>NC_139592.1:1626454-1688954 GCF_946808225.1 Silurus aristotelis
TTTTTCGGCTTTACGTCCTGCAAAAAATAAAAAATAAATAAAGGGTCAGGAGCCGACGAAGATCAGCTTTTTTTTTTTTTTTTTTAAATAAAAACCGTGTCAAATCTTTACCTCATCATAGTAGTCAAACTCTTCCTCCTGCTTCCGTTTTTTCACCTTGTTCTCCTTTTCCACTTTGATCTTTTTGGGTTTGTACTCGAGTCTGATTCAGGAGAACATGACCAGAAATAAAATAATGTAAATTTTCTCTATAAACTACACATTATAACTCAATAATTCACTTCAAATAGCATTAATATATTACACCATATACTACATGGTCAAAAGTATTGGGACACCCGACTTTTTCCCCATACGTGTGTGTGGTTCCTCCTCGAACGGTTCCCCCACAATCTCAAAAACAAGCTTCTGGAATCCCCTTCAATTAAACTATGTTCCAGCGTGAAGATATGCTTTCCACAGGTTGGAAGAAGTGGAACATCTGCTATAGAGCTCCTACCCTAATGATCACCTTTGGCGTGAATGTGAATGCACTCCAGGAACCTCCTCACCTCCATCAGTACCTGACTTTACAAATGGAGATTAAAACGTTGAATGGGACGTCCAAGAGGAAACGCACACTCGTACTCGGGTGTCCACAAACTTTTGGTCATATAGCGGAGTTACAGCGGGATGGGATTAAAAAAAAAAAATGACGATATTAAGAGCATCGATCGATCGATCACTCACTCTTCCTCATCCCTGTCTCTCTTCATCGGCTTCTCCGGCTTCGGAGAATATCCGTATCCGTTGTCCTCCTCTGTTTTGATGTGACTGCGTGTGAAGCAAACAACAAATTACCACCATTTTATATGCAATAATACGAAATTGACAGGAATATAACGAGTGTGTGATGTAAGAAACCCTCGGACACACAAAGTTCTCAAAGTGTAGGGCTGCAGCCCTCTAGTGGGGAATAAAGGGATTACAGGTCAGTGTGAATAGTGGATTGTGATTGGCTGAAAGGAGTTCAGACGTGAGTCCAGACTATTGATCACAGGTAGTTCTAAATAAAATGTTCTGCAACCATAGCAGTGGTGGATGAAGTACACAAACCATGTAGTTGAGTAAAAGTAGAGATTCAAAAGGTAAAATGTGACCCTTTAAACGTTCACTGGAGTAAAAATACAAACAATTCTTTCCATCAAATACATAAGTATCTAAAGTGGTGATTTATTATAACTATAAAATGTTCCTATGATCATTTTTATCACAAGACTCCACTTGATGACCTCAGTTCATGTGAAAAGACTCTGAATTGTAGCCAAACGATACATACAACATCTAATATCCTCATAATATGTCTTCTAAACGAGCCTTTAAGCTGCACTGAAGATTCTTCATATGGACCTCAATTCAGCACCTTTTCAGTACAATCACAGAAAACCTTTATAACATCACCTCAATCACAGGAACCAAATCAATAAGTGCTGTTTAACTCCACTCTCGGATTCATTTTAATGATCTCCACTCGATTCCTACGCACATGTCAACGCGTTTTTTTACGACAGTTTAGCGATACGGATTCTTCTGTGTTCTTTATACAGCAAAGCAACTGTTCGTTTATGAATGAATAAATTACAGGAATAAACAAAACTATTGTGTGTGACAGTTAAATTACGCTGAAATAAGTTGAACATCTCTTTAGGAATTAATGCTTTAAAATATATTAATAAATAAATAAACAACATCTTGATTACCCAAATAGGGTCTAACAAATGTAAACAAAACATTTCTATTTATTTACATTATTTTATCAATTAAATTCTGTGCGAATTTGATTGATTACATTAATAATACAATTTAAAAAGTTTTTTATTTATTTGTTAATTAATACATACCTCATGTAGCCGTTCTCCTTCTCACGCTTATGCTTCCCATTAGAGCTGTGTGATTTAATCTGCAGGAGAAATTAATGTGAACTAATAAATATCAAATACATACAGCAGGTGAGTCCAGATTGAGCCAGATATTAAAAACAGTCCTGGAACACGATACCAGACGTTAACCTGATCTCCATTAGGCCCCGAGCTACACGCTCGCTCTCTGTGCGTGTGTGTGTGTGTGTGTGTAAAAAGAGTTAGAAAGGAAGACTGCACCTTCTCTTCTCTCTTCTTTTCTTTGTGTCTCTCGGCACTGTCCTCCCTGTGTTTCACTCGCTCTTTCTCGCGGTCCTTGTGCTTCTTCTCAGACGAGTCTCTGTGCTCACTGTGGGGGGAGAGAGGGAGAGAGAGAGAGAGAGAGAGAGAGAGAGAGAGAGAGAGGAAATCAGAAGAACAGAGAGATGAGTGAGCAGGACGGCACTAACTAGATGGACGTCGGTTCTCTGTGTTACATCAAAGTCTTTTGTGTGAGCAGGATTTTCTTAAGTAAAGGAGCAGATCTTGAAGGAGGGATCGTGGTCTTGGAGAGCGTTCTGATGAACGTGTATGGGTGAAGGATGGCGTTTCGACGCGGCGGAAACGAGGCAGGCCGAAGCGTCTCGTGCGTTTTCAGACGCTTAAACACAGATGAGTGACTTTTTGGGAATCGTTTGAAAACGTGTTTTTTACGCCGTTTTCAAATTCAGAGCCCCAGAACGTTCTTCATATTTCAAGAAGCATGAAGATTAATTCGGGCTGTATTCAAGCCCCGATCAGTGAACAGTAAATATGCTGAACGGATACAAGTTTCCTCATGAAGTCTCAGGGTTTTCCTGGACATTGTTGCCAATATCTCACTCAATAGGAACAAATTTCTGATGCTAAGTTATTTTTTTTTTTTCTGTAAAGATGCGTTGGAATGATGTACTTTGTTAAAAGTGAATAAAATTGAATTGGCGCTCCCACCGCTCTCCAACTTCGAGTGAGTACAGACCTTTTAACATCACCCTGGAGAAGGTCCACCCGTCAATCATTATGCCCTAGGACACGCCCACTGCGCTGTGATTGGACAGGAAGCTAGGCGTGCCTCATCTCCGAGTTCGGGTTGAACCGCAGGGTTTTATTTTTTTGTATTATTAAAAACATTTATTACTTCAATCAATCGACTGCGGTAAGGTCAAAAGTATTTGGACGGCCACCCTGATGCCAGCATGGTGTTTACATTCACGGGATTTGGCAGACGCCCTTATTCATACTACTGAGCAGCTATGGGGTTAAGGGCCTTACTCAGGTGCCCAGAAGTGGCATCTTAGTGTGGCTGGGCTTTGAACTCGTGACATTCAGATTCAAAGTCCAATGCCTTAACCACTAACCTTCCGAAAATTCCCCTTCAATTGAACTAGGAGATCCAAACCTGTGTACAAAGCTCCATGAAGATCTGCTTTCCATGGTTTGGAAGATCTTCTGCTATAAACCCTAACACTGTTTGGATGAATGTGAACACACCCCAGGAACGTCCTCACCTTCTCACCTGATCAGTACCTGACTAACACTATTGTGGCTAAACAAAATCTATTGGAACATCTTCCCAGAAGACTGGAGATCATTAAAACAACACAATGTTTTCCAAACACCTAAAACCGAAGGTATTAAAAAAAATAAATAAATATATATATATATATATATATATATATATATATATATATATATATATATATATATATATATCTTATCTCTTATTGTTCTTATCTTCCTGCACAGCTAAAGTCACGCTTGTTTTGACTCCTGGCCACCATTTTATATTAAAACTACAAAAAGAGACGCTCAGACACTTCCGGGGTCACGTTCAGACGTGTCGAGGGATCCACGAATAACCGCCACTGGGAAGTGAAAAGGGCCGTAAAGAGGGCAATTGAAAGCAGCGTCAGACAAAGAGGACTTCAGTATCACACCGAGGGAGAAAGAAAGAAGATCAAAGCAACACAATGTTACACTTTGCCACAATATTAGGAACAGTGAGCGATTCTGTTTCATATTAATGTTGAAATGACTTCTTTTAATAGTATTTTTATGTAAACACTTTTCCTTCAGATACTCTGGATAAAGCACCGTTACACCTTCATTTACATACACCGTCTGCAAGATTGGAGTTTATCAGCAGTTTATTGGGAAAAATAAAAAATACAAAAAATTATATTAAAAAAATATATAATTAAATTAAATACTTAAATTATAAATATATATATTTTAGGTCTTGGAGACATTAATAAAAAAAATAAATTTACAATCAATAATAAAAAAAAAATATAAAAAAAACCACGCACACACTTAATCTACCTTCCAATATCAACCCCAGACAGAACAGCAGGACAGAACAGATACAGTGTGTATGAAAGAGAAGGGAATAAAGAGTGAACGTTTTCCTTTTTACCTGTTAGTGTACTTGGACTTCTCACGCTCTTTGTCTTTCTTGTGGTCTTTGTGCCGGTGCTCTTTGTCTTTATGCTTGTCTTTATGTTTGTGGGAATCTGTGATGATCAGGGGAAGAGAAGAGAGGGGGAGGAGGAATTAGAGAAGAACGTTAACGTCTGCCTCTTTAAGTCGGTCGGAGATGAACCTTCTAACTCTCGTACAAGTAACGCACAAGAAATAACGAGCAGCACTACAGCAGGGCACGTATAAAAACAAAACACACACATGAACATACAGTTCCTGTAAAAAGTGTCGTGTTTTATGGCGTTTGAGAGACACGTGTTCCTTTTGACTAAACAGATCTTTAAATGTCCAGATGTTACGCTGCATTTCCACTGAAAAATCCTCCTTTAGCTCCTTCACACGCTCGCAGCATCAGGACACTTCGTTTCTCCAAGCGTTCAGCTGAAACTCTTCGCCGTGTTTCTTCTCGCTAGATGTTCTTCCCTAGTGGGAGATTTTCCTGTTCATCTCAGAGCAGTTCAGTAGGATTGAGGTGTGGTGACTGGGCAGGCGGTTCCATGATAGATATCAAAACAGACGTCCGTTTTCTCTCTAAATAACATGTTCAGAACTCAGACGTGCGCCTGTCTGAAGACAGAACTTCATGGTGTTGAAGTGTGGAATGGGAGCCATGTTGGTTCAGGATTCCTTTCTCTTTCTGGAACATCTGCTCCAAAACAACCCTAAACCCATAAACTTCCACCTCCATGTGTGAGTGTGGGGGTGAGGGGGTCTGATCACATCTCTTCTGTTCTCTCGCACAAGTTCTACTGTCAAATTTGGACTCGTCTGTGCACAGAACTTTTTCAGTCGTTCATGTTTTCTTTGACGATTACTGACTTTGTTGCAAAGAACCTAAAAGGAACACGCCTGCGTTTTAAAAGTCATAAGGCACCAGGTGTTTCCACACTTTCCACAGCCACCACAGGTGTCTGAGAAGTAACTGTACTTGGCTTCAACAACAAAAGTGTTACAAGCGTGTAATAAGCTCACGTAGATCATGAAGTACTAACAGAACCTGGAGGAATGGATCAATAACCAATTAAACATCAGGAGTCCTACAACTTCCAAAAGTACGAACAGAGGAAGCAGTGAATAGTGTGTCATAAAAGCAGGAGCTGTTATGTATGAAGTAAAAGAGGTTATAATCATCTTATGCATGCTGAGAAATAACATTAGCTGTAGCATTTGTAGGAATTTAAATAGCAACAATACATAGTGGGGACATAAACATGCAATAAAACGTAAGAAAAATGGTGGATCAATAAATGAGAATTCTGATCAGGTGGTCATGAGCTCACATCCCACCAGCACCGCTACTGTAGCAGCAGTGTGAAATCTAATCTAACGGAAGTGGAGCATCGCGGGTAAGACATCGGATTTCTGATCAGGTGGTCATGAGTTTGAATCCCAGCAGTCGCCACTGCACGTGTAAAGTGCCGCATAAACGAATTAGCGCCGTATTTATTTCTATTTTACAGTTACTACTTCCATTAAGCGATTTCGTTAAAATGAACAGATGAATTTAGAAAATGTAGAAAATGATGTCTTTATGGAGTATCTGCAGTGTAACTAGTAACATTTGACACAAGCCATGTAACGTTTTAAGTATCACACAAAACTACAGTGTACGTGATAAAAACGAGTAATAAAACGTCAGATCTCGGTTTTAACGGTACGGAAAAACGTAAACGGGTTTTTAAGTACCAACGGTAATTCAATAAAACAACAACAACAACAACAACAACAACAACAAAAAAAACGCATCAGCAGCACTACAACGGCCAAAGTGTAGTATTATGGGATGGAATACACGGCACAGACTTCAAATCAAAATGACTTGTGTGTGATACAAGTATAGTATCATTTCAACATCACGACTTTACCACTAGACTTAAACATTGTACCGGAACAGTAACGCTGAAGATGATAGAAATGATTAGTGTAATATAATTATAAACAGATATTTAGTATATAAAGAGCAGTAATAAGAACTACAGTATTGAGCTGTTGAGTTAAAGGATTGAAGATGAAGTAGTAAAACACGAGTGTAAGAGTGACGCTAGTAATAGTACCAAGTTAGAACTAGTATTAAGACTCGCTAATGCCAGTAGTACTTTATAGTGCAGAAATGGTCTGCGGGATGACTGGTGATTTGGTCCACCGTGGCATTGATATGGGAAAATATCAATGCTGCTTGTTTTAATTTTCAAGCAGCTAAACGTTTGGAAATCAAGGTTTAGTTTGAAGTGTAAACTGATTATAGACGTAAATATCGAGGACCAGCTTCATGCCTGTTGGCGTGAACCTCGACTGTATCGATAAACGGGATCCTTTCTTTCCTGTTGCGCTCAAAGTGGAAATAAAAATCAATAAAACCGCATGATTACAGAATTTTTTTCTCTTCTGTTTACTTTAAACTACGGCGAAATCGAATAGACAACTTTAACTTCGTAGGAAATCGTTTGGGAAGTTTTGCTTTAAAAGCAGGAATAAAAGAGTGTATAGTTTATATAGTTGACTATAAAAGTTGTAATAAGTATTAATAATCAAACCATAAACTCTAGTGATTTACAGTATTAAATACTACAGTTACGTACAAATACGAGACCATTACCATAAACAGCCAGTTATTAAACTACAGATGTCTAAATGTCAAAGTGAAAAGTGTTGAATCATAAAAATGCAAATGAGTATTAATGCAGGAAGTAGTTCACAAAAGAGAAACAAGACTAGAGAGATGAAATTAGGAACAGCACTAATAACAACAGTATAAATCCTGAATATACTGAGCGTTAATTCCTATACGTTGAATAATAAAAGAAGCAGATTCGTTCATAATAATGTTAATATGAAATTATTCTTCTTTCGAGTCATAATTGTTTAATCAAGTAATAAATAGTATTAACCTCGTACATGTAAAATACAAATCTGGCAGTAGAAACAGGGAAAAAAAAATTTAAATAGTGAAGAAAATACGGTAATCACCCGTTAATCCCCCCCACCGTGGCTACGTTCCAAAACCGGCTGCGAAAAACGGAGGCCACCCCAAAAACGCTACTTTATGAACACAGTACTGTATTAACAATTACTTTCTATTAATAGATTTCATTGTTTCAACGTAAAAAACAACTCCCTATAAGTTTCTGCGATAAACCAAGGCGCGAGATTCCAAAAACGGTAAATTACTGTAATAGTGACAACAGAGGAACTCGAGTGTGAGGAATAAACAGTAGAACAGAAGACGATGGTGAGTAATAATGGTAATAATATAAGTAACAGATTCTCGTCAGTAATATTAAATACTGATGAAATTGTGAGGTACAAAAAGAAGAACTGGTTCCCCAGGTAGTAAAAGTAGTACTGAAGGAATCAACGTGAACATGTAATAAACTAAAAGATTACATTAGGAGTAACGGGTAAGTGGGTAGCAGTAGTATGAATTACGTGGCTAAAGGCTTCTTGGTGGTAATGAACAATATAAACTAGATTAAAGATAAAGAATCTTTAAATCAGGGATCCTTAAAACACCAAATAGTGCGTTTTGTGATCTCACGTAATCTTTGTATAAATATAAACTAAAATCGAGTTGATTACACCATCGTGCCGTCGAAGTCCAAATTCCGATTGGCTGATCAATATTCGCTAATTCACCTCGTAGCTTCTGAGATGATGGAATTTATTCTGTGATGTTCCTCTAATGTTTGGCGGAGGGAGGAACGCAATGTCTGGACATCTAACTGCACTTTAGTTTCCTCACAAAAGCTTTATCTACGTCTTATCACCCTGGACCATGAGAGCAGCAGACCCACTTAGTGTTTTAACAACAGAGTGTGTGTGCAGATAAACACAATCCTAAATGCGAATAAAGCGACATCAGAGTTTCTTGATTGGTGAACCTAAAGAGCTGCTTGAGGGCTGAAACTCACGTTCTTTACCTCGTTTTTTTACTGTTTCTTGCGCCACGTATTTGCATTTAACTTCAGATTGAATTGAATTATTGGGACACGTCTTTTTCCAGCCTGATGTGGTTTTTCCCTTCAAACTGTTCACAAAGTTGGAGGTACGCAATTGTACCGAACGCCTATATAAAGCTTTCCACACCAGGAAGATCTGCTTTCCATGGGCTGGAAGATGTGGAGGATCTCCTGCTATGAGAAAATCTATTGACCATCATTTGGAGTGAACGTGAACGCCAACTGAACCGTCTCAGTCTCTGTCTCGTTCAATACGTTTATCATTAACATGACTCCACGCAGGGTGCCAATACTTTTAAACTTCACGGATAAGAACGGACGGACGTCCAAAGACGGACTCGATCCAGACGACGCCTGCGTTCAAGCTCAGACGCTTCTTCCGGTTGAAGATTAAAAGTATTGGCACCTGCGTCCCGGGACGAGACACGACGAGACTCGTCCAACACGTCCTCCATCTAAACCCGAAGGGAAAAAAGAAGAGAAATAAAACTAAACAAAAAGACTGTGTGCATGAGATACGACTACAGACGTCCGTGTCTTCACTCAAGGTCGAAAGTTGTTTAATTTGCCTCATAACACACACAACGTAGCGTTTATACGCTCGAGACGTAGCGAAGTTCTAGATGGAAAAATGCATCCCGTGTTGTTTTTTTTTGCGTACCGTAAACGGGACGTCGTGTAAAACCGATAATCACCCATAGAAAAATAGATAAATAAAAGTTTCTGGGGTACGATTTTTTTTTAAGTCTGAAGTTAATTCTGGATAAAATCTCCAGCCAAAAAATGTCCAACTTTTTTTTTTTTATTACATAAAACCTTTCGATTTTTTTTTTTTTGGGGGGGGGGGGGGATTCGCTCAGTAATTCTCTTGGACTACACATTTTGCTGAAAGATAAAACCAAAATGAAAAATGTGACAAAGAAAAAGAAAGACAATCATGAATTTTTACACACAGGCCCTGGTTCAAGAAAATCTACTCTAGAGTTAAATAAAGGTGAAAAATTAGAGAGCAGAATGTGTGTGTACACAAACAACCCAGATTAGTTAAACTGTTGTAGTTGGATAAAGTAATTATAAATAAAAAGGATATAATGTTTATTAAAGGACAGACATTTAAAAAGCCATTTCCCCCTGCAGAGCCTCCATAACACTGCTGAGCGGCCGTGTCCCAAATCAGGCTCATCTCCCCTACATAGCAGGCCGCCTACAGTCACTAAGGTGGGCTATTGTTAAGTGTTTAACACCGTGAATCGGTTTAGTGCCAAACATAAATTTTACAATATTATAAAAATTGATTGGTGTCTAATTTTTTGATTAAAAAAATCCACCCTGGGCGGGTTGGTGCCCAAACGTGTAGCGCACTATGTAGTACCGGAGCACGCGGTTTGAGACGCGGCTCGTGGAAAGGAAAAGAAAATGGCGCAGAGACTAAGTCCTCAACCCCCAATTTGCCACTTTTAACCCCGAATTAAGGCCCTTTGGAGGCGTCGCTTCAGCCATGAACAACCAGGATTGCAAAAACCACCTACGGATGTGTCCAAATATCCGAGAAAATGTTCGAAATCACATGGACAAAGTGTGTTTTTGAGGCGTCGTTTTGAACAATAGGCGGCTGAGAGTGAGGGTGAGGGGACTTAGTCTCTGGGACGCCATTTCGCTTCTCGAAAAACTAACAGTCTCGCCGCTTCGCTTCACAGAAACACGGGCAGAAAACGAGCCTGAAACCGGCGTTGAAACCGATTTCTGCTCTCATTTCACACTCACCGTTTAGTCGAGCTCCAGACTCCACCTGCAAACACAGTTCATAAGTTAAATATCAGGTTTTTTTTTCTCCTTCATCTCCTCATTAGCACACATAAGACACAAAAAAATGTCACCTACAACATGGATTCGCTTCACCTCAAGCCGGGTTGAGCTTTTAAACATCCCCGGTACATTCATACACAACATTACAGGATTAGATTGCGATTAAAGCGCTTTAATTCGAGATTTTCAGGCCCTGCTTTTCGAGGAAAAAGGGAAATAAAGAACACACTGCTACACACACTGGGGTTTACTTCAGCTTTCATAGGAATCTGTAATAAATACCTGGTGGTGTCCGTGATCTCCGGTCATTGTGACGTGATTTCTTGACGAGATCGATTAGAGATAAAAAGCGAGACAAGAGTGAGACGGTGGAGAACGAGACGGAGCGAGAGAGAGTGGAGAAAAATAAAGATGCCGGTATCGAAAAAAAGCTCGGCAGAACTGAGACTTGAGCAATCGAGTCTCAGAGACCAAGTCCTGCTTACGTGCTTCTGCGCATGCGCGGAGCTGCTCGATTCAAAAAGAGTCGAAGCTTTACAAACGATTCCGAGTCCTGGTGAGGTGAAAAAGAGCGAGAGGGGGAAAAAAAAATAAATAAATGAATATGGAAGAAACAGAACAAGAAATATTAAAGAAATTAAAAAAAATTAAAAGAAAAGTAAGAAAAAAAAATTCCGGACATAACAGCAGAGTAAAACTTTCACATATCCCTGTGATTTTAGGAAGCTGAGTGTTAAGGGCCTTGCTCAAGGGCCCAACAGTGTCAGCTGATCAAATACCCAGAGCTACAGCTGAATTGTACTATTAAATATTTTAGGTATAGTTACACACGAATTCAAGGATTAAATCTTTATGAGCTGGTCACAGAAATCACAATAACTTAATCCTTTTTATTAGCAATGCATTAATTGTAATTACGAATAAATATTGCAAAAAATTAATAAAATCAGCAGGAAAGAAGCAGCCGGAATACTGGGGGAGTATCAATATGCGAAATATAAAAAATGTAAAAGAACTGCATTATAAATCAAACCACTTGACAAAAACATGATTTGATATTCTTTAATAAATAGCAAATAGCTTTTCTTTGATTTACATTTTAAAACTTTTACCGCATAAGTCTTGTACATAGATCCTTATCATTCAAAAAGGATAGACTCTATGAAATTGCATCATGAGGGTTGCCAGTTTAAGAAAAAGGAAGAAGAAAATTTCTGAAAGGAAAGAGGGTAAAAGGGCCTTAACCAATAAGCTACCACTTCAAAAAAATAAATAAAATAAAATTCAAAATCTGTGCAAAGATTAAAGAAGCCACAGTAACATCACAAAGCAAACATGAAACAAACCTGGTTACAGAAATACAATTTTCCATCACTTTAATCTTCTTATTTAAAGTATTTCAGTTATATAATTAGTGTAGCATCTTGTATTATGCTTAAATGTCTTGGTCTCGCTTTGTTGAGTTTTAACATTTCTACTAGAACACTTTCAATATTACATATAATAAATAAGAAAAAAGTTCAGTATCTTCAGCATCTGACACTCGATTGAGTCGAGAAAAAAAAAAAGAAAGAAATTTGCATACAAATTTGTCTGTACACCCAATTTCAATACAATATGTAAATACATTTAAATTAATATATAAAATACACTACAGTTAAACACAATACTTGAATAAACAAACGGGAAAAAAAAGAGGTTCTGTAAATATGTGGTTCAATATCAGGGGGTAAAAATAAAGTCTTGCTGTTATAGAAACGATGAAAACCCCACGGTGGTGTGAGAACTCACGGTTAGCATCCTGAAATGGATTAATTTCCCAGAACGGTTGATCCGAAAGTATTTCATTCCACTTACAAGACAATTAATAACCAAAAATAATGTTTATCCATTTAAAAAAAAAAAAAAACTTTATAGCTGCACTTGAAATTGTGCATTAGTTCCTGTTTTCACTCGTCTATGGAAAAAACACAGAACACATTGTTCCTAAAAAGGTCAGAAAAAAGGTAAATCTGCTTGTTTATGACTTGTTGTTTAATCCATTTACATGGAGGATCTTCTTGGTCAAGTCCTCTGTGAATGAACATTTCTTATAGAAATGATGACACTTCAGAGTGAGAGCTTCACCCCTGCACAACCACCAGAGCAACACCACCTGATCCAATCCCAGTTTTTACCTCACGTTATATTCTGACAGCAATGGTCCAAAAAAAAGTCTCAGTTCTCATGTATAGACTTTGGTAATCAACAGTAAAGAGAAAAAAATTTATCTGGAATGAGATGTTCAACAATCCGATATAGATACAAACTTTAGCTACACTTTATGAACAAAATGGTCGTTGGGATCCGCACTTGTGTTACAGCCAGGTTCTTCAATGGTTCTTTGGTTGACCTTCTCTAGAAACCCTTAAAAAGGTTGCCCACAGACCTGCAGACAGAACCCCATTATGAAGAAAAGCTTTTTTTATTGAATAAAATCATGAAGAATTAAAAAAAAATAATTCAGGATTCGTGAATGCTTCCATTTAAAAACCCTAAAAAAACGAAGAAAGTTTTACACATCATGTAGGAAGTCACATCCATAATCTTTTAAAAAGAACCCTTAAAAAGCCCAACACAACACAGTAACAAGTCTCAAAATAAAAAAAATTCTATACCTTAAAGCTTTAACGCACTCAATCAGTTGGAAATCCAACAGGAATACTGATTACATTTATGGCATTTGCCATTAGGTGCCCTGAAAATCCAAAATAATCCCGAATCCCACAAACCCAAATTAGTCCTGTTCCTTTAAGAAAGTTCTCCTAATATCAACTCCTAACTGTACGTGTATAAAAGACACCAGTCGCAGAATCAACCTCTTCCATTCAAACCGCTCCACCACCATGGGAAAGACCAAAGAGCTTTCAAAAGGACCTCAGGGATGAGATTGTAGACCTGCGCAAGGCTGGAATGGGTTTCAAGACCATCAGATTGTTGTCTTGGCGATACGTTTTGGTCATCGTCATGCTGGAAGACCCGTCCACCACCTATCTACAGTGTTGTGACTGAGACGAGGAGGAAAAGAGGAAGACCAAGGAGAAGGTTTATGGATGTGGTGAGGGAAGACATGCAGGTAGTTGGTGTGAAAGAGGCAGCTGTAGAGGACAGCGGGGGGGGGGGGGGGGGGTTGGAGACAGATGATCCGCTGTGGAGACCACCAAGAGGAGCAGCCAAAAACACTTATTCTTACAGAAGATCTTTAGTACTGTGCACATGTGTCAACTGCAGACTTTTTTTTTTCTTTTAAAAAGGTGCTGAACATGGTTAAATCCCTCAGGAACATATTAAGTGGCAGACCGCAAGTTTGCCAAAGTGACTAGCAGCTAACGCTAGCGCTATGGATTCTTTAGCGTTTTATGTCCAGCTTCAAGAATTTCTTGAAAAGGAGAAAATCCTGACAATAAGGAGACCAGTTAGGATCATATTTTTTACAAAATTAATTATTAAAATGTAACACACACGCGCACACACAGAACGGGGTCTAACAAATGTAGACAATTTTTGCATTCATTGAATTTGTGCCAGCGTATTCGATTTCAGTTTAATCAACATAAATTATTGCATAAATAATAAACTGCGTTAATAAAAAAAAAACCGACTTAACTTTCTTTCGGCTTCTCCCATTAGGGGTCGCCACAGCGGATCCTCCGCATGTTATATATAAAATATAAAAACTTACACACGAGCAGTTGAGGGTTAAAGCCATTCCTCAAGGGGGCAGCAGTGGCAACGTCCTGATGATGGGACTTGATCTTCTGATCCAAGACACCAAGCTACCACGTTCCCAATGGTTGCTTTAGTAACAAATCTACTATGGCCACCACAGTAATCAGTATGTAAAACAAATACCATTTCATTTCTGCCAACAAATCAGGAGTGAGATTGCTTAAAGTACGCTCCACAGATGGGAGTCATTCCATATTTGCATAAAGTTAAACTTTTTTCCACCCACATGAAGTCACCAACCCTGAGGGCACAAGCAGTCAGTGATCAAGAATTCTCTCCTCGTCTGGTCACTTAATGTAGGCGAGAAAGGAGCTTACAAGAGAAGCATATTTTCTAAAAACAGCCCCCACTATAAGTTTTCCTCTTCACTGAAGGACAGGAACCTCCACAGAATCCCAAAAACTCACTGAAGACCTGGATGTAAAGGAACAGATCCAATTTCCTCCTATTTCTCTAAATTAATAAACTAAACTTAATCCATACTGGTTATGTTAGTTTTTATTTATTTTTTACCCCCACCCCCAAAAAACACAAGAACACGATCAAATACGAAAAAAAATCAAGTATTTATTTCCATTCTGAGATTTAAAATAATAAAAAAAGCTAATATTCTAAACAACGAGGACACTTGATACCGAATGCCGTTGTGCTCCAGCAGCCCGAAATAAATAAACAAATAAATAAATAAACAAACAAGCCAACGCAACAAGACACACACCTCTACAGTGACTGGTGTCAGAAGGAACAGTGCTGAAGGGGGCTTAAAAGCACCTTAATTAAAACATGGAATGTGGAAAAGAGGAAAATAAATAAATAAATAAGTCACCCACAAACGCACAACAGCCGACGAACGTGACGCAGCGTCCCGCGTTCGTAACTTCGTTCGATCAGAAACGAATAAAAAGCTCAAACAGAAGGTGGACGCAAGAAAGAGTGGCCGAGTTTATATTTCTCGAGGAGCTTTAATGGTGAAAGGTGGCGCCAGAGAGCTGCAGGCCTCCAGAAGGAGCTCCTGACATCTGACACACATGTCCTGGAAATGCCAGTCTCTCATAGCCAAAGCGTGAGGAGCATGAGAACCAGAGACACGAGATGACACCAGGACCAGAGGAACCCTGAACACCACAAAATTGACCTTCACTCATCACGCCGGTGTGGCCAAAGCCACAGATCCAATTCATGCCATTTGTAAGGGATCAGTCACTCACCTGGATGGATCCCACGACCAGCGCTCGTTCCAGAAGTTTCTCTGACTTTCCTCAGACTCTTTTTTCAAAACGATCATCTTGAAGAAGCTTACAGGCAGGTTGATGCACCATTTGAAAGGTAGACGCAGCTTTGGCATGGAAGGAAATAAAAAAAAAATAAAAAAATCAAGTTAATACACAATCTCGTCAAAAGTATTAGGACACCTGATGTTCTCCATCCCCCAGGCTAGACCATGGATGATCTGATTAATATGTTGCATGCCAAACATCTCACAGAATGACCTCAGGAGCATGAAGCTGTTATTGTTAAAAACATACGTAGTAAAAGTCTCCTCGGTAAACAATACTAAAGCACCAAGTTACATTAAGGGAAAGATGGAAATTTCTTATTACCCCAATGCATAAAAACTTACCTCGAAGCAACACTCTGGACACACAACCCTGACAAGAGAAGACAAGACATCATTAGAACCGGTTAGCCAGGCTAGGTGACATATCAGAACGGTCAAAACATACCGATTGCACAGAGAACAGAAGTTGTGCCAGGTGAAATATAAACTTCTCTTCGCACAGCATGAACAAACCTGTGGATGAGAAAGGAAAAAAACAAACAAAAAAAACAAGGCCTGTGTGTGAAACGACTGCATCGTTGCTTTGGCCAAGTGAGCAGTGTCTACTTCGCGTTAACATCAAAGTCATGTGCCGTAGGTTTGATTTGCACGGACTGAATTGGAAAAATGTTATATGCAGATTTAATATGTTCCATTTCCTTGTTAATGTGACCAGGTTTAAATCATGTTGCTGTAATCTGATTGGTCGAGAAAAGCTCAGACTATGATCCGATTAAGATTGTTATTACGAAGGTCAAGAATCCACTCGTCCATTCAGATACGGCAACACGTATTCGACTCCTCCTGTCAAATTCCCCCCCAATTATACAAATCGATATTAAAACACAACGCAGTATATTGTGAATTAGAAGGTAGAAAGTTCAATTAACACTAAACAACAACAACAATCACTGGTTATAACAAACAATGCCTCCGTGTCTGCCCATCTGTCTGTCTGCCCACAGGCCCACCCGTCTGTCTGCTTGCCCGTCTGTCCGCCCACCCGGTCTCTGTCCACTACCAAGGAAAAATTTTTTTTTTAAATCCATGTCCATGCGCAAAATCAGACAAAACAGTTTAGTGTTTTCCCGCTCAAAAATGGAAAGTGTCGTTTACCATCTTTTCATTCAACATTTTCAAAGTGCTTCACGTCAACGAAGAAGGGACTTGGCTCTAGGACGTGTGCATCGACCGAACAGATAAACAGCATAAATGAACTAAAGGGCTAAAATTATGCACTCAATTTTAAGCGATCCCCCCGAACCAACTACTCACCCTCCAGTTCTCGTGTGCATCATCTGATGACGTCCCCTCGGTCCTGTAGTGTGTTTTGACGACATCATCGATTGTATTGGGAACAGAAACTTTGCTCTTCATTGCCTTTTAGAACACACACACACAGTGCTCGAAGATCTACTCAAATGATCAGAAACAGGCACAATCCTTTTTCACTTACTAGCTCTCGGACCTCCAGATTGCTGGGTAAGGAGCATGCACGCCGTTTCGCTCGGGGAATCCTGCACTCTCCCAACAAGTTCAGTGGTGTAGAGGAGATAGCTGGAGAAGCGCTCAGATTCTTCATGGAAGAATCGGCTGAAGAACATCACAGCACGTTTAGTTAGTCTTTAGGATCACAGACATTGTGGCGATCCTCTTTTGCAGGAAGTAATAAAGAACTCATTTGGAATAAAAATTTTATTCTTACCGGTGTAACTGTGTTCCTGTGGTGGAGAACCGCTTTTACACATGTCCTGGTTGAACACAATACACAGAGTTAACAGGAATAAATATGAAAAATGTTAAATATTAAAGCAGTGCTCTGCACTTACTCTGCACTGCGCCCCCTGCTGGCCCGAGCTTTGTACTGCATTCAGAAAGGAGGAAGAGTCTTTAAGGCACTTTAGGGCTTTCACTGGAGACGTTCTGTCTTCCACCACAAGAGATGGAGATCCGATTACCTTATCTGCAGAGCCAAAAAATGGCTTAAAATGTATCAGTCCTAATTAAATGCAGGTCTGGTAAAAAATAAATAAATTAAGCTGCGTTTAACTCGGAAGTGGAAAGTCATAACCAAATCACATCACTCTAAATACTAAAAGTATGGGAGGTGGTTAAGTAATTAGACTTTGGATCAGGTGATCACAAGTTCAAATCCCAGCACCACCTAGCTGCTACTGCTGGGCCCTTGAGCAAGGCCCTTAACCCTCAACTGCTTGATTTTAAGTCACTCTGGATAAAAGTGTCTTCCAAATGCTTTAAAATGTACCAGTTGGTATCTAGGTCTCAGGACTACTTCTCTAACACGCCAACAGATGGCAGCAAAAGGTTGCACACAGTCACAGGGAGCACCGACCTCTAAAGGTCGGTGCGCCAAAAGAGGTCGTCAGGAGCTGTGCAAATGGTGCCTCAGTCACCAAGCCCTCCTCACACGCGAGTTTCTCACCAGAAACATCCTGATCTCACTTCCCTACTCGCCAGATTTGGCTCCTGCAGACTTCGGCCTCTTCCTTAAGATGACCACTGGAGGCGCTGTATTGCTGTGCATGGGGACTATTTTAAAGGCGATGGTGTGGAAATGTAGATAAGAAAAGTTGTTTCTTCTAAACAAAGCGAGTCTCCAAACTCTTTGGTATCACCTCATAAACCTGAGCCAACTTGGTGGTTTTCATGCGAATACTTTCTAAAGTTTACAGTCCACCCTGTGAGCAGCCACGCTGACTTGAGCTCATTTGCTAAACCTGGGCCTGAATTTCCTACCAGGCATTCAGATGCCCAAAATTCTGAGTTTTTAAGCTCAAACTGAACGAAGCACAAGGACACACACGCTACCTTTTCTCAGGAGTCTGCTTTGACAGGAGGACAGGAGCTTCAGCGGGTCAGTGGATCTGATTTCCTGCATCAGCAGTTCATGCAGACTGACCTCGTGTTTCAGGTTCTGGATTCTCGGGTTAACTTTTCTCTCCGAGACCTGAACAACAGGGAGACACTTCATCCAGTTTTCCACCACAGAGACCACACAAGAATAATTAAACACACATGTAAGGATAAAATGCTGAATATACATTATATGGCCAAAAGTTTGTGGACACCTGAACATAATTCAACATTTAGTCTCCATTTGCTTTTATAATGAGCTCCACTCTCCTGGGAAGAACACTAGTTTTTTGTCAAGTTTCCTTCAGCCATAATCGTGTTAGTAAAGTCAGATACTGAACAGCGTTCACATTCATCCCATCAGGGTTAGAGCTTTATAGCAGGAGATCTTCCACATCATCTAACTCATGTAAAGCAGATCTTCATGGAGCTGGAGTCATGGTTTGTATCCTATACAATTGTGTGCCTTCAAGTTTTGGGAAGAAGCACAAGAGACTGAAAATGGCAGGTGTCCCAATACTTTTGGCCATACACCATATTAGTGCTGAACGATTTCTAAAAACAATCAGAAGAGAAACGGACCGGACGCAGTTTCGGACCCGAGCGAATGACGTCCAGCAGCGCTTGATGAGGATCAGCTCCTCGATCTCCACCAGCGTTCAACAACTTTACATCAAAACATCATTCATGTGTAAAGAGCGGAATAAAGTGTATAAATCACCAGGAAACAAAGACTTTAAATTACAGCTAATTTGATTTCACACACACACACACACACACACACACACACACACACACACACACACACACACACAAAAATTAAAATCAGTCTTCAAGTGAAAATTCCAGCAACAAAAACACATTAACAAATAAAATTCTGCTTTTTTTTGTTTGTGTTACAGCATCAGATATCCGATACGTTTTCTCCCATCAGACTATTGTTTTTTTCAGGTATAAACCCAAAACCGATCCCAGGTCCTGGATCGCCGCCTTCTTCAAACAATTCTAATGTAAATTAGTTTTTTTCTTTTTAATGTAATGGATTTTTTCTTCAATTGCAAAATTCTAAATTTGTAATTCTTTCACAACAAACTTATTACATTTTCAATTTCATCTATGCCATTTGGCAGATGCTCTTCTCCAGAACAACTAAATAATTGAGGGATAAGGGCCTTGCTCAAGGGCCCAGCTTGGTG
Source organism: Silurus aristotelis (assembly GCF_946808225.1). Classification (NCBI taxonomy): domain Eukaryota; kingdom Metazoa; phylum Chordata; class Actinopteri; order Siluriformes; family Siluridae; genus Silurus; species Silurus aristotelis. Next base: position 1,645,770 of record NC_139592.1, read on the forward strand.
GTGCTGGGATTTAACCTAGTCACCTTCAGAGAGACAATTCAGAGTCTAAAGCCTTACCAGCACTAGTGAGGTATAAACTCTCAATTCTCCAGGATCTGAGGACCTTTACTAATTACCTGGAGGCAAAAGGTGGACCAGATGTTATTCTTGGGGACTCAAAATCCAACATGGGAGCGATAGATAGTAGTTAGATTTCTTTCCCTCACTAATATATACACTGATCAGCCAGAACATTATGACCACCTTCCTAATATTGTGTTGGTCCCCGTTTCACTGCTAGAACAGTCGTGACCTGTAGATCATCAACAACATGAACTTCTTCAGAAGTTCTGTTGGATCGGACCACACAGACCAGCCTTCGCTCTCCACGTGTATCAATGAGCCTCAGCCGCCCACGACGCCGGTTCACCATGGTTCCTTCCATGAAGCACTTTTGATAGACACCGACCACTGCAGACCAGGAACATCTCAAGAGCTGCAGTTTTGGAGATTCAGTTGCTGCCTATTATATCCTACAGACCAACATGATGATCAGTGTTCACATCACCACAATAACTGGAGGAAACCTTTCTGGTAACTGTTGATGGTCATGGCTTGGGTTCACAAACTTTCAAGCATCACTGTGTGGAACAATAGATATGAAGGAATACAAGCAGAGGATTCAAGTGGAGGCTTCATACGTGCAAATGATCTCAGTTACTCCAAAAATTGCAATTTAGAAGAGAACCACACACACGATGCTCATCGACAAGGAACCAAACTGTACATCAGGACCTTGACTTTGCGCAGTGTGTAGCGTCGGAGCTGGATGTCCTGCAGGAGTTGGCTGAAAGGAGACGAGTCGACCGGCAGAGACACACCGGAGTTCACTTTGTTTCTGGGAGGATGAAGGACGACTCCTTTGCTCAACTCATCCATCAGGTGCTTCCAGGTGAACCCCTGCATGATGTTGAACACAGTACAGTGATGCAGAGAGACATTTCCTGGAGCAAAGTGCTCAGACTTTAAATCAGATGTTCAGAAAAAGAAATGGATTTCTGTGTTCCTCACCCAGTTAGTCGTCAGATCCGGCACCAGACTGTTCTCCGATTCCATAATCAGATTCTGCAGACTCTAAAAAAAAAAAAGATAATTAAAAATAAATAAGTAAATTGATCACATTAATACACAGAACAAATTATCAGACCTGGGCGATTCTGCTGATACACGCTCTCAGATTCTCATTGCTGATTTTGTAAATCAAATACAAGTTCCATTAAAGAAGAAGATTCAAAAATGTATATTCAAAATATTGAAAGACAGACAGACTGAAAAACCAAAACAAATAGGTGCCTTTTTTGCCCATTTGTCTGACAAAGAAACAGAGACGGGCAGATGGGACAGACAGCCAAGCCAAATTTGTCTCTTGAAACAAGACAGATGGGCAAACCAGGAGACAGACTGAGAAACCAGGAGACAGACGAAAAACAAAACAAGAGAAAGACAGACAATGACTGGTGAACCAATAGATAGAAACAGACAGACAGAAGCCTGAAACAAGACAGACAGGATCAAAAGACACAGATTTTCATCACACAGAGAGAAAATGTTTAGCCATGTGTTTCTTACCTCCTGGCTTTGCTGGATGATCTGCAGATAGTTGCACAGCTCGATGGTGTGCGAGTAAAGCGTAGCACACACACTCCTGTAATGCTGAGCGGCCTGACTCGAGTTATAGAGACGCTCTTCACAAACCTGCACCAGGACAAAGAAGGTTTCATCAAACTAACGTTACTGTGTGAGCAACTGGATCACACTGCTGTACCTCATAAACATCAGGAGACACGAATGACATCATACAGACTTCAGAAACAAAAGTTTTGGGACTGTGAACCACTCAACATCCAACAATCACCAAACATAGGATCAAAAGACCTTTAAGAAAAAAAAAAAAAAGGTTTAAAAGAGGACAAAGTGGTGAAACCTCTACCTGCAGGACCTCGGAGACGGTGCATATGGGCTGGAGACAGCGTTCAGAACCCAGTCTGATGTCCACCTTGGTCATCTGATCCACCAGCAGCTCCAGGGTCTCGTCTAGCTCTCGCTCTACGTCTGCACCGAGGCCCCAGTCCAGGCACGAATACATCAGACGTCCAATGTAGTCCAACGTCTACAAACACACTGCTCATCCTGAGTGTTTCAGACACGCAGCTAATATTTATGAGGTTAAACCTGATGCTTACCTGAGCCTCAGTCTCGATTACAAACTGGTGTTCTGTTCAGAGACGAGAAACAGTCACCGGGGGGGGAAACAGTGAAGTAAGAGATGTGGAGACAAAAAACAAAATGTATATTTTTAGCACACACACACACGACATGAATCATAAGGTGTTCATGATGACTGCATCCCAGGCCTCCTCACCTCACCTACATCGGGACCTACCTGACTTTACGAACATCCTTGTGGCCAGTGGAACATCTTCCCAGCAGAGTGGAGCTTATTAGAACAGCAAATGGGGACTCATTGTGGAATCAGAAATTTAATAGCCACCAAACGTGCTGGAACAGTGGTTCTTACCCTGAATCCTGAATCGTTTCCATAGTAACAGCCCATTCAGGAAGTGCACAGAATACATTATAATAACTGATCAAAAATTAAAGTAAAAAATTTTTTGGAGATACAATCTTCATGGAAGGAGTCTCCAGTGTACACAACGTCTACATTTACTTTCATCTGCAGGACAACTGAGATGTGCGTGTTTTAAACTGAAGATCAATTGGAAAAGAAATAGAGGCTGAATGGGGATGAATGTTTATAGCTGCTATAAGACAAGTGCAAACAGGAACATAAAATGAACACAAAACAAAAACCACTAGAACACATGTCTTCCACCAGGGTCGCGCGACCCCTAGGGGGTCTGCAACGGTACTGCAGGGGGTCCACTAATTAAATGTTGAAATGCAAATGCAAATAAATAAATAAATAAATAAATAAAAAGGGTGAAAAACGCAAACAAAAACAACATTTTCTAAGTATAATTATTACATTAAAGTTCTATTAAGCTGATGTTCATGGAAAAAAATAGTAAAAGGAAACTGTAAGAACCCCTGATACATTTTGTCTCCATCACCTAAGGGGCCCTTGAAAAACTTTGAAGGCCCCTGCTAGAACATGAAAAAATATCAGGACCCAAAAGGTTAAGAAACTTTTCAAACAACTTCATAGGCTTCACGTGTACTTTCCTGAGAGAAGGTAGAAATCTGGAACTCATACCCGCTTTGCTGTGCTCCATTCTCAAAGAAATGTTGCCATCCGGAGAGAGAAAAATCCCCTCAGGTCCTGGGAGCCTGAAGCTCTTCCACGAGCTGTAACTCTGTCCATCATTGAGTTGAAGTTTCCTGTGAAGCAGTGAGCAGAGCTGATAGCAGAGCGCCCAGGCCTGCTCCTCACACACTGGCTGCTCATGCACACACAGGACGTTCCTCAGAGAGAGCTGACAGCAGCCTGAAGAAAACAAGACCTCCTCCATAACCTCCAATTCATCAATCACAAAGAAATTATCAACAATCTCAAGTTTAGAACCAGTGGCTTGATCACAACTACTGAAATACTGAAGCTGCTCGAGTCTTCCTCACACTTTAATCATGACCTTCTGCTGGTCTCCTCGAGCAGCTTCAGCTTCATCACCTGACATCCTAATTAGATAATGAGGAGCCTCAGGTGTGTTAGAGCAGGATCAGAGGAACTTCTGCACGATTTTGGAATATCTTGTGAAATAATAGTGATAAGTGGAAAAAAAATCATTACCATCAGAAAGTTTCTAATCCCAAGTCAAATGTATTAGGACACTTTCCCACCCTGATGTGGTTCTTCTTGGAGGCACACATTTGTGTAGAACGTCTTTGGATGCAGTATGAAATTTGCCTTTACTCGAACTTGAAGATCCAAACCTGTTCCAGCATGACGACTGTCTACAAAGCCATGGTTTGGAAGATCTTGAGTCACCTGCTTTAGAGCTCTGATCTCAACCTTGTTGGACAATCAATGTGAACACTGACTGCACTCCAGACCTCCTCACTTCCTCACCGACATCATGACCTGACTTTATAATTACCATTACAGCTGAATGAATCTCCACAAAACGTAGTGGAACATCTTCCCAGAAGACTGGAGCTCGTTATAACACAATGTGGGAAAAAAAGAGAGATCTCCACAAACGTTTGATCTTCTAATGTTGTCATGATGTTCAGATTGTGGAAATGATAGAAAATTATTTGAGTTTGAAAATCAAGGTATAAACTGATCAAAGCAATTCGATCTTATAAGAAGAATAAAAGAACAAAGTCAGATTTATTATTTATTTATTTAAAAAATAAATCCTTTTATTTTAAGGTTTGAAGGTCCAGAAAGTCCAGAAAAGCTGCTCGATATTCATCAGTTCCTATATTTTTCTTTTTCTTCTTCTTTTTCATTAATAGCTCCAGGAAGTCAGCACTGCACAAATGTACACATGGTGATGAAAAAAATGCACGTTCAGCAAAAACGACTGTTTTTAACAATATACACGTTTTGTTTCCTTCCATACAAAATATGTACATTATTATTTGTTCTGAGACTTTTTATATATAATTTTGAAGGCAAATGTAATTTCTGTAATAACTTCAGACACACTGATCGTTTAAATGTTTTTACATCACAGGGACATTAACACAAAATATTTCTGAATCTGAATAAATGTTAAATATCACTGAACAGAACGTTTACTTTCAATACGTTTTATTTTAGAATTGCAATTTCTAAATAAAAAAAAAACCAAAAATCATTTTAATAATTTACATATTTTAAAAAAATCATGTTTTAGAATGTGCTCATCAGGCAGCTGGTCAAAAGTTTGTGGACACCCGACCAGACGATGTGCTTTTAAAAACATCCTGTTCCACATGTAGTCTCCATGTGCTGTTATAATGAGCTCCACTCTTCTGGGAAGATGTTTAGATGTTTGTGGAGATTCACTCAGCTACAGTGGTGTGAGTAAAGTCAGGTAGCGATGAAGATGAGAAGGTTCCTGGGGTGCAGTCAGCGTTCACGTTCATCTCGAAGCGGTTTAATAGGAATTACAGCAGGAGATCTTCCACATCTTCATGGAGCTACGTTGTGCACAGGAACAACAGTTTGAATTGAAATGATTTGATGACAACATTGACTTGAAATTAAGCTTTTATTTGAAATTTCAGGTTTCACGTGATTGAGATTTTTGTTTGCGGTGGGGGAAAAAGTGTGTGTGAGAGAAGATGGTACAGGGGGGAAAAAAAATATTTAGCTGCCCAAATGAACAGAAAATGAAGAAGATGGATTTTAAACTTAAACAAAATGTAGTCAAGTAACAAGGAGGTGAGAAGTGCGCAGATCATTAACTAATCCATGTCCAGGGACAGGAAGTTAAAAAAACAAACCCAAAACAAATAAACCACAAAACCATTTCAATCCATTTTTGTAACATTATTATTATACAATCTATCACCAGGCCTCATGATTAAATCCAGCATATATAAAAAACAGGACAAATCACACACACACACACACACACACACACACACACACACACACACACACACACACACACACACACACACACACACACACACACACACACACACACACACACACGTAAATAGGATATCACTTAGAATCAGGGAACAAAAACATCATTAATTTCTTTTTAAAAACATTTCTGTACATGGCTACCACACACACACACACACACACACACACACGCGCACACGCACACACACGCGCAACATGATTACAGAAAAAACAGCAGATAAAACAGTTCGAGAGAGAAATGTACATTTCACAGGTGTGTTAAGCTTCATGATCACTTCGACTTCCTTCGCTTGGCCTGCGTGGGACTCGCTCCAGTGTTTGATTCTAGAAAATACACATGAATAAATCAATGTAATTATCAATAACACACTTTTTAACTGACTTGCAGCACAAAAATTATTTATTCACTTCTTTTTTTGCATTTGATTTGTTCGTGTGTGAAACGATTTACTTTCTGTTCTCATGTACAACAGCTATAAAGAATGTTTTCTCACTGTTATAGGGATAGAAAACATCTGGAAAGTTCTACAGATACTGTAACTAAGAACTAAAACAGGGTTTCTGCAGGTTTCACAAAGTCAAATTTCTTCTTTCGGGTTTCTCCCATTAGGGGTCGCCACATCGGATCATCCGTCTCCATACCCCGTTGTCCTCTACATCTGCCTCTTTCACACCAACTACCTGCATGTCTTCCTTCACCACATCCATAAACCTCCTCCTTGGTCTTCCTCTTTTCCTCCTTCCTGATGGCTCCATCCTCAGCATTCTCCTACTGATATACCCCATGTCCCTCCGCTGCACATGTCCAAACCATCTCAATCTCGCCTCCCTCACCTTGTCACCAAAACATCCTACATGCGCTGTCCCTCTAATAAACTCATTTCTAATCCTGTCCATCGTCGTCACTCTCAACGAACATCTCAACATCTTCAGCTCTGCTACCTCCAGCTCCACCTCCTGTCTTTTACTCAATGCCACTGTCTCTAATCCATACAACATCTCAGGTCTCACCACAGTCCTATAAACTTTCCCTTTCACTCTCACAGATGCTCTTCTATCACAAATCACTCCTGCTATCACTCTTCTCCACCCACTCCACCCTGCCTGCACTCTTTTCTTCACTTCTCTAACACACTCTCCATTACTTTGCACTGTTGACCCCAGGTACCTGAACTCCTCCACCTTCTCCACCTCTTCTCCGTGCAACCACACCCCTCCACTGCCCCCCCCCCCCCTCTCATTCACACACATGTACTCTGTCTTACTCCTACTGACTTTCATTCCCCTTCTCTCCAGCATCTACCTTCACCTCTCCAGGATCTTCTCCACCTGCTCACTACTCTCACCACAAATCACAATATCATCCGGAAACATCATAGTCCATGGAGACTTCTGTCTGACCTCGTCCACCAACCTGTCCATCATCACTGCAAACAGGAAAGGGCTCAGAGCTGATCCTTGATGCAGTCCAACCTTCACCTTAAACCAGTCTGTCGTTCCTACTGCACACTTCACTGCTGTCACACTGTCCTCATACATGTCCTGCACCACCCTCACATACTTCTCTGACACCTGACTTCTACATACAATACCACAACTCCTCTCTCCACCCAGTCGTACGCTTTCTCTAAACTTTCTTCCTAAACCTTCTCTATACTTCTCCATCAACATTCTTAAAGCAAATAAGGCATCTGTGGTGCTCTTCCTCGGCATGAAACCATACTGTTGCTCACAGATGGTCACCTCTTCTCTCAGCCTGGCTTTCACTACTCTTTCCCATAACTTCATGGTGTGACTGATCAACTTTATTCCCCTGTAGTTACTGCAGGTCTGCACATCTCCCTTATTCTTAAAGATCAGTACCAGCACACTCCTTCTCCATTCCTCAGGCATCTTCTCACCTTCCAGAATCTTGTTAAACAATCTGGTTAAAAACTCCACTGCATCTCTCCTTAACATCTCCATGCTTCTACCGGTATGTCATCTGGTCCAACCGACTTTCCACTCTTCATCCTCTTAATCGCTGCTCTCACTTCCTCCTTAATAATCCTATCCACTTCCTGCTTTACCATCTCTACACCATCCAACCTTCTCTCTCTCTCTCATTTTCCTCATTCATCAGCTGCTCAAAATACTCCATCCATCTTCTCAACACACTCTCCTCACTAGTCAACACATTGCCCTCTCCATCCTTTATTGCTCTAACCTGCAGCACATCCTACCCAGCTCGGTTCCTCTGCCTGGCCAATCGCTATAAATCCTTTTCTCCTTCCTTGTCAAACTTCTCTTACAGCTTCTCATATGCCTTTTCCTTGGCTTTCACCACATCCCTCCTCACCTGCTGCTGCCGATTGAAGTCTTCCTCAATATCTTTTCATTTATTCCTAGATTCACTCTCTACCACTTCATCTAACTCACTCCAGAATTTTTCCCTCTCCTCCATCTCACAACCCACTTGTGGAGAATAAGCACTGATGACATTTATCATCACCTCTTCAACTTTCAGCTTCACATTCATCACTCTATCAGAAACTCTCTTCACCTCCACTACACTCTTACTGTACTCTTCCTTCAGAATCACCCCTACACCATTTCTCTTTCCATCCACACCATGATAGAACAGTTTAATCTGTTCTACTTATTTTTACACACTTCATTAACTTCGTGAATTCACTCCCTCGATGTGTGGATTTTACAGGATTTTCTCCTTTTCAGAGAAATTCTCAAAGCGGGACAAAAAAGGCTAAAGCATTAGCCGCTAGCATTAGCCGATTGCCACTTCTTGGTTAGCGTGGAAACGGGCCAAATCAAATTCCACACATGCATAGGAACTCTAAAACTAGAGTATGGAGAGATCTATAGGATGTATTAAATTTTTTAATAATAATAAAAAAAAGCCATTTTAGATTTTAGCCACTTTGCCCAAGATCAGCCTGAAGATAATACAGTCTGAAAATAATAACCAACACCTTCTAAACCAATCAGAATCCTCAAAATATAATCCTATCAGACGGCAAAATCCTCACCCGCAGCTTTCCCTGGGTTGGTAGATGCCGACCCCGGTCTGGCTGCCCTCTTTCTCTGTCCGTTTTCAGGCACTTCCTCTTCAGTGTCCTTCTCAGCCCGTGAGCTCCTTCGGCTGGGGCCTTTGGCCTTTTCAGCTGGACCTCTTGCTTCCCTAAATAGACAAGACAGCAGCGAGGCAAAAGCAACACGCTGAATGGAAAACTACTGACAAAATCAGGATTTCTTTGTTGGAAACACGGTATGCATTGATAATGTTTGTGCACGTCTCACTCAGGTATCACAGTCAAAGTCCTTCTTCTTATTACTACTATTATTAATAATGATGATGATGATTCTACAGGCCCCAGTGGAGCCGGTTTTACAATTCAGGAATTGCTGTTTTTCCTCATCTACCACAGATAATGTCCGTCTCCTCTTCACAACCTTGTTAAATAAGGTGGTGATGCTGCCCCGTGCACACACCTGTGCAGGGAGATCTTCAGGTTCGGTATATACATACCTTTGGGCTAAGTCGATGGGCGTCTTTCTTTTCTTTGCCCATCTGTTATAGAAGTGGAAAAACAGCGGTAAACTGCTTTGTTGCTTAACATCACAATTTTTTTTTTTTACCCGTAATCCCCAAATTTGAGTCGAGTGATCGGGTCAATTCATGATTTTTAACTATTGTAACACCAAAGTTAGTGATTCCCCGCAAAATCAGGTCATGTTACAGCCAAACCAAAGTGAGCACTACATTCACTGGACGTAAAAAGCAACAGATAAAGTCATAATTATGAATCGCAAAAGATTTTTATTTCACTTTTAGAGACAATAATTTTAATAGACGTTTAAAAACAACAACAGGGAAATGGAAAATGAAATGCGAACGAAGGAAATAACTCTGGATGAGTTTGCCTTACCCCTGTTCTGCGACAGAAGGCGCTCCTTCGCCTAAAAAAGAAGAAGGAAAGAAAGAATCGTGGATTACCGCTTTGGATAGATTATGATAAGAGATTCAGATAAACACAGACCTAAAACTGGCATTCTAAAGTGGGACCAAATCTAGTTTTACCAAAAATGTTTTAAAGTACCCACCACGGGTTTGGGGGGGAAAAAGCTGCTACCGTAATTTCCTGACTATTAAAAGCACCCATATATAAGCCGCACGCACTGAATTTGACAAAGATGTTTATTTTGAACATAAATATAAGTCTATAAGCCGCAGGTGTCTACACTGAAACTAATGAACTTTACACAGGCTTTAATGAAAGACAGTGTCTGTAACACGGCTTGTATCTAAACAGTAGCCTACCAAGAAAGTCATTGTTCACTGTCTTCCTCCTTCCTTTCACAACTATTTCTCTCTCGTTTTTCTTTTGGCATCGTCGTGCGTTTAAAAATCACCATCGGTGAATCTTTTCTCCCGATGCCGTGCAGCTCAGAACACAGGTGAAGTGTGTTTTCAAGCCCGGTTGTTTTCAGCGTGACGAATGATTCACATTTCCTGTAGACAGTCCGAGTGAGCGGCAGGTCAAACGTCAGAGGAACATCATCCATATTTATGATGTGGTGCGGCCCGATTCAGTGGGAGCGCATCTGATTTAATATAAAGAGTTTCATTGGTTCACCTGAACCCGTGCCGCAATTTCATTGGTTTAATGTTATGTCGCTCAGTTTTTGGCTTAAAGTTTGTGAAACCGGGAAAAACCCCGGAAAAATCCATAAATTAGCCGCTTCATTGTTTAAGCCGCGGAGTTCAAAGCTTGGGGAAAAAAGTAGCGGCTTATAGTCCAGAAATTGCGGTAGTAATCTGTGTGAGTGGATACTATACATTTTAACAAACACACAAAGAATCGACAAAAAAGATGTCGCATAGATCGATATATATAGGAACACAGTGGGAAGTCATTTAAAGACCATCAATTGCTGCTGATCAGATCATCTGATATTTTTATTGGAATGTTTTTATTTGCTGAAGTCTGGAAGCTTTTTTCTTTGCTTCATTTACATTGAAAAATTTGAGAAAAAAAAACAAAACCAAAACATAGGTGTTTACCAGTTTGTTGTTGTTGTTCCTGTGCAGGCAGAGCTGTAATGACACAATTAATAACACTTAGTCTTGAGTACTGTAACAGAATTAAAAGACACTTCTATTTAAAGGTCGGCCGATAGTGGATATTTAGTGTACCGATAACGATATTTGGTTGGATCGTACTTGCGGAATAACGATTAATCAAACTATAGTTTTAAAATAAACACTAGATTTAAAAAAATGTAATAAAAAATTTATCTATATTACAAAAATGTAAAAAATACTGAATCATGAAAATGTGCTAAATAAAATAAATATAAATGATATAAATAAATATAATTAACAAATTATAATAAATAAAAGTAACATAGCGCTCTCTGTGCAGTCTGGCGTGTATTAATAGTTTTTTGCTGTTTCTGTAGTTTTTTTAATTGACCTTCTTAGCCGCTTCAACACCGGACGCCAACCGGAAGAATTACAGGTATAGAATTTTGCAGATTGACATTAGTTCCAGCAATCAACTATCTGTGTCAATTAATTGACATGAATCGGTCGACCTCTACTTCTAATGACTAAGGAATGAAGTATATACCTTGAGTTGGAGTATCTTTAACAGGTGCCGTGGAGTTTGTGGACTCGGGCAAGCTTGTCTCAATTACCGTAGAAGGGTGTGGTTCTACAGCTGGAAGTAGTGGAGATGGGCCTGCTGCAGGACCTGTGGGTGGTGCAATGGTCACTGGTGGGACTGTAGCAGAAGAAGGAACAGATGGCGCAGGTATAGTAGTGACTGTTGGAGAGCTGGAGGCAGAACTGGCAGGAGGTACGGCAGCAGAGCTGGGAGTGATCACTGAAGGACTAGCTGCTGTGGTGGAAGAGGAAGATGGTGGCTGCATAATTGCAGAAGCTGAAACTGTAGGCATTAATGCTGACAATGGAGGTGCATTTGGTGCAGAGGGGACAGATGTGGTAGGAGGCAGAGAACTAGGAAGTGTTGCCTTTGTAACCGCTTGAGGCGGGGTTTGAGCTGGTGCACTGTCTATTGGTTTTCCTGACTGGGTTGTGGTCTGCTGCAGCATCTGATGGGTGTTACCAGTGTGGGCAATAGATGTCTTACTCAAAACATTTTGAACTGGACTGCTCTTGGCAATAGATGTTGTTGGTTGTGTAAGGGGACTCCTGCGAGCAACAGTACTAGTACTCCCTGGACTGGAGCAGGCAGGTAAAGATGTCAGAGGTTGGTGAACAGATGAGGGGACAACTGGAGATGTGCTATGTTGTACAGATGATGACTGTCCTAAAGAACTTATTTTTGAAACTGGGGCTTCAGAAGTGCTCTCTTTTTGAGGAGGATGAACAATGTTTACAGAGGATGCCTGACTTGCAGGCACTTGCACTTGGATTTGTCCAATCACGGCCCGACCTGGCTGACTTGTGGCTATGCTTACAACAGGGGAATGTGTCGCCATAGGAGCAGACAAAGTTGAAGTCACACCTGAAACTGGAGCGGGAGTAAGTTGAATATTGGCAGATACTTGAATAGGCCCAACCATAGTGACAGGAACCCCATTGGTGCTTGATGGTACGGAGACAGACGGGACTTGAAAAAAGACCTGTGATAAAGGTCCAGTGATAAAATGTGGAGGACGATTTTGATTAGGACTAGGTTGGTGCACTTCTGGGGGTCTAATGCTTTTAGTGGGTAATGCAAGCACAGTTGAAACGATGGCTGGCGTCACGGCAGATGCTGTGCTAGAAGCAGAACTAATGGGATTGGGGGTCACAAAAACAGTTATTTGATTTGGTTGAGTGGATCCTGATGATGTGGGTCTGTGCAAGACTGTTTGCTTAGTACTAACAGAAGGGTTGGGATGTAAGCTAGCAGTTGAAACAGAGCTAGAAAGCAAAGACGAACTTAGGCTAACAGTTGGTACACTAGAGGATGACTGAAGGCTATGATTGCCAGTCTGAATCATGTTTGGACTAGACCTTGGAGCAAGCTTGGATTTTTGATCAGGTTCACTAGTGGGCAACCCACTCTCACTGCTCTGGGCAGTACTGGGGTTGTGTTGGCTCACTTGCTCCACCAAATTTCGATCTACACCTACTGGAGGAGTAACCTTGGGTGCCTTTGTGGACGAGGACGAAGGGTCTGTGTTATCTAGCAACTGATTGAGAGATGTTGGTGCATCTCTAAAAGAAGCTCCATGCTCTTGGAGTGGTGGGTTCGGTGTTGCATGAATCTGCTCTGACAGTTGCTCAGGTGGCATATTACGGTCTTGAACTTTTGACTCTGGGAGTGACATGCGTTGATTTGCCATTCTAACAGCAGATTGATCTCTTTCCACTTGTGCAGTCTGACGTGGGTCTAGCTGTAATCCCTGCACTTGGGTATCTCTTACGGTATCTGGATTACTAGAGACTGCTTGCAGGGGGTTTGGATTTTGCTGAGAATCTAAAGTTCCTATTGAGGATACAGATACAGTGGGGCTTGTGAGGACAGAAGAAGCACTGGCCTGGACAGTTTGAGAACCTGTCATTTGTTGTTGATTTGCTATGGAGGTTAGAGGGGTCTTAGTCCATTTCTGCCTTCCTGGACTAGGAGCGGCCATTTTTCTATTTGTGGCAGGACTAGATCGTCGACTGTTACTCGGACTAGCTCGCTTCGTTTGCCCTCCAACCGTTTGTTTCTCTTGCTTTGCACCAGCGTTCGTAGCATTACTAGCTTGAGTAAAACCCTGTTGAACACTATTATTGCCACTAGTGTTATTGTTGTTAAGAGCTGCCAGACTTGGGGGAGCCTGCCCAATAGCTTTCAAAGTGGTAGGATTTAGACCTTGTTGATCAAAACCTCGAGTTAAGTTAGGTTGTCGGGGTGGTAGTGGAATATTAATCTTTGGGGGGAAAAGGCCGGCAATTGAGGCATTCAGTCTCTCGGGGGAGAGATTTATCTCCGATGGCTCAGTGCTGGGTGGACGGTTGGTAGGGGTTAAGGGATGGTGATATGGTCTAGGGCTTGCGCGGTTTGGTGTCTTAGGGCGGGAGCTTTGGGAAGTAGAAGGAGCACTGGGAAAATGAAGATTGTGAGAGCCAGCCATTGGTGTTTGCTGGGGTTGTTGTTGCGGACTCGCTCCTGGTTGCTGAGAGACTGATCCAACTGAAGGTACAGATTTCAACAGGTGAGAATTAGGACCTTGATTAACAGTCTGTTGACCTGCATTCCCGGTTTGAGGCACCATTTCGATTGATGCCCTGTCCTGCAAGTTTAAGGTGCCTGATGCTTCCTCTGGTGCCATTCCTGGGGTTCCCTGACTAATGTCTGGATGAGGCATTCTTCTTGCTCCAGCAGGCATCTGTGGGTTTACTACTGGCTGCATGCCTCTGGCTTTTTCTGGAGAAGGTGGGACACCTCCATGCCCTTGTAAATTGATCATTACAGGCATGTTCCCTTGTTGGGAGACAGGCATTCTCTGTGCAGGATCACCAGGATTAACATGAGCTCTCTGGGGATGGCCAGCTTGTTGAAGTGGGAGTCGATTCTTTGCTTGTTCCTGCATTTTAAGCATCATCATCATGTGTTGTTGCTGCGTCAGTGGTGGCTGTTGCTGTGGTTGTTGCTGCTGCTGCTGCTGTTGCTGCTGCATATGCTGTGGTGGCTGCTGTTGAAGCTGTAAGTGATGTGGATGGATTTGATGCTGTCCTTGTTGTGGCCCTTGTGGTGTTCCAGGTTGACCTGGAATCTGCATATGCATCTGTTGCTTTTGCATTTGTTGCTGCTGCTGCTGCTGCTGCTCCTGTTGATGCTGCTGAATTTGTTGTTGTAACTGTTGCTGCTGCTGGGCCATAAATGGTATTGCCATTTGCTGCAAAACTCTTTGATCTCCCGATTGTCCAGGAAGGCCTAAATAAAAAAAAAATGCAATGCAACTGCATAAATATTCAACCAACAGCCGTCCTCTAAGCAGGATCATTATAGACTGTAGACATATTTCAATTCTGAATGGAGCCATGAATTAAACAAAAAAAAAAAAATCGCATAATTAAAATAACCACTGTCATTGACCAAAGGCTGAGCAGGGACAAATTGATTCTGATCAGATGCCCAGGCATACTAGCACCACTGTATCTAAGAAAGAACCGTGCTTTGCATTTAAAACAGGAAAAAAAATAATCTTGCTCACAATCCACATTTTGCCTGTCAAATATAATATTTTTTAAATCTCTTACCTGGCCTGTTAGCAAATTCAGGAAGCTTTGGGTTGGAAGAATCCGTGCCAGCTGCTTGGTCACTACCTAGACCTTGCAACTCGGCATCATCCAATCCTTGTGAAACTGAATCCAAACCCCTACGTGAAGGAAAACACCGATCATACACTTGCCTTCATAATGTATAACTGTAGCATACACTATATATTTTTTTCCTTACCCTAGACCTTCAGCAGAGTGTTGCCCCTCTCCTGCTTTGGGTTTCTTTTTTCTAGGTGGTTTCTTCTTTTTTGGTTTGGCCTGGTTACCCCCAACCCCACCCGCTCCCTGTTTTCCACCGGGCCCAAACTGGCTAGCGGAAATGTCACTTTGAAGTAGGTTAACCAATAAAGGACTAGTCAGTGTAACGTCCTTATTCCCTGGATACCCAGCTGCTTGTCCACCAATGGGCATCTGGCCAGAAAACTGGGGATTGAAAGGCATGCCATGACCAGGAAAAGGTCCATTGCCCATTTGCATGTCTGGAAGCATTTGCTGTTGGCTCATGTCAGCTGTGTTTCCAGAGCCATCTCCGAGCTGATGTGGGTGCTGTTGTCCAGGCTGCTGTCCAGGCTGCTGCTGCTGAAGTTGCTGTTGTTGCTGCTGTAGCTGTTGCTGCTGCAGCTGCTGCTGTTGTAGCTGTTGCATCATGTGTTGCTGCTGTTGTTTTTGCTGAAGCTGTTGCTGGAGCTGTTGTTGGACCAGATGTCCTGGAAGTCGCATCTGAGGACCGTGCATCCCTAACGGTTGGTTGAGATTACCATTCACTGGGATCTGCTGCGACTGTTGAGCCATTTGCTGCTGATGCTGCTGTAGCTGTTGTTGTGGCAATTGGTGTTGTTGCAGTTGGAGCTGTGGCTGCTGCAGCTGCTGCTGCTGCTGTAATTGTTGTTGTTGCTGTTGTAATTGTTGCTGCTGCTGTAATTGTTGCTGCTGCTGTAATTGTTGCTGCTGCTGCAATTGAGCCATTTGCTGTTGTTGCTGGGGAGTCATTTGTTGCTGTGATTGAAACTGCACCATATTGCCCTGCAAATTAGGCGATGGACCTCGCATCATCTGACCTGGCATAACAGCTGGTTGACCTTTGGGCCCAAAAGCCTGCTTATTTCCTTGAATTTGATTTGCTACCATCTGTTCCATCATGGCATTCTGCTGTTGCGATGTTTGTTGTTGATGTTGGTGCTGTGGCTGCTGTTGTTGATGTTGCATCATTAATGCTTGGTGCCCCTGTACTCCACCAAGCTGAGCCTGGTTCTGCATCATTCCTTGCCCCTGTGGGGGCATTAATTGTTTTGGAGGGGTCATCCCTCGCTGTCCTTGATTCATAGGCCGAGACAGAACAGTCTGACCTCCTGCTTGGCCCTGAACCATTTGACCTTGAGAGGAAGCTACAGGTTGATTTTGAAGCTGGGACTGCATTCCCATCATCTGAGTCTGTAAACCTGTCTGAGGTTGTCCCATAACACCTCCAGAGGTGGATGGGGGCTGAGGAGCCATTCCACCATGATGGCTAATTACACCGGGGGGTAAAGAATTGGGCTGCATGTGGTTCGGAGTTGAAACTGAAGGAGGTGGACCTACAACAAAGTGTTATTTAAAACGTTATTTAAGTAAACAACCAATTTAAACTAACAACAACAAAAAAAAAAACAGTTCTCTTGAAAAATGTTACCTGTATGCGTCATATTTTGGCCACTTTGAATTTGAAGGGTACTACCAGTGGAGGTTCCTGCACCGCTCACGGTAGCTTGGCCTTGCACAAAGTTCTGACCTACATTCTGGAACCCCATTGGCATTCGTTTTGGCATAACTGCAAACAAAATAGGTACTTTGATCGTGTACTATAGATCTAAAAGCACAAACTGAATAAGCTATGGTAAACTTGTTTAAATACAACAACAGAAACGTACCTCCCATCCCTCCTTGTGAAACCTGGCCAAGCTGAGGCATTCCCATAAAGCCTGGCTGAACATTACCCTGCTGCCCTAACACAGCCCTGCCTGGGGATCCAACACCCTGTGGAAACCCCTGGGGAGTTGTTGGACGTGGACCGAGCTGACCCTGACCTTGTCCAATCATTGGTGGGGTACCAGGTGAACCCTGCTGAAATGGTGATGACGACGATCCAGGGGACTTGGCAGCAAGGCTGCCTTGTGATGCAGACACAGGGGGCAAGGGAGGAGGTGCCCTCGGGCCAACAACACCCACAACACCTTGAGGACCTTTGGGCTGAGGGGCTGCAAACTGGCTTGCCCCTGCTGTCTGCGGCTGAGCCATGGTATTAAAAACCTGCCCAGCCTGCTGGCTGCCATAGGGATATGGTGGTGGAGGATGGTTTGGTGTTTGCACAGATGCCAAAGAAGGAGGACGCTGTCCTAATTGACCTTGTGGAGGAGCTTTTCTCCAATTTGGAGGCATAGACCCCTGAGCAGGTGGTGGCTGGAGAACACCAGAAGGTAACTGGTTCCAACCAGGAGGGACTGGCATCTGATTTGAAGGGTTAAATGGGCCACGAGCACTACCTAATTGTGCTAACTGAGCCTGCTGCTGTTGATGCTGCTGCTGCTGCTGCTGCAATTGCTGTAGGGCTGCCGGATTGAGCTGCCGGTTTGCCTGCATGCCCTGGATGTGATGGCCCTGTTGGCCCATAGGGGCGGGTGGACCATGTGGTGTTTGTGGGTGTTGAAGCTGTTGCTGCTGTTGCAATGCGAGCCCAGACATCATGGGATCCACTGAATCTGAAGGAGAACACCATAATGCAATGACAATCTCAAAATAAAGGTATAGGTAGAGTCAAGTGGAAAAATTCCACTTTCTGTCTCTCACCCGATTGTGTTGCTGGCCTTGGTACCCTTGGATGCATCTGTCCACTACTTCCAGGCACCATACCTTGTGGAGCCATGCCAGGACCAGAGGGCACCATTGAAGGATTGTTCATCCGCATTCCAGCTAAAAAAAAAAACCCAAAAACAACCCAGTTTAAATATTATTATTATTAACAAATTATTTGTTGTTCAAGTACTGACATATGGATTAAAAAAGTAGACATTTCCTATTTCAGACATTTATATCACTTAACAGCCTGTTAATACATATTACTTATACAAAAAATACATAAGTATACAGTTGAAAAACAAATTGTCTGTCCCACACTGTAAACCAATTTTTAACAAACAAAAAAATTTCTTAGAAACTGTATAACCTCCCCCTGACAGGCATTGCACATGACTACAATTTTACACCATGCTGGTGGTGAACCCTCTATTTGTTTCCATTTTGGGCTGAACCTGACTAGGTTTTGTGAGAGACATGGTTACCAGACATTCGATTGTGAACACCGAGGTCGAGGTTTTGTAGATTAAATGGCACGGATACTTGATTGCCAGAACTATCATAAAAAATTCATAAAGATAGTTTTTCCGGGTTGCGGTTGAAAAGGTCTGCTGTCATTATACAGTACAAGAGTGGCCTCTAGAGACAAATTGCATCAGTAATTTGGCAGCAACTGAACTTATTATCAGTTCAGTTGCCTTAACATAATAAGGCCCAACAGTGGTAGCATGGCGGTGCTGGGATTTGAATTCATGACCTTCCGATCAGAAGTCTAATGGGGAGGAGGTTAAAGGTTGCCTAATTAATCAGAAGTGATAGCTGATTACTTGAACTTTTGGCGATAGACAAAAATCAATACTGTTAGCTTTTTTTAAATCACTGACCCCTTGCTTTGTCTTTGCTTGATATTAGGGCAACAGAAGACCTTTCATTCTAAAGTCAGAGTGTACTTTAGAGGTTACTAGAGCCATAACAATTCCAGCTCTCAGAAAACACTGATAAAGACCTGCAAAGAAACGTTTGTTGTTAAAAAAGATGTAATGTAATTACCTGGGCCTTGTTGCATAGGAAACCCAACCTCCATTCTCATCTGACCTGGTGCCCCAATAGGTCCGTTCACCCTGACCTCCTGCCCTCGGTTTTGCCCCCCTGCAACATTAATAGGTCCTTCACCTGTAAAGGAGTGTAAATAAATAAATAAAAGAACAAACACATTTCTGTAATAAAAAACATGTGAATGATATTTAATATGTATCGTGTGTGTGGGTGTTGATTCTGGTAAGATGTAGCCACAAAACCATGAAGTGCCTGAAAAATTTAAAAACCTCCAACACACCTTCAATTTGCACTGATAGGATCCCCAGGTCTCGGAGCTGCTGCTGGTTGTTTTGGGCGAGGAGGCGGAGGCGTTCGGCGGCTTCCCGTGGGATATTAAATGTGACTCGCACGCTGTTCCAGGGTTCCACTTTCTGGGGCGCCAGTCTTTCGGGACCTTCTGTAAATATCCAGATCAATAAGAATGGAACAGAGAAGACTGCTTCATTTTTTCTTATTTATATCTTAACCACTAAACCCATGCTTACCCATTGAGAGCATATGGGGCATCCCTTTTAAGATAGTGTCAAGCTTCTGCTGAAAGTCGTCGTCGTCAAGGTTTCCCTTGAAAGCGACGAAGATAGTGGCGCATTCCCGAATTCCGTGTGGATCTGGAGAGGGAGCCGGGTTGCCGTTTCCGAGATCGCCACACACTTCATCTCCGTCCTCCAATCCAGAGTCGTCCTCTGTGCTGACAGCGACCCCAGGAGACCCTGTACTCCAGGTGATCTCAGCTGGGCCGGGCTGCTGCGCCATGACCCTTTTCAAAAAAAAAAAAAAAAAAAAAGGAAGCTAAAGGTCTCTCTGGGCTTTTCTGTTGTATGGAAAGAGAAAAACAAAGTGAAGCTTTATTAATAATCTGGATTATTTGTCTCTATGAAGCCTGGTGAAATAAAACACCGTTGTGCAGCGACAACAAAATAAACGATAGAAGATAGAACTTCTTTCTAAAGTTTTATCACAGCAATTTGCCAATATTTACAATTATAAATCAATTACAAAAAAACACGCCATACTGTTATGTATATTAAATTGTTGTGAAATGTATAGCAGCTATAAACGACCCGTCTCTCCACAACCTCACCTTTAAAATAAAAAAAAATAAAAAAAAAACTATCCAGAAGTAAAAGAAAATGCTTGTATTCAAGATTTTATTAGTTAAACATAGTTACATACAGAATACAACATGCAGGGAAATGTAAAGTTTCTTCATGTTATTCAAAACCGCAAAGAATTTATTACGAAATAAACAAGTACCACATTTGGACACACCTTCTCCTTCAGGGCTTTTCTTATTGTAATTATTATTTTCAACGTTGCACATTTATACTTATGAAACCCAAACAAGGAAAGAACACAGAATTATGCAGTAAACAAAAACGTGTTAAATGAAACAGAAAATGCTTTATTTTTTTTTTTAGATTCTCCGAAGTAGGCTGCTGCTTTTCCTTCACTCTCCGCTCCAACTCATCCAAAACATCTAAATTTTTACTTAATCCCCAACAGCAAAACATCTCCACACCATCACACCCCCTCCTCCAGCTTCACATTGGGAATCACACCAAAAATCTGAAATTTGGACCTGCTAGATGAACTGATCTAATGTCCTGTCAACATACTCTGGGTTTTGATTATTATTTTTTGTTTACTACACAATTCAATATTAGTTCTTTCTTAGTTTGGATGCCTTCAGCATTAATTACAAGCAGCACATTGACTCTTCGAAAATATATCCAAGTTTTATTTCTATAGTTTTGTCCCTTTAATGTGAGGGGTGCACTTACTTTTGTGAGATACTATGTATATAGTACTGTGTTTTAAGTCAATATTTAACATTTAATTATTAAATATTATTTATTAAATATCAGTCACTTTATCAAATAAGAATGCTTAAAAAAAAATAGAAGTTACAAAAAAAAAATTTTTTACAAAAAGGAAAGAAAATGAACAAAGAAAAATTCAAATCTAAGCAATATTTGGTGTGAATAACGTTCTGATAAGTATTCCAATATCTTAAACTGCTGAGCTATCACTACTCAAAATAACAATGCATGGTATTTGAAGGATCTCTGCTGGTAGGTTGTTCCAAACATCATCTAGACCTGACCACAGATGATCTGTGGATGTAGATCAAGACTCTGTAGGGACTAAAGCAATCAGTCTCAGGACTATGAAGACTCTATTTAATGACATTGGCTGTATGTTTGGGGTGGTTTTAAAGTCAGAGCTGATCAGACGCCTCCCTGATGGTACTGCATGAGTATCTGTTTGAATTTCTCAGCATCGAGGTCACCATTAATCCTGACCAGATCTCCAACACTATTTGCAGAAATGCAGCTCGAAAACCTGCAGGAAACCTCCACCATGATTCATGCAGACACTCTACTTCAAGGAATGAAGCAACACCAGCAAACGCTATGATAGTACAGTACAGGCTCTCGTGAGCACTGTCCCACAAAGAAAGACCAAGAGCTACCTCTGCTGCAGAGGATATGTTACCAGCAGACACTCATTAGCGTACTGCTCTCCAGCCCTAGCCAAATATCTCAGACACCTGCTGCCATTTTCTGCATGCCAGTTCCTCTGTTTTTATGCGTAGTTGAGTCACTGAGTCTTGTTTCCATGTCGAAGGTTTGGCTTTTGCCCCCCAATTCTTCCATAAAGATCACTTCAAGCCAGAAATCTCTCTGCTTTCCTTTAGTTCGTAGCTGATGGCACTGTTTGACATCTTTCAGTGTCGAAAAGAAGTATGACGTGCTTTCATTCGTGACATTAAGTTTCTTCAGCTGACTCCATTGACACGGTTTTGCAAGTAATCAGTGGTCACACTGAATATTGATTTAGATTTTTCTTGTGTTCATTAACTTTCGATTTTGTTTATTGATAAAAAAAAAAATTAACACTTCTAGTAATCTAACCCTCTGCATTTTTAATACAAGCACTTAAAACTTTTGCAAAGAAGTGTTTGTATATGTATTTTAAATATATATTATATATAATACACTCACTCACTCACTCACTCACTCTCACACACACACACACACACACACACACTCTTAAGAAAGAGTGACATAACAAAAATATATATTTTTTTTAAACCAATATTACATATAACCCATTATGTGAAATTATAGATTTATTAGTTTTAAATGAATACTTTCAATTTACCTGCAGAAAATAATAAAACTGCGCCGGTGCGTGTGTTATATACAAGCTGTTTTTTTTTCCCAGACTTGTGCACAATTATATCGATTTATTTCCAAACATAACCGAACATTGACACTAATTTACTGCATGCAAATCAATCATTCAAATAAAAAAAAAAAGCTATAATTAATAAAATAATTAAAGTTTTAGAATGCTAGCCCGCTATCTAAACAACAAGTAGCATCCACGGCTACCTAATAAAGCTAAGCTCGGGGAAGCTAGCTAGCTAACCGGCTCAAATCTTTATCCGGTTTGTTTACGCTTTTGTAATCATTTTCTACACAGTGTAAACAACCCAAAAACGATTGGAAAAAATAACACTTTTACCTGATCAGTCCATTTGATGTGCAGGAGAATTTCCGAAGAAGACGGTAGTTAGCTAGCTAACGAGGATGCTAACTAGCCGAAAGCTAACAGCAGAGCAGCTCGCACAAATCTCATCATCTTCAGCGGACTGCTGTTTTTTTTCGCTGCGTTAGCCTCGTTAGCTATCCGTATTCCCAAACTGCATGTACGCCATTTCCGGAAGCGGCCGCCATTCAGCGCTAACGGAAAACACTCAGACGGTGTCGCGGTCGATTTTGAGCGACTTTACGACAGCGGGTAGCTCACGCCCGCTTTCCGGTAGATACCATAAATGAGTTCACTTCGTTTCTGTTATGAGCCTAAATACGTTTCGCATCTATTTTCAAAATATAACAACTTTCTATAGTTTCATTTTCCACAAACAAACCACCCCCAAACCCTATAAACAACATATTTCAGCTTTAATACGCAAAAGGTGAATAGTTACTACTTTCGTCACAAAACTACATATCCCAGATTCCCTTGCGCGACAGTTTCTTTTCCTTTTTTTTTTGTTGGTCGTTTCAATATTTGATTAATATAAGAATACATTATTGATCCTATAGGGAAATAGTTTGATTCAAATAAGTCACAGTAAAAGATTAAATTTAAAAATGTTTTTTAAATAATTAATATAATAAAAATACATATTAACTGATACATTAATTGAATGTGAGGTGACATTCAGCAAAGCAAAAAAGTTACATAAATAAACAAATAAATGAAAAACAATAAAAAATAATTGTTTTCCAGATTTCAAGTTTAAACATATTTATATGCAACTTTCTATTGTTTATTTTTCATAAGTTACTTATTATTATTATTATTACATTTTAATTATATATATTTCTAATTATATTTATATAATAAATTATACAGCCAAAATTTTGTGAACACCGGTCATCCCATTCCACATCTACTTTTCATTTGCTATTATAATGAGCTCCAGACTTCTGGAAAGATGTTCCTCTAGATTTTTGTGAAGATTCCTTCAGCCACAATAGTGTTAGTAAAGTCAGGTACTGATGTAGATGAGAAGGTGAGGAGGTTCCTGGGGTGCAGTCAGCTTTCACATTCCTCCCGAAGGTGTTCAATAGGGTTTATAATAGGAGATTTTCCACATCGTCCAACCCATGAAAAGCAGATCTTCATGGACTGCTTTGTGCACAGGAGCATGGTCATGCTCAAACAGGTTTTGGTCTCCTAATTCCAAAGACGTCTTATACAATTGTGTGTACACCTTTGTGGTAATAGTTTGGTGAAGAACCATATATGTGCGCGAAAGTCGGGTGTCCCAATACTTTTGGCCAGTTCAATATAAAAAAAAAAACAGTTTGACTGAGAAAAAAGAAAAAAAGTCACTTCGCTGTAGATGTTTATTTTATCACATCTTCAAAATAAAAAGGCGTTCGATTTTCAGACATTAAATAACAAAAAATAAATTTAACGCACTGAACAGCAGTTAAATTTCTCGGTATATAGATGGTGAGATTTATAGCAGTCACTTAAACTCAAACACACAGCACATAAACATGACGGCAGGCTTTATTACATTAGAGAGAGAAAAATAAACTCACAGCAAATCAAAGTTCATTCATATTCAACATATTGAAATATTCCAAACTAGAACCATTTTGTGCTGCAAAATCAGAGGAAATAAAACACTTCATTTAGTCCTTGACCCTACGCTGAAATTAGCTCACACACACACACACACACACACACACACACACACACACACACACACACACACACACACACACACACACACAGCAACGTCATCCTTCAAAGCAACACTAAGGTAAAGAAAAAAAGAAAAAAGAGAAAAAGTGCAAATATGTAGAAACTGAACAAAAAAAACACCACTGAGGAAGAACTTCATCCTTCATTTTTGATTTACATTAAACCTTCTCGTAAAGATCTTATTCATAGACTCTGCACGCAATAAACAATAATAAATATTCAGGGTAAAAAAAAAAAAAAAAAAGATGGCGAGAAAGCATACTCATCGAACATTTTGGCAAAATGTACACCCACACTACACTTTTATATTCTTATTTAAAAAACAAACAAACAAACCAAATAATTCTCCACTTAAATAATTTCCATGATAATTTTCCACATTATTCTCATCAGTTCTTTTTTACATTTTTTAATCCTTGAATTGTACACGTGAGAAATAAATCCACAAACTAATATTAATATTCATATTTATAGGGTGTGATTGGTGGCTCAAGTCAAACGGGGGCGGAGCTTAAGTATAGTGCCTGTGAAAAATTTGGAAACACTGAAGACTTTTATGATTTTTGAGACTGAGGAAAAAAAATGTTTTGTGGAGTCCAAATGGGAAATTTGTGTCTCTACTAGAAGAACTTGTGTAAGATGGAGAACAGGAGAGAAGATGTGATCAGACTCCCCTCACCCCCACATGGAGGTGGAAGTTTAATGTTTGGGGTTGTTTTGGAGCAGGGAAGGTTCCGGAAACGAAAAGGAATCCTGAACCATGTGTTGGTTCCGTCTGGACTGCGGCTCGTTGGAACCGACTTCACCGTACAACAAGACGAAGAGACGAGCGCACGTCTGAGTTCTGTGTGTGTTATTTAGAGAGCAGACAGACGTCTGGAGTGATATTTATCAGGGAACCACCTGCCCAGTCACTGCACCTCAATCCTACTGAACTGCATCACAAGACAGAAATCTCAGACTACACTGGTGATTGGCTGATTTGATTATACTTAAGCTCCTCCCCCTAACAGCCCTTCATGTTCTACACGTGTATAAACGCGAAACCTGTTCAGACCTCGTGTTAACGTTTCGCTCATTTTATTAACAAACCACGGAAGTCTGGATTCTGATTGGCCGGAAGGTGATTCTTTTTCTATGGCAGCTGCGGATTTATGTTTCGAGACGTTATCGTTACTATGGTAACGGCTCATTTGGCACACGCTTTCACGTAAAATGTGCAATGTGATGTTGATTAAATAGTATAGAAGGAGTCTTCTAAAACTATGCTGCAAAAGAGACAGCAGACTGGACAAGATGCTCTACATTATCAAA
Organism: Silurus aristotelis; assembly: GCF_946808225.1. Lineage (NCBI taxonomy): Eukaryota > Metazoa > Chordata > Actinopteri > Siluriformes > Siluridae > Silurus > Silurus aristotelis. The sequence goes on from NC_139592.1 coordinate 1,671,170, forward strand.
TGTAACTATATATGGATTAAAAAGTGGGGTTTTTTTGTTTGTTAGAAAAGCAAGACGAAATTTATGCATTGTTTTGCAAACCGTTTTCTTTCATTCGCTTAATTTCTATTTAAATAATAATAATAATAAAAGAGAGAGAGATAAATATACATTTAATGGATTTATTATTTTAATATTTGGCAATTGAATAACTCGTGGTTATTTTTACGGTGCAGTTGGTAAGATCGTGTCTTTAACAGTCGGAGATTTGAACAATTCCAGTGTTTATGAAGCTCCGCCCCCCAGGACCACAGGACCACAAATATATGATTGATTCGATGAGTAACAGGAGACGCATGTAAACGAGCATTCTGAACTTCTGAAGTTTTTAGAAGTAAATAAAATCTTTAAAGTGATTAGCTCACGTCTCCATGACGACCAGTCCGCTTGTGATCAGATCGCCTGAAACGAAGTTTAACACCAGATCTGAATTTAATCTTCAGGCAGCGTGGATGATGTGTAGTTTAGTGACCTCCGGGAGTCAGCATGCCATGTGTGTGTGTGTGTGTGTGTGTGTGTGTGTGTGTGTGTTAGTAGTCTACATTCAGTTTACGCTTGCGTTATTGCACACACAGTAGAGCACATTGTGGCGGAAACGTGGACAGGATTAGGGCATGGACGTTAACATGGTGAGGGCGGACGCGTCGGCGCTGCGAGGGTCCTTCACTCCAATGATGATGTCGTTGGTTCTCCTGGTTCCCTCCACCAGTGAGATGACCTCCACCCTCTGAACATTGTGGCCTTTTTGCTGCAGCGTCTCCACGTCTGCGCTCTGAAACGAAGCTATACCGGGAAACACAAAAATCTCAGATCCAGGAACGAGGCTCATGCTCGTGCTCAGAAACAAGTATGAAAGAAAGATCTCACCATCCACCAAGAGCGTGTTGGGTTGGAGCTGAGGGTGAAGCCGTCCAATGGTCAGGCTGTCGCTTAGATTCTTATGCAGAGACAAGACGTTCATCAGAACCTTCAGGAAGGCAATAAAAAAAGCATGATAGTGCATTCCTTCTGAATGCAGAGTGAATAAAGCTCTCCTGTAACAGTGAGCAAAGTGCTTACAGAACTAATAATAATCATAATAATTACAATAATTACAATAAGAAGAATTAGAGGTGCAAAACCTGGATTACCTGGAATTATTCTTAACTATTTTTATTAATAATAGAAGCAACACAAATAATCATTTAATAATTAACAATTATCATTCATAATAACCTTGTTGGATTACATATTTTAAATACTAACATTTCATTTAAAAACGATTTAATATATAATAATAATAATAATAATAATAATAATAATAATAATAATAATAATAATAATAATAATAAAATAATACAGACAGGTGCAAACGTTTGCATCACCTATTTTAAGGTGGATTATTTAAAATTATATTTATTATTAATAGTAAAATTTAAAGAAACACAATGTTTAATCATCTTAATTATTAAATAGCTTTGTTGGTTTTAGATATTTATAATTTATATATTTCATTGAAATAAATTATTTAGTCATAAATATAGTTTATACTCATGGTAATAATAAAAATAATAATTATATATCTTAAGATTTTATACAAATATTCTAGTAGTTGGTTTAGCTGAATTATATATTAAATACCTAACTTTTTAAAAACTACTAAATAATAATATTATTATAAAAAAAAATAGATATACAGTGGAACCCGGTTATCTCGCCCTCGGTTACCTCGACAACCCTATTAACGTTTTTGAAGTGGAACCACCAAATTCTCGCTTTTACTAAGCATTTTTTTATCGGTTATGTCGCTGAACCCTGATATCTCGAGCACAAGGGGGGAAAAATTTGCCATTTAACGTCGGTTATCTCGGTGCAGCCGCAGAAGAACTCGTGGAAGTGGCGGAAAAATCAAACCTTATAGCTGCTCCAGGTGTTGTATTGTATACTGGTGAATCTCTGCTGTTAGTTACTGCACATGTGCCTTTTGTTGTTAAATGTTATGCGATGAACGGGAGGCGAAAGCGGAACGTGGGATGAGCAGCAAAAGCATAGAATGAACAGAGAGTGCCGGTGGGAAGACACGTACTGGGATACGCATGCGCGATAACAACGACCGCCATGAACCAACATATACCAACAATAACGGACGGTGAGAGTGTGGAAGTTTAAATAGGAGCTGGTGATGATGATAAACGAGCACCATATGTGCGGGATTGAAGCCGGGAGCTTCAGAGAAAGCGGCCGAGAAAACACCTGCCACGCTGAAGGGGGCCGAAGGGGGCGTGGCAGGTGGATTCCTGACAGATAAACATGTACTGTATGTATTTTTATAGCATGCCTTCATCAAACAAATCGCAGCAACGCTGTTGTGTAAAAAACCCTCCAAAAACACGTGCATGCACGTTCTCATTTATTAACGCACATCATGTACATAAAGAAATTTCAAGCACGTTAATATACTGCCGCCATTTTGATTTTCGTTTATCTCGATCATCGGTTACCTCGATGCTTTTTGGCGACCCCCTAGGACATCGACATAACCGGGTTCCACTGTATTTTTTTAAATATTACATTTGGCCAAGGTGTTTTTTTTTTGTTGTTGTTTCTCATTTATTTACATTTTATTTTGAAAAAGTATTTTAGTTTCTGGGCTATAAAAGGGGATGAGAGACGCAAAATAAATCTAAATAATATTTATTTGTAATAATTGAAAACATTTTAATTTGAAGAGCGCTTTTTTACAATGGAAAAAAGAAACCTCGAGATGTGCCGTGTTTTTTTAGAACATGTGTATAAACAGTGAAATGTAGTGAAGCTGCTGAACCTGTGTGATGCCACTTAGCGCTCGGTCGCCGTTGGAGGATCCGAGTGCCATGTAGGTACCACAGACACCCAGTGAGGGTCTGACGGCGGTGGGCATGAGGAACGAGAGTGGCCTTTTCCCAGGCTGAACGCTGTTGTGCTGGAAGTGAGCGCAAAATTAAGTTATATTAATTATAATAAATCTGGATAAATATAATATTAATTATAGCTGCAAGTGCGATTTGCGGGGACCAAGCACCAAAACTTGGGGGGGAAAAAACTGCAGACTACTTAATCCCAATGTCATAACTATAGCAAAGGGGTTCTGGAGTAAACAGCACCAGTTGTACAGCTCCTGATGTACACAGGATGATGTCTTTTGACACACTGATTATTGAAGGTCGGTGCTCCCTGTGACTGTGTGCGCAGCCTTGTGCTGCCACCTGTTGGCGTGTTACAACTTTCTGATACCGCCTCATATTTCTACACGGAAAGATTTAAATTCAATGAAGAGGAAAAGCTGTTTTGAATCTACATGGATAAATTCTTAAATATACGGATATAAAATAACATTATTAATCAATAACGAATAAATCAACCGAACAGGAAGGGAATTCTGTGTACCGGATTGGCTGGAGCAGAATTTCGGCTCTTGTTGGGCCAGGAAAAGTCGAGAATTTGGCTGTTCAGGAGGATTCCCGAGGGCGTCACGATGCGGCTGCCGAAAGGCTGATTCATAGAGCTGAAGACAAACAAACAAACAAACAAACCCTTTCAAAATTCCAAGAATTCTAATTACTTAATATGTAAGGAATCCACTGAGAACACTAGCAGAGGATGGTGAGAAGGTTTTCCTATAACGTCACGTCCCAAAATGTTTCACGATGGTTACTGTTATGTTTGATTTATTGATAAAAAACACATCATGCTTTTTATCCATTTATTGTTACCTTTAAAAAGGAAAAGCTAAAGAAACGAGTTCTGTTAACGCTTACGTTATAGCAGCAATAAACAGAGACGCAGCGAAACAGTAACTGCTCCATCATCCTGAAAATTATGGATGAATTATGGATATGCAGACTGAAGACTATCTATTTCCCTACTTTTCGTCATTCTGTTTACCTCATAAGAGAGACGATGAAGTCATCAGGCCCCATGACCATGACCTGGCTGACCCCTGTGCCCTCCTCCAGAGCATAGCTGGGTGAGTAGTGACCAGGAGGAGAGGAGTACGAGTTGTTGATCATCTGCCGGAACTGAGCAGCTTGACTTTTACTGGAACACAAAACAGCAAGGGTTTATTCAGGATCATAGAAATGCAGATTGTGTTGCTGCTGTAATCATAAACCCTGTTTTGTGCTCATCCCAGGAGTCAGCCTTTGAGAAGTGGTTCACAATTATATACACTATTATAATTACCCGAGAAGTCATTTGCATGTATTGTGTCTGAAACCATGTTCACAGCGACATGTGTATCTGCGAGTTCCCTTTACCTTAACATACGATCCACACCTTCAGAGACAGACGGGTCAAACACGGGGTCTCCAAGAGCACTGGCCAGAGACAAGGCGATTTTCAGAGTCTGAAAATACAAAGACAAGAAAATTATTATACACACACACACACACACACACACACACATACATAAATACACACACACTGTACCTCACAAAAGTAAGTGCACCCCTCACATTTCAGCAACTATCTTCTAGAGGGACAAAACTATAGAAATAAAACGTGGATCTATTTTAGAGTATCAGTGTGCAGTTTGTGTATCAGTACAGATTTACTGTCCTCTAAAATAACAAAACACACATTATTGTCTAAATAACTGTCAACAAAAGTGAGTACACCCTCAGTGAACTGTGTCCAAAGAGTGAATAATGTGTGTGAGCACCATCGATATCCAGCACTACTTTAATCCTCCTGGGTGTTGGTGGATTGGTGCTCATATATATATATATATATATATATATATATATATATATATATATATATATATATATATATATATATATATATATATATATATATATATGAGCACCATATATATATATATATATATATATATATATATATATATATATATATAAATATATATATATATATATATATATATATATATATATATATATATATATATATATATATATATATATATATATATAGTATCTAACATTTTAGTTTTGCATCAGAGTTTTGTGTCTAAGCAGCTACTCTATGTCTTTCTCTCAATCCATCCATCCAACCATCAAGTCATTATCCTGCCTGCAGTACCTCAGTAATCCAGTGGAGGGTGCTGCTCTTCTGAGTCTGGCTGCTGATGTTATAACCTTCTAAGATGTTGAGGGCTGTAAGAAGGCCAGCTCCAGCGTGAGGAGGAGGTGCAGCCATGATCTGATAACCTGCACATGTGGACACGGACACGGACACGGACACACACACACAGGAGGTTGTTATTCAATAAGGATGTTTTAAATGGAAGGAGTCTCCAGTGTCAGTTTTTTATACACTAGCCATCATGCTATTCTTGTTTTCAGTTCTTTTCCTCGTGTTACTTCTACAGTTTTGAAATCACAACCGTACAATCGCACAACAATAAAGAAACCTCGTTATTACTGCAAATCATGTAAAAAAAAATACGGTTTATCGCTCAGTATAAAAACGGAGAGATGGTTACCTTGGTAACGGCTCTGTATCGGCTGCTGGAGGACTGTAGAGTAGTTACTGAAATCCAGCTCCGACAGAACTCCTCCACTGGCCTGAACCTGAGCCACAAAACAGATCCAGCATCAACACTGAACACCTCCAAAGGTATTTATCAAAGACACCAAAAATCTCACATATATATAAAAAAAATTATAAATAACCCTCGATACGATACATTAATAATATATTCATGAAGCAGCTACCGATACGATGCGATACGATACGATTCACCTCTATTTACGATGATATGCAAAATAAAATCCGATGCTCTGCAATTCAATATGGTAAATCAGCAATTTGCTGAAGGGCATTTTGACTTGTAACGCATGCCCCTTTCTCACACGCCTTTATAGTGCAAAACAAGAAAAAAGATTAAATAAAACCAGATGTTCCTGTTGTGTGTGCAGGAAGTTACAGCTCTACCTCTGCCATGTTAATCTGTATGCTATGTGACTCTCAGGACACGCCTCGATCTCCATAGCGTTGTGATGCGTCATATTCACGTAGCAAAAGCCAACTCAGATCCGATGGACACTTTTTTTAAATCAATGCATCACTCGTTAACTTTTGAGGTGTGATCTTCATGGTTTCCTCCTACCATTTTAGACCCACTGTAAGAAGCTTATCAGTGTTAATAAAAGAAGCCTGTGTGCTCGTGCTAATCATTAGTGTGTCTGGGATTTTTAGTCCAAACCCGGTTCAAACGCATGATTAAATTCATATCATATCAAATCTTTGGCGATCTACAATTTTTTTACCAGTTGAACTTTATATACGCTACAACCAAAAGTATTTGGACACCTTCCATTAATGGTTCTTTTAAAACAATTGTACAGGATTGTATTTTCATTTTACTTGAACTAGGAGACCCAAACCTGTTCCAGCATGACATTGCGTCTGAGCACAAATCCAGATCTATGAAATTCTGCTTTCCATGGGTTGGAATGGAAGATCACCTTTGGAATGAATGTGCACACTGACTGCATCCCAGGCCTCCTCACATCACCTACATCAGTACCTGACTTTACTAACACCCTGGTGTCTGAATGAATCACCGCTAAATCTAGTGGAGCTTATTATAACAGCAAATGGGAACTAAATATGGAATGGGATTAAAAAACAAAACAAAAAAACTAATCTTATGCTCAGGTGTCTACAAACTTGTTTTCTAGAAAAAGTTAGCTGCACGTTCTTCTCTTTAAACTCTTTGTCCTCTCACATATTAGAGGTCACCAATAGTTGATTGCTGGAACTATCTGCAAAAATCCAAACCGATTGGTTTCCGATCCGCTGCCATTACGAGAGCGGCCCCTAGAGGCGAATCACTGACACCACATGCTGTTTGTTTGTACACGCGAGACTGCACGCTGCACGGAGAGCGCAACATTATATTTATTCATTATTTTAATATTAAAATAAAAATAGTTAATGTATTAATAATATCTTTCTTTACATATATTCATATTTATTTCATGATACACATTTTCATGATTCAGTACTTTTTGTAATCAATTTATTTATTGTTATTTTGTCATTTTTATTCTGTATCCATTTTAAACCACTTTCAGTCAACCTCTATTACAAACACTCTTATTGATGCTATCACTATAATGTTATAAGATCCTGTACCGTAGACGCCATCTCCTGCGTCAGATTTCCATCGTAGAACTCGGAGATCCCGTTGGCTGCCACTCTGTCCAAAATGGCCGCCAAATCCTGGCGCTTCATAAAGAGGCCGGAGAGGGGAGGATGTCCTCCAGGTAGGAAGAGCTCCAGAAAAGCCTTGGAGACATTCTCTACCTTAATCTGGGACAGAGCGTCCGCTATAGAAAATAAACACGTTATTCTAACGCAACACGGATTTGATCAGATCTACAATCAGTGTGAACTGAAGGACGCTCACCCAGGTCATGGGTTACGTTGAAGCCGTTCCTGGCGACGTCTGCGGCCATGGTGATCACCTCCTTCCAAGACTTTCTGGAGGGAAACGTGATTACATTTAGATCCAAATGAGCTGAGAAATCGCTTTTTCCAAAATGCATAAAAAAAAAAGAAAAAAAGAAAAAAAAAAAAGAAGAAGAGATGAAGCTCTAGTGTTCTAGTTAGTATTCGTTACACATTCAGGTTTCTCAGGTGTCACATGGAAAAGGTGTAAATTAGAAAAAAGAGAGAGAGAAAGAGAGAACCTCGAGGGACGTGTTGTGAGCATAATAAGTGAGAATTTGAGCGTACTTTCCGTAGAGCTGGTGAGCTTGATGCAGTCCACTGAGCATGCCCGGGACTGCCACCATGAGACCCGGCTGAAAAGCAAACAAAAGCAAACCGATGATGTTCAACAAACACACTAATCTGAGTTTACCATCAGATACATAAACCCAGGCTGGCTTACAGTCAATTTAATTCTGTGTAAGTGATCATTGTAATGAGTTTCAGTTCGAATTACACTGAAAAACAACATCCCAAAGGTCAAAGCCACCTTCTGAATAACTCTTGGTGTTGTTGAATGTATGAACAGCTCAGAGGCTGATGGATGAGATTCTTAAGATTTTTGTTGTAGCAGTGAAATAGAAATAGCCTTTCTACTAATAAGTCATAAAGAGAGGGGTGTGGCCAACAAGACTGTCTCTGAGTCTGTCAGTTTTAGAAAAAGAGGCGTGGTCACTACATAGCAGTCTCTGAAAAGGAGGCGTGGTCTCTGGGTCTGTCAGTCACAGAAAAAGAGTCGTGGCCTTCTTATCAATGACAATTATAAAAGAGGCGTGGCCTATATAACTCATTCACAGCAAAACAAGTGTGGCCACTGTGTCCGTCTTTACTAAAGAAGGCGGGACATTTGCACTTGTAAGAACCAATTAAGAAAGCAAGGCTTCTGTGGCCTTCAGTCTCAATAAAGGAGGCGTGGCTTTCAGGACTGTCAGTCAAAAAAAAAGGGAGGCAAACTAGATTTTAGATTTTGCAAATGACAATACAGAAATTTCTGGACCAAAGGACAGATTTGTAGTGCTGCAGAAAAGTGAGGTGTGGTGCATATTTGGTTAAACAAAACAAAAAAATAAATGTAACTAGTTAGTTATATAAATGTTATGTATTTAACTGTGATCTCTGTCATTTCTGATCATCAAGTTTCCAGCTCCATTATGTGCAGTATGAAAACGAATTGACCAGACATATCAATTGCATTTTGCCTCGGATTCAGATTTACCTTCTGCTGTAGGTCCTGCAGCATCTCCTCCTGCAGGCCAGAGGGCGACGTTTCACGGAAGTCAATGATGCGGCTCTCGTTATTCCGAATGTCATGGACCAGCATCACTCCTCCACTGTACGAGCAGAAATTGGAGAGATGAAGGTAATATTTTGATTTTACTGATTAAGTGAGTGAGTGTGTGGGATGAGTTCGTACCCGCCGATGCCTGAGGTGTGGGGGTGGATGATGCCCAAGCAGAGAGCAGCGGCGATGGCAGCGTCTACGCTGGAACCTCGCTGACTCAGAACATTAAACCCCAGAGACGTGCAGTGAGCCACGTCTGTCACTACGGCACCCTGATTAAAGATCTGGAACAACACCAGGATATGCGTTCAGTAATAACATATGGACTGCTCATTTTATCCTACTCATAATATTGCATCAATCAATATGGGGTTAAATCAGTATAGTAGACCACAACTTTCTTAATCATTTCTGTATAAAACATACAGACTACTATTGTATGATCTTCCAAACCTATGCAGCATGTGGTCCTACATTTCTTCAGTTCCACATCTCCTTTATTTCCTAAGTACTGTGTTAAGCACAAAAAAGGGAGAAAAGCCTGTACCGATTGCAAGGGCACGAGGGATAAATAGACAGACCAAGAGAGAGACAGACAAACAAACAGCTAGAGAGACAGAGGCAGACAGATGGAGAGATAGATGCAGAATGAGAAATAGATAAACAGATAGGAAGATATACAGGTATGCCAAGAGAGATGCACACAGACAGACAGACAGACAGAGTGTCAGACAAAGACAGACAGACGGACGGACAGACAGACAGAGATACAGGCAGAGACAGACCGAGAGTGATAGATAGTCAGACAGAGAGACATACAGTACATAAATACAGAATGAGAGATAGATAGACAGACAGCTAGAAAGATAGACAGACAGACCAAGAGAGATACAGAGATAGACAGACAGACAGACCGAGAGCAATAAAGTCAGACAGAGAGACATAAAGTACATAAATACAGAATGAGAGATAGACAGACAGATAGAAAGATAGACAGACAGACCGACAAAGAGAGATATATAGTCAGACAGAGACAGACAAAAAGGCAGACAGACACATAAATAGACCTAGACAGATAGAAAGACATAAATAGACTGAGATAAATAGACAGAGAGAGAAAGAGATAGATAGTCAGACAGAGACTGACAGGAAGACAGATAGATAGACCGAGACAGATGGATAGACAGACCTTCACGGACATATAGACAGACAGAGACAGCTAGACAGAGAGACAGACAGATAGACAGACAGACCGACAAACAGACAGATAATTCAAATCCATCACTTTATTTGCCCCAAATTAAAATGCATTTATTATGGTAGTACAGAAAGTTAAAAGCTTTCTAAAAGTAATTTCAACAAAAAAATAATAATAAATAAATAAATCAAGCAATTCATTAAGTTCAATAAGTAAATAGAGCTACTACAGTTTCTAATCTGAACTCAGATGATGATGATCTCAGTACCTGCGGCTCTCCTAAATAGATCTGCACGATGAGGGCGATGGTGACCCCGGTGGCGAAGGTCAGGCAGCCTGTGATGAGGACTGTGAGGCCGTCTCGTGTACAGGCGCAGTCCTCCGCCAGAGGGTCTCGCCTCGTCTCTCTCAGGGGAGAAGAATCGTGACTGGCCAGGTCCGATGCAGATGAGGCCAAACGCTGCAGACGAGCCGATTTCAGGAACAAATCTGGGTCTGAGAACACACCAAATGCACACGATTAGGGCTGACCGATAGATCACACGATCTCAATATCACGATATATCATTACACAATACGCTGCTCTGAGAAACTGTCGATATGATGTATTTTTTTAATATAAATAATTATGATTTAAATGCAATGACACTAAACATACGGCATTGATTTGATGCAACATTATAAAAAAGCTATAATCTGTTTGGTTTTTTTTGCAGACTTCAAAGCAAATTACGGTCAGATGCAATTTTATTGGTTTTGTACTGATAATGTTAATGAATAAGTATTGACTGAAGACAATCAATTACAGGTTTAAAGCTGAATCGGCAATGTGTTTATTTCTTTGCGTTCCCTTTTGAGTCTGGTTCCTCTCCAGGATCCTTCCTCATGCAGTCTCGGGGAGTTTTTTCCCTCACCACCAAATTCACAGGGACGCATTCATGCATTTAAAATGTATAATTTTCATCTAATTATTTCTCTAAAGCTGCTTTGCACTGTTGAAATTGTTATACATTTTAGCTTTGTAAATGTTTAATGTTGAAGCAATAAGAGAAGAGCCTGAATTCTGGAAGAACTTACATGTGCATCGGAGTACATGATGTAACAGAAGGTTAAGTCACTCCACCTAACGCAAACACTGCTAAAGGATTAGACCTCGAGTAAAGACTCTATCAGAGTCTACATGGGAGAAATAAAAGTCTGGATCATGTTTCTGCTTGGATCAACAACGCTGACTAAAGCATTGGGACACCTGACTTTTCCACCCACATGAGGTTCTTCCCAGAACTCTCAGCACAAAGTCAGACACATAGTTGTATCGGATATCTTTGGATGCTGGAGCATCACATTTTCGCTTTACTCGAACTAGAAATCTCAAACCTGTTCTTGCATTTGGAAGATCTCCTGCTATAAACACTATTAAACACCTTGGGGATGAATGTGAATGCTGACTGCACACCAGTAACCTTCTCACCTTCATCAGTACCTGACTTTACTAACACCATTGTGGCTGAATGAACCGCCACAAAAAACAATCTAGTGGAACATCTTCCCAGAAGAGTGAAGAGCAAATTGAGGCTAAATAGGGAACAGGATGGTCTAAAATAGCAATCCCATGTTCATATATGTAAATATGATTACATTTATAAGTCAACATCTCCCTAAATTATTTTCCGTAACACAAAACACGTCATTCCGAATCCCAGAACACACCTCCAATTTTTCAAAATGTGCTACCCAAAAATCCCACAAACATACCGCCTTTATTTTTCTTTTTGTCAAATGCACATCCCACATATCCAAGAAATTCCCAAATTCCCAAATAAACTCCCTACCAAATAAAATCTAAATTCCAAAATGCACAAATCAATTTTCCCTGAATGTCCTGTCCCAAAGAAGCACACAATTTCTGAAACATACCTCCCCAAAAGCTCTTAGAGCTCCATCCCACATTCCCAAAATATTTTATGCCCAATTTTACCTACGATCCCAACGTGCCATTTCCACGAGCCTTCATCTGGCCCTCACCCACATAGACAACAAGGACTCTTATGTACAAATGCTGTTCATAGATTTCAGCTCAGCATTCCACACAATCATCCCTCAGCACCTGCTGGAGAAGTTGAGCCTACTGGGCCTGAACACCTCCCTCTGTAACTGGATCCTGGACTTCCTGACTGGGAGACCTCAGTCAGTCCAGATCGGAAACAGCATCTCCAGCAACACCACACTGAGTACTGGGGCCCCTCAGGGCTGTGTGCTCAGCCCACTGCTGTTCACTCTGCTGACTCACGACTGTGTAGCAATGCACAGCTCGAATTACATCATCAAGTTCGCCGATGACAAGACCGTGGTTTGTCTCATCAGCAAAAACAATGAGTCAGCATACAGAGAGGAGGTGCACCAGCCAACAACCTGTCTCTGAACGTTGACAAAACCAAAAAGATGGTTGTGTACTTCAGGAGAGCACAGAGCAAACATTCTCCACTGATCATTAATGGATGCTAATTCCTTGGTGTTCACTTGGCGGATACCCTCACCTAGTCACTCAACACCAGCTTCATCACCAAGAAAGCCCAGCAGTGTCTCTACTTCCTGAGAAGGCTGAGGAAAGCCCATCTCACTCCCTCCATCCTGACCATGTTATACAGAGGGACTATTGAGAGCATCCTGAGCAGCTGCATCACTGCCTGGTTTGGGAACTGCATCGTCTCGGATCGCAAGACCCTACAGAGGATCATGAGGACGGCTGAGAAGATCATCGGAGTCTCACTCCCCTCTATCATGGACATTTACACCACACGCTGCATCCGCAAAGCAAACAACATTGTGGACGACCACACACACCTGTCACACACCCGTCACACACCCGTCACAAACCCAGTTACAACAGACATTGTAACTGGCGGAGTCAGTCTTGCACGGTCCCGCGTTGTCCGACACTGTCCCGCTTTGTCCGACACTGTCCCGCGTTGTCCGACACTGTCCCGCGTTGTCCGACACTGTCCCGCGTTGTCCGACACTGTCCCGCGTTGTCCGACACTGTCCCGCGTTGTCCGACACTGTCCCGCGTTGTCCGACACTGTCCCGCGTTGTCCGACACTGTCCCGCGTTGTCCGACACTGTCTCGCGTTTGTCTTTGCACTGTTTGCACCAGGTTGCACACATGCACTTTATGTAGCAAAGACACTTACTAGTCTGTTCTCTGTGACTGTTGTTGTATGCAGCATCAGGGTTCAGGAGGAACGTTGTTTCATTTCACTTTGTAAGGTGTCAGTGATATATGGTTAAAATGACAATAAAAGTTTCTTGACTTGACTTGCACAAGGCCTGAAAAGTCCCAGATACACTATTCCCAAATAGTGTCAATCTTCTCCAAATGTGCTGCCAAATTTCAAAAAAAGTGTGATGTTTAAATCAGATTAGATTAGATTAAACTTTACTGTCATTGTGCAAAGTACATGTAAAGCCAATGAACTGTAGTTAACATCTAACCAGAAGTGCAAAAGTGGCCTATTTACAATAAACAGCAGTATGTTAAATGAGGGTTTAGGCTCCGTATGTATGAAGGTGAGAGCGAATAATGTACAGGTGCAGAAGATGATTAACACTAATGTACAGGAATGATGTAAATGTAACTCGTTACTGAACTTACGAACACTAGAGTTATAATAAATCATAGTACTTTGGATACTTAAGTACATTTGAAGGCAAAAACGTTTGTACTTTTACTCAAGTGAAAGTTTAAAGGGACACTTTTTCTCGAATGGATCTACTTTTACTACATGGTTTGTAACCTTCATCCACGATCAATAATAAGAGATGGTGTTTATATATTTAATATACAATATAATTGTGCAAAGGATAAAATATATCATATAACATGCTCAAATAACATGATGTACATGTATGAATGTTTGTATAAAAAGCATAAATATGGGTGGAATATACAGTAGTGCATTGATACACATAAGTAAAGGATGGTGCAGACAAATGTGCAGAAATCAAACAGAATGTGTGCAGAAGTCAAACACACTGCGCACAAAACAACAACACAACACTATTTCACAACAGTCTTTTCCTTCTGATCATATGATAAAAAAATAAGTCATAATTAAAGACAGGGGTTTTGACTGATTGTCTTTATAACATGTAAGTTCATTAAGTTCATTGAGACTGGTAACACACCTGTGTCCTGTTCACCCAGGAAATTGTCCTCGTCTCTTCGGGACTTGAGGCCGCTCTCCGCGGCCATCACTACGTCGTCCTCGGGCAAGCGTGGGAAGCTGGTGATGCTCATGTAGTCCACCGGGGAATACGCGCTGCCGAGCGCAGTCTCCAGGCCTGCGTCCTTATCAGCCATTTTACCGCTGGAGTACGCGGCCAGAGCCTCGGCTGAGGACGCGGACATCACCCCTGAAATAACTACAACAACACCGACAACAACAAACCGGTAGCTCCTGAATCACCAATTCCTGATTTGCGACTGCGCATGCGCAACATCCTTTTCCTCAGGTGCGGGCGTGGAGGTAACCGCGCATGCGCATTGTTCCGCATGGGCACAGTATAGTGATGGGTCATGAAGTCATTTCATTGACTTGGTCTAAAAAACAATTAAAAATAAAGAATGCCTTAAAACTCTATAAACATCGTAACATATTTGGATTGTAATTAAAATTGTATTAGAATTTATGCTTTTTTTGGTATTGGTACCTATTTATTTGATAAAATTTTCTTCTTTTTTCTTCTTCTCTTCTTTTTATTTATTGTTATTGTTCTTGTGTTTATCATGATATGCTTCTTGGATCTATTGTTAAATATGTTTAATAGTGGAATAATGACAATGCCTGTGAAATTGTGACTTGGTTCTTTGAACTTATTTGGTTCATTATTAATTATAATACAGAAATAATATAAGATGTTTATTACGCAGATACCCAGCCACGTCTACACGCACGAACTTTGACTAAAGTTCCAATAATGTAAACATGACAATGCAGCAAAGGACAAATTATAATAAACAGAACAAGTAGCTTCACCTCTCATATCCTCTGGTCTTTTCAACAGATAAAAAAATATCTATTGCATTGTGTAGAGTCTTGCAACAATAAATAATAATAATTTCAAAACACTCAAGGAAACTGTACAATTAAGTGATAATCATAAAATCAAGACAACAAACAACAGCTGCTTAACTGTTAAAATGGACCAGAAAAATCTCACCAGAACAGATGAGTTTTAAGACCTGATATAAAAGTGGTCAAACAGTCACTTTCTTATATTGATTGTGGTCCAAAGATGAGGAACAGCCCAGCTAGATGCTCGAGATCCCATAGTGCCTTAGCAAAAATGAAGGCACAATGAAGGAAACAGATGAAGAAGATCCCAGAGAACACTTTGGGATGTTAGTAAGAAGCAAGTTAGAGACATATGAGGGTGCAAGATTATGAAGATCTTTAAATATAAGAAGCAGAAAATGTTGGAATCCTGGAAAATCCTCCACCAGC
This sequence comes from Silurus aristotelis, assembly GCF_946808225.1. Lineage (NCBI taxonomy): Eukaryota > Metazoa > Chordata > Actinopteri > Siluriformes > Siluridae > Silurus > Silurus aristotelis. Next base: position 1,686,669 of record NC_139592.1, read on the forward strand.
CTGTCATTTAGGTTGAATAAAACAGTGCATGAAACCAGCATTTAGCAGACAGTCAGAATTAAAGTCACATATTCAGAGTTTTTATTTGACCCATTAAACAATAGACGTTGTCCCAAAACAACTTGACGGAAATCCTGCTATAGATTTAATCTGGTTTAGCGATTGAATATAAGATAATGGGGATTATAAAAAATGTAGCTGACATTTAAAATAAAACTTGTGTTAAAAATCCGTAATCCAACTTTATCCGAACTCCACATTATGGTGTGTTTTATTATCTGTGACTTCATGCTGGCTAAACAAACAGTGCTGTAGAACAGGTTGTTTTCTTGTGCCGACTCCTGTTTCAGATGTCCAGGGTGGGGACATTGAACCTAGAAAGATGAGCTTTTGTGATTTTTCCTGCTGGAAATTCCAGCCAAGTCTGATTATCTTGCAAAACACAGGTCGAACTGGTCACGCTGGTTTGATAAGTCATAATGGATTGGTAACTGTTTTTGAATAATTACTCCTAATACATTATATACATATGGGTTTGGTATGGTCCACTAAACATTTATTTATTTTTTGGTGGTCCTATGTAAGATTGCAAAGTTTGTCTTGTGAGTTTTTTTCAGGATAATTTTGGTGGGAAAACAATTAAAATGTATTACCATTTATTAGACCTTTATACTAATATGATCAATGGACTGTAGTATTGTAATGATTAACCTTTGTACCTGAAATTTTATATTCTATAATAAATACTATACTCTTAAAAAGCACAAATAACAATGTGACAAATTCTTCCAGTTGTTCTTACAATAATGTCCCAAATTCCCAAATGCAAACTGGCAAACTTGTTTTAAATATGCACCAATGTTTGCCCTAATTTTCCAAAAGCACAATTCCAAAATTCCCAAAATACACTGTTGAAAAAAATTGCCCCCAAATGCACAGTCCAAAGTTTCCAAACAAACATTTTACACACATCTCCTAAAATGTCCAATCATACTGGCCCCAAATATTCTTCAAATGCACAATCCCAAAATTCCGCACACGTCCCAAAATCCCAATCAGTGTTTTCCAAATTCCCGAGCATGCAATCCTTAAAATGTTCATATTTAGATCCTGTCTCAATTTTCTTCCAATTTGCAGCGCCAAATATATTTAAATATGCCGTGAAAAAATTCCTGACACAGACCTACAGTATACTACTAGATCCTAACAGGCCCACCTGAAACCCCCTTGGGTTCCAAAATACTATAATTTATTATAACTATAATGTTCCTATTATAATTTTTGTCACAAGACTTTTTGCTTAATCATCTCAGTTGATGTGAAAAGACTCGAATGTGACTCTCAGCACACTGATCTATTAAAAGAATGATATGAATGACTCAAACACTGATTGATACTGTCCACCACTGAATAATAATGATGATGTCCAGTGTGATATGTATTCTTCTAAGATCTACACATACTGAGCCAAACCATTTCTTTCCAGCTTTAATTCAGGTAAAACAATGCAATAATGAAGGCTGTTATTATTTTTTTGTAACTTCAGCTTTAAATTGGCAAATAATTGAAAGAAATATCTATAACCAATAATGGAACTACACTATAGTGGATATATTAAATGCTGTATACACCATATCCACAAAAGCATTGAAACACCTGACTTTTCCACCCAAATGTGTTTCTTCCCAAACTGTTCAAACAATATTGGAGGCACACATTTGCAGAGGTGGCAAAAGTACACACATCCATTACTTAAGTAGAAGTACAGATCCTCATGGTTTAAAATACTCGGGTAAAAGTTGAAGTACTGATTATACCTTTTTACTTAAGTGAAAGTAAAGAAGTCTTGGCTCTGACATGTACTTAAGTAAAAAGTAGTTATTACTTCTACCTGTTTTAGCTGTTAACTGGACCTCACATCATATTAATATTTAATAGATAGATAGATAGATAGATAGATAGATAGATAGATAGATAGATAGATAGATAGATAGATAGATAGATAGATAGATAGATAGATGGGCGTAAATTTCATTTAACAGTATGGGGGGAACAATAAATATAAAATTTCTCATGAGCAATTTTTGAAGGGGGACACAAATAATACAGTGAAATTGTACTGATAAAGACACAGTGTCCCCACAGTGAAACACTTTGCTTTTATTATTGTGCATGGAGACTGCGTCATTATGGTTATTTTAAGTTTAAGTTTTTCTCAGGTTCAATGACAAAGCAAAACAAGGAATTAAAAACATTTTATTTAAAATTAATTAAGACACTTAAGAA
>NC_139592.1:1693954-1746454 GCF_946808225.1 Silurus aristotelis
TGAGGTGTAACACACTGCCCCCTATAGCCACACACATTTCATTAGTCATATATACACACACACACAGGTGAAGAAAAAAAAAAACTAAGAGCGAGTAAAAAGGGTGGAAGGTTAAAAATAAACATAGCTGGATGTCTGCAGAGGGTAATTGCTCTGTATGGTTTACCATCACCTCAGTGTGGACTGGCACAGGAGGTGAGAAGCACCACATTGATAAAGGAGATACATAAATAACACCCAGGTTGCAAACCAAGGTCTATGGTGAGAAGGAGTGGGAAAGGAGAAGTTTTCAGACCAACACTGGTCTGAAGTTGGTAAAGGCATTCTTGCATTGCTGCCAATGATGACTAAACACTAGTTAGATGGATTTAAAAGTTTGCATCGGACCAATGGAGAGAATTAGGCCAATGTTGGCACCAAGCCTTGTCCCAGTGGAACATCGGCTAAATTATTTGCAATATCCAGAACACAAAGTAGCTGAAAGTCTCTCAAGCTCAATGGCCAAAATGCTGGGTCAACACTGCTACCAACTGTTGGGTCAATACAATGGCTGAGATTGACCCAATGGGGCAAAATGTTTTTAAAGTTGACCCAAATTCTGCCAACAATGGTGGCCCAACGTTTGAACAGAGTCTGATAGAATCAAACTAGCACAACTGTTGCTGAAAGATCCACCACTGACATCCATCCATCAACTCGATGCTCATAATGAAGAAAAAAAAAACATATATATAAGGGGGAATATTTGAATATATTACATTTCGTTAATAGATTTCAGCGATCAGGTTACGGCTAAATAGCCCATTACATGCAGGTATACCATAATAAAAGAATAAGATGATTTTTCACTAAGGGACACCCTTAATTTCAAAAACAAACAAAAAAAAAAAACAAAGAAATTATGGGGTTTAAATCTTTGGAAAGAAAAATAATGTAAGTTCAAATCTATGCACTCAGCGTAGCGATAAACGGTGACATCATTCGGATCAAACACGCATCACTCAAATACTGTAGTGTAAAGAGCTGTGCATTATATTTACATACCCATACGTGAATGTGAACAATTTCAAATGGTTGGTTTTCCAACGTATGCATGTCGACATCAGCCGCTCGAAATAAAAACAGATTCAATCCCACACGGCAAAAAAACAAAACAAACGAACAATAAAATTGGATTCACCATAAAATGTAAGACAGTGCAAATGTACATCCAAGTCGAATTTTACAAACAGTCAAACATGTTCAGCACCATAGTGAATCTAATCAGCATCCATGATACGCAGAGGATCCCATGGAGTAAAGTAACACTGACTGATGGAGGAGTATAGATTCTGCACGTGGACATGTGAGAGTGTGTGTGTGTGTGTGTGTGTGTGTGTGTGTGTGTGTGTGTGTGTTTGCATCCCACAACACATAAGAGCCATCATGCTAACATCTCTCGAGGATCTCATCTCTCTCTCTCACAAACACACACACACACACACACAAGAAAATGGAAACATCCCAGTAATAATATGTAAATTTTGGTTGTGATGTCACAACACTAAAACAGGACTGACCAATCACGGCATTCCTAACGGAATAAATGAAAGGAATAGCTTCATATGTCAGATGTTTAATTTTACACGGCTAACTGAAATAGTAAACAAGCTCAAACTCACATTTCCACCATAACATTACATTATAGAGGCGGCCATCTTGGATTAATGGATTCCTGCGCACTAGCTAAAGGCTTCGTCCGAGGTGCTTTCTCTGAGATACGTTAAGGAAAGTGCTATCTGCCCTTCGCGATCAGAGGACAATTTCACTCCCGGGTCAAGGTTGATAATAGGATGGTATTGCTTGTGATGTCCAGACAATAAGATGTTTAAAAACGTTGTTAGCGATATTAGTGAGCAAACATGGATTTCCAAAATGAGCTATATTTAAACAAACAGGAAGTTTCCTGATTAGCCGGACCAGGTCGTCTCAGTAACCTTCATCACTGGTCACTCTTTGCTCACTGGGATGGATTAGCGTAACGTGAAAGACTTAGGTGAACGACGGATGACTTCTGAGATCTTCGCTGTCTACAAATATAATCACAGTGATCGATTTTTTTTTTTTTAGCTAAACCTTTTTAGATGCAGGTCTGACACTGGAGCATGGAGAGGAAGATCAGGGGTCTGAGATATCAAATAGAACAGATGTTTAAAAAGAACGTAACGGAACAAAACACAATAAAGAGTCGCCTTTTTAAAAATACAATCTCTTAAAGAAGATCACATCGCCACCTAGAGGTAAAGAAGGGAAGTGTTTTTTTAAATAGGTTAAATCAAACCTAAATCAAACCTTCCGCTTTGAGACTCCAGATTTGAGTCGCGGACTCACACAATGAATATTCTGGGTCATTTATCGTTGTTCTCTATCCTCTAGGTAGCAGTGCGATTTCTTTACCCTCAACCTGCATCTTCTACAAACCACCACACCCCGTAACCCACAGCAGCTTCATTCAATTAAGGTGTAATAGATAGACAGATAGACAGATAGATAGATAGATAGATTTTTAATTAATTAATTTAATTTTTAATTAACTTCTGCATTTTCTTAACCTTAAACTCACCTGAAGTGATTGAGGAGGCACCAAAGCATAATGGAGGTAAAAATCATCCAACCTATGTTTCTGATTAAACTCCACAGTATGTTGGATTTTCCCTTCAATGTGCTACGGTTAATGCTGTGGGCTACGATACTTACTTATTCACTCCTTCTTCAACTCTCCATCAGCATCCAACGCTCTTTAATCTGTTTTATCCTTACTTTTACCTTCATCTACCTACTTTGCCATTCTGTGTGCTGTTAAAGCACTTTTCTCTTTATATAAAATAAATAAAAACATGCTTGTATACAGCACCTGGTGTTTTAGTTTGTGTTTCTATGCAACATATTCGGTAAAAGGCAAAAAGAATTCAGACTCCCTTCACCCCCACAGTCACACATGGAGCTGAAGGCTTAATGGTCTGGGGGTGTTTTGGAGCAGGGAAGATTCCGGAAACTGAAAATGAACCAACTACTTTGTTTGCTCAAAGTAAATCTTCATACAATCAAATGACCGAGTTTGTTGCATAGAAACAAAAGTACACGTGTCTAAAAAAAAAGGTATTTCCAAATTTTTGACACTGTAGTATAGAGTATTTTCTGTCTCTGATCCTTTAGTTTCGCAACACCTATTTTTGCCTCTCTGGTATTTTCACTCAAGAAATTACACCAAAAAGAAAAAAAAAAAAACACGTGGAGAAAAGCGGACTTTTCCAACACAAATGAAAGTAAATAAAGGATGAGTAAGTAACGTTAGCCTCAGACCCTTGTTCGCTTTCTTCCACTTCCGTGTCTGGGCTGCGCCTTTCATGTTTTGTCAAATTTTTGCTAATTTTTTATTAGCCATTCTCCCTTTTATTTAGAGCAGGCCCACGCTAGTCGAATGCTAATTGGAAAAGCGAACAGTTCGGATGGAGCAGAAAAAAAACTTAGAATGAGGGTTTCTGTGAAAGACATTGAAGCCGAAGAGGACGGTATGGAAGATATGGTCGGAGATGAGGGATGATTGAGGTTGGTTGAACATAGTGATGATGATGATGGTCGTGGATCAGTGGCAGATGCTGCGATGGCACGGCTGGTGCAGGAAGGAGTTGCGCGTGTAAGCCACGTGGCGTGGGATCTGCTGGCGGGTGCGGTTCTGGCGCTGAATGCGACCGCGGGCCAAGTGACGACGATCCACGCGAGCTTTGGCCCTCTGAACACGATTCACCTGAGTCACTTTGGCAAGAGGGACCGCCTGACATGCTGATCCTCGCACTGGCCGAGTGGAAACGGGGGCTGGGGTGGATTCAGTCATCCTGCTGAGAAGCCAAGAGAGAGAAAAAGAGGGAGAGAGAGGGAGAGATTCAGAAATTCATAAAAAAAGAGTAATAAATACTTCATTCTTTCATTGTTTTTGCTTTTTATTACACTGTATAGCCAAAGGTTTGTGGACCCTTCCCATAAGATCATGCTTTTTGAACATCCCATTTTACATTTAATCTCCTTTTACTGTTATTTCTAAGGCTGTCAGTAAAATCAGGTACTTATGTAGGTGAGGTGAGCTTTCAACTTCATCTCAAAGGTGTTCAGTAGGGAGGAAGCTCTATAGCAGGAGATCTTCCATGTATCTAAATAGAGCCGGCTTTGTGCTCAGGAGCATCGTCATGCTGGAACAGGTTCTGTTCGAGCGAAGGGGAAATTTTATGCTACAGCATCCAAAAACATCCCAAAACATTGTATGCCTCCAAGTTTGTGCTTGGGGAAGATGGACATAAAGGGTGGAAAAGTTGAGTGTCCCAATACTTTTGGCCACAGAGTGTAACTAATTTGTTTGTTTGGATATTTTTGCCCATTTTTATTTAACTATTATACTTATTTTTTTGGTTGTTATTTTCTTCTACTTTCCCCTTTCTATATTTTCTGTTGTAATTAATTAATTAATTGATTGATTAATTAATTGTTGTTTTTTTTCGCTTGCGCTTGTTCATGTCTCAATTTCATCATCTTTCATTCTTGTTTTAATTTTCATATATCATTTACATGTATTTTTGTTTGTTTAATTTTTTCTTTCTCTTTCTTTCTCTTGTTTCTTTTCTCTTATCTATCTGCCTGTCTATCCAGCTGTCTAGCATTTTTTCAACATATTTTGTCATTCATCTTTCTTTTTCAGTAAAGATTGTCAGCTCGTCCATCCTGTTTCTATCACTCTTTATCTCTTTCAGTCTTTTTCTGTCTCTAACCTCTATCTGTCTTTTCCTATTGCCAGGCATTCACACCTGTTCTTCATTACCACTTATTATTTACACCTCTCTCTCTCTCTCTCTCTCTCTCTCTCTCTCTCTCTGTGTGTGTGTGTGTGTGTGTGTGTGTGTGTGTGTGTGTGTGTGTGTGTGTGTGTGTGTGTGTGTGTGTGTGTGTGTGTGTGTGTGTGTGTGTGTGTGAAGTATGTGTAGCTGCTACTGTTTTGATCCTCTTTACCCAGTAGTATCGCGTGTCTCTGGTATTGAACCCCCGTCTGGTATTTCTTGTTAGAGAGATTACATTTCATTTGTTTGTTGTGGGTGTTTGTGTAGCAACACTGAATTTAAGGAAAAATTCTCCATTAGCCTTCTGGAATTAACGTTAGTATGATTGTAGTGATTTATATTGAACAATAATGAAGTGGATTAAATCTCTCTCTCTTTTGAGAGAGATCGTCAAGAGCACCATAATCCTTGGTGTTCAACTGGCAGATATCTCCACCTGGTCACTCAACACCAGCTCCATCACCAGGAAGTGTCTCTACTTCCTGAGAAGTCTAAGGAAAGCCCATCTCCCTCCCCCATAATACGCATGTTCTACATGGAGGACCATGAAAATCATCCTGAGCAGCTGCATCACTGCCTGGTATGGGAACTGTCTCGGATCGTCTCGGATTGCAAGACCCTACAGACGACCGTGAGGACGGCCGAGAAGATCATCAGAGTCTCTCTCCTCTCTATCACGGACATTTACACCTCACGCTGCATCCACAAAGCCAACAGTGGTGTGGACTACCACACACACACACACCCCTCACACACTCTTTACACACACACCCCTCACACACACTCTTTACACACACACCGCTCACACACACTCTTTACACACACACCCCTCACACACACTCTTTACACACACACCCCTCACACACACTCTTTACACACACCCCTCACACACACTCTTTACACACACACCCCTCACACACACTCTTTACACACACACCCCTCACACACACTCTTTACACACACACACCCCTCACACACACTCTTTACACACACCCATCACACACACTTTTTACACACACACCCCTCACACACACACTTTACACACACACCCCTCACACAAACACCCCTCACACACACTCTTTGCACAGTAATGTATAATCAGTGTATACAGTAGGTTTACTGGACAGCGCTATTTTGTGTTATGTGTTTGTTTTTTGTTTGCACTCAGTTGCACTCGATGCACTTTATGTGGCGAGGACACTTAAGTCCATTTTGTGTCACTTTATTTGACTTTAACTCTGTGTTCTGTGGTGTAGCTTTATGTTGTGTGTTGCAGTTCTATGTTGTTTTATGTAGCACCAGGGTTCTGGAGGAACATTTTTTCATTTCACTGTGCATCAGTGATATATAGTAGAAACGACAATAAAAGCTTCTTGACATGACTTGATATGGGACAATAATGAAGCAGACTGAATTGTCCAATAATAAAGCGTATTGTATGTGGAACATTAGTGAAGCAGATTGTATATAGGATTTTTAATATGGGATGATGTTAAAGCTTACCCCACGCTTTCAGCCATGCTTGCTGCACTCTGCTCCAGGTTGGAAGAGGAGACGTAGACAGACATGCTGGGATGCTCGATAAGCAGGTCCTCCATGGGGCTGGCCTCAGCCGGCGCTCCCTCTGCAGTGAAACAGGGTGGAGGAGTGATGAACCAACTCTCATCCAACCCACAGGGGGCGGAGTCAGACGGCGCATTCGCTCCTCCTGACCCAAGCGGGGAGGGAGAGTCGAGGAAAAGAGGGGAGCGAAGGGATCGGGACAAGGGAGGACACGCCGCCTGAGAGCGGCTTGCTCTAATCCTGCGCCGTTTGCATGAGAAAGGGGCGGGGTCACATATACTAGAGGGGGGAGTGGCTATATCACACCCAGACTCCACCCTCTGACATTTACTATGTGGAAGAGACTGTGCTATCGATGGGACCTCCGCCCCGTCCTCACTCAACATGGTACAGTTTCCGTCACCTGATAGCGGGTTGGGGCAGGCAGGAGGCGGAGCAGGATGTAAAGTAAAGAGTGGAAAAGGGGTAACAACAGTAAATAAATAAAGCCATGCAGGTAGGGGTTTGGCATAAAATGTCAACATACAACAAGCACACATAGCGGGGGGAGGAACCGAGTCAAAATGAGGGGACAGAAGAAGGTTAAAAAAAAAAAACACATAAAACATAAAAAATATTGTCATTAGTGTCATACAGTTACTGATTGTTTTATCATAACATGCTACATTTATACAATTCTTTCTTTCTTTTTTTTTCTTGCTATCCTTCTTTCTTTCAAATAGATTTTGCTTGTCTTTTTTCTTCCTTTATGTCTTTCTGTCCTTCATTGCTTACTTTCCTATACCCATCCTGCCTAGCAGCTTTCTTTCTTTCTTTCTTGCTCTGTCTCTCCTTCTTTCATTTGTTTTTTCCCATTTCTTTCTTACGTTCTTTCATTCCTGCTTTTTCCTATTCTTTCTTTCTACACATCTTGCCTTGTAGACAGCAGACTGACTGACTACTAACAAAAAGACTACAAATATGGCGTCTCAGTCATGAAATGACTTTGATCACTGGCCCACTGTGGGCGTGTCCCAAACCAAACTCTCGATTTTCCTCGCCGTTGATAGAATTAAAAGAAAATGCACTAAACAGTGAATATGACGAGGGTTTGGACAAATTATTACTTTTCTGCTCCACATCATTGGCCCCTAAAACCTGTATTTAATGCAGGTTTAATTACCCATGATCCTTTTACTCACCGGGAACGCTGACCAGAAGCCACCCCTCATCGTCCACCTCGGTCACGCAGGGTTTGGGTCCATTCAGCTCGGCAGAGACGTTCTCCACCGCTCCGAACAGCAGGTTGCTAAGTCGCTGGAACATGGCCGCTTCGGAGGTCAAAGGGCAGATAGGATTGTGTAGGATCCTGAGGGAGAGCTGCCTTAGAATTTCTCTGTGTAGAATAGCACTGTGTGTTATTGGTGTTTTTTAAGCCCTTGTTGGTAGAAGGAACCTTACAAGAGTCAATGGACTCTCAAAGTGCAAATTTATGGTCTATTTTATTACTGCAAAGGCCTGTATGAGAGAGAGAGAGAGAGAGAGAGAGAGAGAGAGAGAGAGAGAGAGAGAGAGAGGAGAGGGGGAAACAGGAGGAATATGTTAACTGACTGAGTTTCGATGTCAAATGAGTTCAAAGAAAATTCTTATTCTGTTAAATGATTGAAGTTCTTAATAAACCCTTCTCAAGATGTACAATATATAGCTTTTAATCAATTTAAAGCTAAAGGTGTGGAAACACTGAATGTTTTATGGTGTTTGAAAGACATATACATGTTCCTTGTTTCTATGCAACAAACTCTGTCATGTATATTATGTACATTAACCAAACAAATATGTAAATATCCAAACGTTCAGCTGAAATGCACCTGTGCCTCTTGTAAAACTTGCCAAATATGTTCTTCACTAGTTTCTTGGTGCAGTTCATCCCAGAGCAGTTCAGTAGGATTTAGGTGTGGTGACTGGGCAGGTGGTTCCATGATAGATATCACTCCAGAAGACTGTTTGTTCTCTAAATAACACTTTCAGAACTCATTGTACAGTGAAGTCGGTTCCAATGAGCCGCAGTCCAGACGGAACTGCATGGTGATGAAGTGTGGAATAGGAGCCATGTTGATTCAGGATTCCTTTAGTTTTCCAGAACCTTCCCTGCTCCAAAACAACCCATTAAACTTCCACCTCCATGTGAGAGTTTGGGGGTGAGGGGAGTCTGATCACATCTCCTCTCCTGTACTCCGTCTGTCAAATTTGGGCTCATCTGTCATCAGAACCTTCTCCCAGTCATTCACCGTCCAGTTCTGGTGTGTTTTTGCCTTTTACCATGTTTGTTGTGAGAGGAGGTGTTTTCACTTTTTTACAGTTTAGACTCAATACAATGTGCGTTTCTCAACAGTGTCTTGAATACAAACAACACCATTTGAACAATATAATGTACAGTGAAAAAAACCTTCACTCAATTTGTAAAACACGGCTTTAAACAAACCTTGAACAATCGATACTACAAAAGCCTTGCAGATAAAATCACTTTTCCACATAACAGCTTATTTATTTTTCTTTTAACTTCCTCTTTGGTACTGGTGAAAAAGTATAAAACACAAAAGCACCTCCATGTGAGAGTTTGGGGGTGAGGGGAGTCTGATCACATCTCCTCTCCTGTACTCCGTCTGTCAAATTTGGGCTCATCTGTCATCAGAACCTTCTCCCAGTCATTCACCGTCCAGTTCTGGTGTGTTTTTGCCTTTTACCATGTTTGTTGTGAGAGGAGGTGTTTTCACTTTTTTACAGTTTAGACTCAATACAATGTGCGTTTCTCAACAGTGTCTTGAATACAAACAACACCATTTGAACAATATAATGTACAGTGAAAAAAACCTTCACTCAATTTGTAAAACACGGCTTTAAACAAACCTTGAACAATCGATACTACAAAAGCCTTGCAGATAAAATCACTTTTCCACATAACAGCTTATTTATTTTTCTTTTAACTTCCTCTTTGGTACTGGTGAAAAAGTATAAAACACAAAAGCAACAGGAATTCATCTTTCAGCTTAAAGTTTTATGCCAATCCATGAAGTTACTGAGCAACTCAAGAACTTTGAGGATGGATTTGGACTGTAATTAATAGCGACAGTCTGCTACAATGGCTCAGGACCACAATTTGCATAAACAGTTATGCATTTAAGTGCCTATCACTGAACATCAACAATGATAGAACTGTAATTAATGGACTTTCTGGTGCCACCCAGAAGAGGATGGGGTTCCCTGTGGAGTCAGGTTCCTCTCAAACCATCTCAGGAAGCTTTTTCCTTGCCATTATTATAACCTCTTTATCGGTATAAAGCTGCTTTGACACAATGCCCATTGTTAAAAGTGCAATAGAAATGAAAGTTAATTGAACTCAATTGGATAAATGCTATTCATGACCCAATGAAATCTTTTGCATTACGGGTTATTGCTAGCATTTAGCTTGTATTTATTGATTTAATTTTTCAGTCTGATGAGCAGGTACCATTCTGGTGCAAAACAAAAAATAAAAAAATCATCCAAGACTTGTGAAGATTTGCTTCTTCAGATTTGTAGATTTTCGGATTTATTATAAAAGGCACCTGCATACATTTCTGGATTTATTAGACTTATTTGGATAGTTCCATATCTGTACAAAAAAAAGAAAGAAAGGAAAGAAAGGAACCTCTGAAACAAACCCAGACAATCTGGAGATGTTTCCCAGCAGTTAGTTTATGTGGTGGAGCTAAATTAAGCAACCAGGATAAATAATTTACCAGAAAAGCATATACATGTATAGTTCTGCACTCAGGGACCCTAAAAAACAATCTTGGTGCTCAGCGGATCACAGAAACATGGACCAAATATCTTTCTTTGATTTCTCCCATTAGGGGGCGCCACAGTGAATCATCCGTCTCCATACCTCCCTGTTCTCTACATCTTTCTTTTTCAAAGCAACTACCTGCATGTCTTCCTTCACCACATCCATAAACCTCCTCCTTGTTCTTCCTCTTTTCCTCCTTCCTGGTGTCTCCATCCTCAGCATTCTCCTACTGATATACCGCATGTCCCTCCTCTGCACATGTCCAAACCATCTCAATCTCACCTCCCTCACCTTGTCTCCAAAACGTCCTACATGCGCAGTCACTCTAATAAACTCATTTCTAATCCTGTCCATCGTCGTCACTCCCAACAAACATCTCAACATCTTCAACCTCCAGTTCCACCTCCTGTCTTTTACTAAATGCCACTGTCTCTAAACCAGAAACAGACCGAATCAATAGATGTAAATATTTTTCCAGCCACACACAAATTCCAGCCTCGCCCCTGCCAGATTTGCATCAACATGCCGGTGCGCTTGGTCTGCGTTCGTGCCTTATCTCGTAAACTCTGGCGTCTGATGCTGCTTCAGTCATTTCATTAACTGATGATTTTGAATTGATCTGTGTGCATGTTTTAAGGGAAGAGTTGAATGACCTGAATTAGGAACATGCAGGATGATGATCTAAAACAGTGAGTGGAGAACGATACTTCCTGATTAAAAGGCTAACAGGAAAGAAAGTCAGCCATGACGGGTGCTGCGTTTAATTCTGTTTGTACACAGTGTGTAGTTTAGTACACAGTGCACTTACACAGCATTGACCAACAACACACTGCATTGAACTTCACTTATTGTTGTACCCTGTGCAGTGCACTTAAAGATATAATGGCTTCCTGATGGATACTGACTTTCTGGTTTATGAGTTATTACCTCAGAACATGTGCTGTATTGGAAGGTTGAAATCTCAGTAACCTTCACATGGTATGCATTCATATGATGTTGCTGCATCTAAAGTGTTGGGCCGTTGAGCAAGAGCCCTGCCAGCTCCTGGGCCTTGACCCCAGCTTTCTGACATGCGGTGTTATGCAAATAACAAAGATAAAGTTAAAGGCACTTTATACTTGTTACATTGTACTTTACAGCACAGTGAAAGTCTTTCTTCACATATCCCATATGTTAGGAATCTGGAGTCAGAGTGAATAGTCAGCTATAATACAGCACCCCTGGAACACAGAGGATTAAGGGCCTTGATCAAGGGCCCATGAGTGGCATCTTGGCAATACTGGGACTTGAACCCCCCAACCTTCTGATTAGTAACCCAGAGCAATAATCACAGAACTAGAAAAAAAAACTAAACACTAATTGATTCTTAAGATTGGGTCCTGCAGGCGCCTATGAGCACAATTTTATTTAACATAATTAATGTACCTACATTTTTTTGTAAGTTATGTTATTTATGTAAGTTATGGCTGAATCCCAAATATCAAACTACTGGACATGCAGTGGTTTACACATATTGTTAATTATTGTTAAATACATTTACACTTTATATAGCGTCCACGGATATTAAAATCAAACACTTGCTAACAAAGTGTGAAAGGTCAGTTAAAATGTGAGAGAATATTCATATAATTACTAATAGTTTCATGATTAAATAGTAATAATAAAAAAGTTAGATTTAGCATTTTTAACAATATATAATGTAAGGTTTATTCATAAATAAATATAAATATAACCCTGTATTGGATATGCATGTAAACAGCAAAATAACTGAATATTATGAGAATTTTAATAAAAAAAAATGACAATTTTTTTTTAAAAATGCAAAGGAAATATATTATCATGCTATTAAAATGCTATAAACAAAGACAGAAAGGATGATCTTTTTTGAGTCAGTAATCTCGTTTGTAGTTCTGTCATCTTGCATATATTATTTATATTCTTTTATGTGAATATTAAGTATATTTTTGTCCTTTAAAATTCAATTTTTATTAGCACATAAGAGCTTGGCCCTAGGCAGCCATTTGGGATTCAGCCAAAAGCATCCGCGTGGGCGGGGCTGAGCGAGGGCGGTGTAAAGCGATGACGTCATTGTCGCAGTTAGCCCCGCCTTCCGTAGGCTATAGAGGACAGACGGAAAAATACCCAGGACAAAAAAGGGAGAGAAAAGAAAAAGAAAGAAAGAAAAAAATAAAAGAGACAGAAATGATGTACAAAAAAATAAAACATAAGGCACTCGAGCCGATGAGAGAAATAAATACTTGGGGGTCACAATAGAGACAAATTGTGTTTTTTTAATAGGAAAGAAGACAAAACACTTGCAGGGGCAACCCAAGTGTTTACATTGCTGGAGGAATGGAAAGAGTGATAGATCCCTGCGAGAGAAAATGAATCCGGAGTATTTCCTACATGTGTAATAAGACTGGACTTTCTTTGGGCTCGATAATGTCTCGGATAAACCGTATTACAGATGACCTGTAATCCACACACACACACACACACACACACACGTTCAAATTACACTAGCAGACAGGTCACACACCTCTACAGATAGATATATAGCTATATATATATAGATGTGTGTGTTTAAATCTACATATTTATGTTTTATTTTGCATAAATGTTGGATGATGGTTATCAGGTTATTCCAAGGCGATTGCAGAACGCTATAAAAGGCATATTGACGCCTCCGGATCGAATGACCGACACCAGATGATGATGTCAAAACAATTTCAGATCTTTATATAATAAGATTCAACCCAAAAGTGCTTGATTCTGATCTGTGTATAAGATATACACGACTCCAGGATGTAATAATAGGGGTGGAGGGGTGCATTTGACGAGACTCAAGATCCATAATAACGTAGACAAAAACGGACAAAAAAACACCTCCAGTCTACTTACCTGCCTTTGCTGGAGCACCGATGGAAACGTGTAAACGTGTGGATGAGGCAGTAAAAAATCGAGGTAGTGTAATGCAGCAGGAGTCTATCAACATCCAAATAATACAATTATATAAAAAAAAAAAAAGGTTTTCTTCTTAGAAGAAACTTTAGTGGTGAAACTACACGAAGCCTTTAGACGTGTCGTCTTTCTTTTCTTCTTCTTTTGTTCTAGTCGTGTTTATTTTTATCCTGTTTTTGCTGCACTGCTGCCTTGTTTTTGTCCTGGCTGTTATTTTGCTTCGCCCAGCTGATCCGCGATCACGGCGTAGACGCGCAACCCAACAGCTGATTGTGACGTCACGACGCGCTAGAGGCCACGCCCCCCAGTCGCCGGTGTCACCGCCCCTGCAACGTGTCCGCGAGCCAATCGCGGCGTTCCAACGAGGCTCGTGCAACAACAACAGAGGAAACTGGACGAGGGAGGGGGGAGGGGGTTAGACGGTGGGGGAGGGGGGCGCAAAAGTGGGCGGGGCAACAACCTCAGCAACCTTACCTTATAACAGAAAAGCAGCATTTACTCGTCACTTATTAATTACAGCACATTGAAAAATTATTTTTTTGCATATCCAGGCATGTTAGGAATCTGGGGCCACTTTTATTATACAGGTGCAGAAAGGGTTTAGGGCCTTGCTCAGGGGCCCAACAGAGGCAGCTTGGCAGTACTGGGGCTCCAACGTGTGTTAGAGATAAAGAAAGCCTTTTATTGCTTCTATTTCCGTAACGTTTTAATTATTAGTAGTAGTAGTAGTAGAATTGGTTATATGTACAATTGTATGCATTTAGCAGCCAATCGCGTGTCAGCACAGGAATACACCAAATTGTGCACTTACAGTTCAATCATTTCAAATAAGACATGAAAATTAGCGAATTTGCATTAATGCCAAAGGAAAATTGGATGTTGGTTGAGGACAGACGAGCTACAAGCTACTGATGACGACCATGTCAGGTTCCTCTTCCTTTACAGCCTGAGAACAGCCGCTGTGGACTTGATAACATAAATTAACGGAAAATAACAAAAAACATTAAACTAAGGGGGAAAGTGGTGATCAGTGGTTAAGGCTCTGTGTTACTAAACTGAAGGCCGGTGGTTTAAGTCCTAGTATCGCCAAGCTGCCACTCTTGGGCTCTTGGGCTATAAATCTCCTCAGAGCCATGAGGATGGAATCAGTGTCTATAGCTGTGAGAAGCTCAATGTGTACACATCGAGTCGTGAGACACTTATTATTCTTCCCCATCTGTTCTCCAGTCGTCTGCCTATTTTGATTTGGAAAGGCCCAAAACAATTCAATTCAATTCAATCTTAATTAATTTTGTATTTGTATTGCGCTTTTAACAATGAACATTGACTCAAAGCAGCTTTACACAGATAATGTGGTGATTAAAAGTGAATATGTTCTTTATAAGTGTAAGTTTGTCCCTGATGAGCGAGCCGGTGGCGACTGTGGCAAGGAAAAACTCCCCGAGACGGCATAAGGAAGAACCGTTGAGAGGAACCAGACTCAAGAGGGAACCTCATTCTCATCTGGGTTGCACCGAATGTCCATTTAAACAATCCATACCAGTATTGTAAAAGGATGGTTTGTAGAGTCTCAGGAATGTCAGAGGGAGATCAGACATTTTAGGGGTCTCAGGTTTAGCCTTCCACTTCGAATTGCCTCACAACCTCTTAGTATCCAGACACTTTTCATTTCAGCAAATACACGTTCCAGGCCTGGGTGACACAGCTTACAATCACAGTCCTGAATGAGTAGTTTGGTGCACTGTGATGTCAGAGGTAACTTATCATGAGTGGTAAACTGTGTATCTGCCTCTAGTGGTGAAGTGTGGAAATACAGAATTTCATATAATCACTATGTCTCAGTTTACCCACAAAACACATTAATTATTGTTCATTTGTTTAATACACTTTTCTGTTATACTTTTGTCTTTTCATTGCTTTTATTTAATATAACTATTTAATATAATTTGCACTGGAAATGATGTAAATATTGTCTATTATTAATTTTTAATCCTTTTATATTAGTTCAAAGTTTTTAGACCCAGATACATGTGGAGATACATGACACTGACTGTAACACTGACTTACTTATTTTAGTCAGCTGGATGTTGTCTGACATACATACATGTCTGAACACACGCGCTGATCTATACTCACCTCTAACACGCATATTAACCACTGGAACGTATGTGTGTGTGTGTGTGTGTGTGTGTGTGTGTGTGTGTGTGTGTGTGTGTGTGTCATGTTTCTTTTTAAAAATTATACAACCAGCTTCACTATTTGACATATTTTGCTAAATAATATATTTTCTCTGATCTAAAACACCGCCAGAAATATTGCCATACGAATTTTTTGAATATTAAATTTTACATTTTTCTATTATTTTTATTTTGAGCATGTGATTAATTTTTTTTTTTATAAACTGCATAATATTTATTAACAGGATTTTAACTCACACATCATACAGGCTTCTCAGTAACTTTAATACATAGAAAACACAATGTCTGATTATTTCAGGTATTTTTTGTCTTTGTGCCACAGGTGAGGGTGCTAGTAATTATGCTTTTGGCAGGAAAAAGTAAAAATTTGACTCAGAGCTGCTTTTTTTTCTTTTTAAACACTGTTGTATTGTATTGACTGGTTGATTTTCTGTTGAATATTAACACCACATTATCACTGAACAAGGTTTCCAGTCAGGCCTTGTTTGTGTGTGTGTATGTGTGTGTGTGTGTGTGTGTGTGTGTGTGTGTGTGTGGTTTTATTAAGAGATGTTGAGAGAATACACTTCCTCATGACTCAAAACGGTGCCTCTGTTTCACCAGCCTGCAGCACGGTCATGTATGAACTCTGGTTTGTCCACCCGTAGTTCCTGCTCTCTCATCCCTGCCCTTCCTGCAGATTAAAAAAATGCAGGTTTCGAGGGTTGGTCGAGTATGTGTGTGTGTTTGTGTGTGTGTAGGCGGGGCTTACTGTGTATCGGGTGTAAAGACATGAGGAAAAGAGAAAAAGGGATGGTCACTGGCTCATACTGTACACTACATTCTGAAAAGTTTCGGTCTCTTTCAGTTATGTTCCCATGTCCCAAATGCATCATAAAGAAAATAACTATATAGACAACCGTTTGAAGAGCGCATGATTGATATGTGCTTGTTTTTGAACATCCGATTTCTTATTCAGTCTCCATTTCTTGTTATAATAACCTTCACTTTTCTGGGAAAATGTTCCACTAGAATTTGTGGAGATTTTTTTGGAGATTCAGCCACATGGACATTAGTAAAGTCAGGCAGTGATGTAGGTGAGAAGATGAGGAGGCCTGAGGTGCAGTCAGCGTTTACAACCATCTCAAAGGTGTTCAATAGGGTTGGAGACTAGTTCAAGTGAACAGAAAATTTTATTGAGTTGACGTATGTAATCATACCCCTTGCTGTGCCACTTTAAATAATGCTCAGGTGCATATTTTACAGTGGTAAATCAAGTACACAAAGCATGTAGTTGAGTAAAAGTAGAGACACTCAGCAACATATGACTCCAGTAAAAATAAAAGTGTCCCTTTGAACTTTCACTTAAGTAAAAGTACAAAGGTTTTTGCCTTCAAATGTACTTAAGTATTCAACGTACTATCATTTAACCCATTAACCCATAACCCATTAGGGTCGCACAAGTCAGGTCAGTCTAAGTGTCGGTTTCAAGCCTGGATAAATGGGGAGGGTTGTGTTATGAAGGGCATCCAGCCTAAAACATTAAATACGGCAAATAAAATATGCGGATCACGAACCAGAATTTCATAGCGGATCGGTCAAGGCCCGGGTTACCAAGGACCACCACAGGTATCGTTAACCAACAGGATACCAGTGGAGATTGTGCTACTGTTGGTCAAAGGAGGAGAAGGAGAGGAGGAAGACGTCTACAGAGACAGCAGGGAATGGAGAAGTGGAGGAGAGTGGAGGTTCGGGTTGGTACTTTAAATGTTGGTACAATGACTGGTAAAGGGAGAGAGATAGCTGATATGATGGAGAGGAGAAAGGTAGAGATGTTGTGTGTTCAGGAGACCAAGTGGAAAGGGAGTAAGGCCAGGAACATTGGAGGGGTTTAAACTGTTCTATCATGGTGTGGATGGAAAGAGAAATGGTGTAGGGGGATTCTGAAGGAAGAGTACATTAAGAGTGTAGTGGAGGTGAAGAGAGTTTCTGATAGGGTGATGATCGTGAAGCTGGAAATTGAAGGGATGATAATAAATGTCATCAGTGCCTATGCTCCACAAGTGGGTTTGAGATTGAGCATAAGGAAAGATTCTGGAGTGAATTAGATGAAGTGGTAGATGGTGTACCTAGAAAAGAGGATTGGTGATTGGGGCAGACTTTAATAGCCATGTAGTTGAAGGGAACAGAGGTGATGAGGAGGTGATGGGTAGGTATGGCTTTAAGGAGAGGAATGTAGAAGGGCAGATGGTGGTAGATTTTGCTAAAAGGATGGAAATGGCAGTGGTGAATACGTATTTTAAGAAGAAGAAGGAGCATAGGGTGACGTATAAGAGTGGAGGAAGGTGCACACAAATGGACTATGTTCTATGTAGGAGATGCAACCTGAAGAGACCAGACTCCAGACTCTCAGCACACTGATCTATTAATAAAATAATATTAATGAGTAAAACACTGATTGATTTCTATTACAATTATCATGAAACCCTTTTAGCTACTAATAATCGTGTAAATAAATCACGTGTGTTGTGGTGAGTTCGAGTCTGGAGTTTCTTCATCATTTATTCCTCTCTAAATGTTCTGCTTGGTGTTGAACTGATGCTGAACTGTATGTTGGTGATCAGTAGATGCACCGAGCGTCAATCAAAACACATGTAAAACATGTGAGCGTGCGCTCGATCCTGATTGGTGACTCGCCGGTTCAACACTGTTCTTTCCTTGGAGCACTTTTGATAGATTCTGACCACTGCAGACCAGTACCGGGAACAAGAGCTGCAGTTTTGGAGATGCTCTGACCCAGTCGTCTAGACGTCACAATTTGTCAAACTCACTCAAATCCTTATGTTTGCCCATTTTTCCTGCTTCCAACATCAACTTTGATGACAAAATGTTAACTTGCTGCCAAATATATCACACTTACGATGCCATGATGAAGAGATAATCAGTGTTATTACCTTCATCGCTCATAATGTTATAATGTCATAATGTCATGCCTGATCAGTGTAGTTAAAATTTTTCACTTGTTTTCCTGTGCATCCTACTTTATTAATTTATTATTTCAGTCATTTAATGTCTACCTCTATCATATAATGCAAATCAATCCGAAGCATAAACCAAAAGTCCAAATCAGACCAAATTTCTAAGAAAAGAAGAACATTTTCAAGATAATCCAGAGATCAAAATGAGGCTTTTTGCTTGTAACATGTACATTACTGGGAAATTCTTTCTTCACAGATACAAGGGATGTTAGGAAGCTGGGGTCAGCAATGGTAGATATCCCATGGAGGGTTAAGGGCTTTTTGCTCAAGGGCCCAACAGTGGCAGCTTGGTGACAAAGGGGCTTGAACCTCCAACCTTTTGATTAGTAACCCTGAGTCTTTACTGCTGAGCTACAACTTAACAAGAAACCACAGAAAATAGATTAAACCAAAGATGAGGGTTGGTATAGTCAGAGAGTGCAGTGTTTCTATGAATGAACGTCCTTCAAATAATGTTTTTTTAAGAACATGTGTGTCCCAATAAAGCTGGGTGATCGACAGTGTGAGTGTTGTGAAAGTTGTAGTCCATGGCAGCAATGTTTGTAAGCTGTATGGGCTTTTGTGAATGAGATCTCTTTATAGACTTTGCTTTGGTTTCAAACTAAGATATGTATAAGATATATCTTTTCACTAGTTTTTAAATTCCTTCTACTAGTAAACCCGGTCCTCTTAAAGGTCAAGTGCAAAACTAAACTACCAGAACAAATATATGGGAAATATTTAGAGTATGCTGGTGTGAATTAGAGTATGTGAGAAATGAATATACTGCATTCCTGACATTGTTTTGGCTACATGATTCATGCCTGAAGAGGTAACCAGACATGCTTGTACCTCGGTTTGACCCACGTTGTGTCACCACACCTGAGCTCATGGAGGAGAAATTATAGCAGAACAGGAAACCTGAGTCCTGTCCCTGCAGAGCGAAAAGGTGTTT
Source organism: Silurus aristotelis (assembly GCF_946808225.1). Taxonomy (NCBI): domain Eukaryota; kingdom Metazoa; phylum Chordata; class Actinopteri; order Siluriformes; family Siluridae; genus Silurus; species Silurus aristotelis. Next base: position 1,713,298 of record NC_139592.1, read on the forward strand.
CAGAGAACCCAGGAAACAAACATGTTGAGCTGGGTCGAGTGAACAATAGCAAAGTAATTGGAGCCTTTACATTTTTATTTCTTCAATGTCCCTTTATTGAGTTTTTCTATGGATCAAAATCACATTTAGTCTTTATGTTAAAAAAACGTATATCTCAAAGTGGATCCCACAATGACGACTCCTACAAAATACTTTCTCCAGAGATGTTTAGATAAAAACTGAAAATAAATAAACAAATATAAATTTCCAAATATACTATTTATGCTAAGATTAAATGATAAATTTGGCTAATCAGTTCTGAAATTGTATTAATGACACAATTTTAAGAACCCTGATTAGAAACCAGGTTCCTGCTAACAACTTTACTGTAACCATCCAGAAACCAAGTTCCCACCACAATGTCACTTCAACCAATCAGAAACCAAGACTCCACGTACAATGTCAGATTCAGAAGCCAAATTCACACCTACTACAAAATTTCAATCAATCAAAATACCAAGACCCCACCCACAATGCCACTATAACTAATGAGAAACAAAATGCTTGGTCACAATAACAAATCAGAAAACAGTTTCCAATCCACAAATTACTCTAACCAATCAGACACCAAGATCCCTCCCACAATATAACTGTAGCCAATCAGACTGCTCTCTCCTGAATATGTCTGAACTTACAGTTTACCCTTTGTTTTAAAGCTCTCACACTGGAGACTTCTCAAACCAAGCTAGCATAGGGAAATCCTAACAGATATACGCTAATCATTTTTATGGCCACCACATTATGGTTCTGTAAGGAGGCCTATGTTTCTGCTAACAATCTGCTCTCTGTGGAAGACGATATTCAGCTATGAGCTGATCAACCAGCTGAGTCAGGACTTGGTTACCAGGTGAAACACAAAACCCCCAGCTAGCATTTCTGCCCTCTGTACAGGACACAGCAGTACGCCATTAGTGTCCGAGGTGAGAAGGTGTCCTTTTGAAAAAACTAAGGTCACAGTTTGTTGTGGAAACTTATTTCCTTATCAGTGCTGAAGGACAATTCTTTACCTTGAGCGCTAACAGGACAGTGAGGACTACTAAACCTGCAGCATGTTATAATGTAATCTGGAAATTACAAATTACAATTATTCGTTGTTTTAATTCACTATATGATCTTTTCCTTTTACTAATATTCTTCATCTTATTATTTTTTTTATTACTATTATTATTATTATTGCTGTTTTTATTTTTGACTGCACACATTGAATTCACAATAATTTAATATTTTATTTAAAATTCACAATAATTAAAAAAATAATTATTTAAAAAAAGAAAAAAATATGAGGCATGCCCAACAATATTTATTTTTTATTCATTCAATTAATACAATTCGATAATAAAACAAATAATTGCTGGATTGTAAAACATGACTATTTTTTCAAATGAGTTCATATTTTTCTCCACTTCAGCACAAATACAACACTATAATCAGGAGACATCTCAAATTCAAACCGATAGCTCCTGACACTGGAGACTCCATCCAAATAAATGTCTCCAAAGAAAAAACACCATATTTAAGATGATGCATTTTCCTTGGTTTAATTAGTGAACAGAACTCAATCTCTGACCTCAGACTGAAACAGGTCACATGACCACTGACCATGGAGGACATCTGGTTCCAAAACTACAAAATGACATTGTTAGGATTCGTTTTTGTTCTCTCTGAGCTTTTGTTCTAGCTCGAACTCGTAATAAGCCACGACTAATGAGGACAAACTCCTTCTATTGTCCAGCTGAAGGTGGAGGATGGGAAAGGAGGTGAAAGGTCAGAGAACAGCATGGGATTGTGGGATTGTTATGCATGCCATCATGTCTGTATATGTCAATATGTCATCGATATAAATAGAGTTATTATGTTTTTACGTGAAAGATTTGATGTCTTTGATATATTTTTAGAGGGGTCTGATTGGTTACACTGTGACATTGTGGGTGGAGACTGTGGTCTGATTGGTTACACTGTGAAATTGTGGGAGAAGTCTGTGCTCTGATTAGTTACACTGTGACATTGTGGGAGGAGTCTGTGATCTGATTGGTTACACTATGACATTGTGGGTGGAGACTAAGCTCTGATTGGTTACACTGACCTTGTGGGTGGAGACATTATGGGTGCTCCCTCATACCCAAATATTGCTATGTTCTCCTAAAAAGTGCATGTTGGAGACCATATCAACATCAAACAAAGCTCTATTTAGAGAGTTTGTGTTATTTCTCTTTGTCTGCTGGTCTTCTTGCGTTACCTCAGCTGCCGTCTGAACCCTGCGGCTAAAAAAAGGCTCGGGTTTTCCAGATAACGATTCTATCTTTCTATAATCGTCTCTTCTTGTCACTGTCTATCTCCCTGTCTCTCTCTGTTTCTGTCTGGCTCTCTACAAAAGTCCTATCAAACTAGTTTCTTTCTCCAAGTCTTAATGTTTAGCTCCGGTCTTTTTTATCTCTCTCTCTTGCCTTCTGATAACCTCAGTCCATTTCTCTCTCTCTCTCTCTCTCTCTCTCTCTCTCTCTCTCTCTCTCTCTCTCTCTCTCTCACTCTCTCTCTCTCTCTATCTGTCTATCCCATTTCTGTCTCTTTTTCTCCTTCTGTCTTTTTTCTCCTGGTCTGTCTTTCTTTCCATCTGTATCACTTTCTTCTACCATCTGTCTTTCTATTTTTCTTTCTTTGTCTCAGTCTCTCACCTTTGCCCTCTGTCTTACAGCCTTGCGCTCCCTCTGCCCCATCTTTCTCATGCTCTATCTTTCTGTAATCCTTTCTCCTTGACGATCTATTTCTCTCTCTCCAAAATTCCTCTCCAGCTCTTCTCTCTCTCCAAGTTTGACAGTTTTTTTTTCAGTTGCTTCAGAACGTTTCTTAGATCAGAAATTAAATTATCAAAACCTTCACATCATGTTGTCACTTGTGCACATCATCACAGGTACATTCATTTAACTGATTGTGTAAATTTGTCTGCGCTTACAGTTAAAAGCGTGAATCCTGTCTGGTCTCTTGCAATCAATCTAAATACATTTTCAATCGTTGTAATTTAAACTGTGGTTTAAAACCTGCCTCTGAACGTTGACAAAACCAAAGGGATAGTTGTTGACTTTAGGAGAGCACAGAGTGGCCATTCTCCACTTATCATTGATGGATCCTCCGTGGAGATTGTCAAGAGCACCAAATTCCTCTGTGTTCTGGTGGAGAACTTCATCTAGTCCCTCAACACCAGCTCCATCACCAAGAAAGCCCAGCAGTGCCTTTACTTCCTGAGAAGACTGAGGAAAGCCCATCTCCCTCCCCCCATCCTGACCATGTTCTACAGAGAGACAATCGAAATCATCCTGAGCAGCTGCATCACTGCCTGGTTTGGGAACTGCACCGTCTTGGATCGCAAGACCCAACAGAGGATCGTGAGGACGGCCAAGAAGATCACCAGAGTCTCTCTTCCTGCTATCATGGACATTTACACCACATGCTGCATTGGCAAAGCCAACAGCATTGTGGACGACCTCACACACCCCTCATACACACTCTTTACACACACCCCTCACACAAACACACACCCCTTAAACACTCTTCACTCTCCTACCATCAGGTTCTGAAGCATTCAAGCCTCACATCCAGACTATACAACAGTTTTTTTCCTCAAGCCATCAGGGCAAAACACAGAACTGAACCGTACAAACACACACACACACACACACACACACACACACACACACACACACACACACACACACACACTCAATTGTGTGTTACTAAACTGTACAACCTGAACTCAACACGCACTCAATACTCATCTCAATTCATTCCAACACTCATTATATTTAATCATATTACACTGTTTATATGTTGTTTTGCGACTCTCGACTGCTGCTACTGCTGTTTTTTGCACAACATCGTGTTTATATTAACAAGTACACTGTTGTATACTATTTTGCACATTGAACTGTATAATATATTATATAGTAGATTTATTGGTCGGTGCAATTTTTTGGTTATCCATTTGTCCTACACTGTCTTTTGTCTGTTTGCACTGTCTTTTGTCTGCACTGTTTGCACTCGGTTGCACACGATGTACTTTATATGGTGAGGACACTTACTTTAGTCCAAAACTGTGTTCTGTATGTAGCACCAGGGTTCTGGAGAAATGTCTCATTTCACTGTGTACTGCATTAGTTATATATGGTTAAAATGACCATAATAAAAGTTCCTTGACTTAATTTGACTTGACTTAACGAATTTCAGCAGCACAAAGTGATTTATTTGTTGCATATTTGATTTATTATTGATTGCATGAGACCTGACGGGATTTACACTTTTACTGTCTGTTCATTTTCTAATTCTGTTTTGTCCCCAATTGAAGGTTCATGAGATTCACCTTTGACCTGTTTTGGAGAACAAGTTGATCATTGGTCATTTGCAATTTGATCAAAGCTACAAGAAAAGCTTTTACGATGTGCACAAGTGATGACATGATGTGGAGGTTAAACAAATAATTTTGAGAATTTCATTTATGATCTCAGGAACACTCCAAAGCAACTGAGAAAAATTGTAATGGTTTGCTTTCTGTCTTTCTCATTTCTCTTTCTCTTGCCATCTGTCTCCCTCAGTCCAGCTCTCTCTCTCTCTCTCTCTCTCTCTCTCTCTCTCTCTCTCTCTCTCTCTTTCTCTCTCTCTCTGTGTGTGTTAGTCAGTGATAAGGCCAAGGGCGAAGCGTGTTGTCATATATAAAGCCACTTGTGCTTATCGCAGTGTTTCACAGCATCATATCATGAAGGGAACATGCTTAAACATCATCCTACCATTTACCAGTCAGTCACACAGCTCCCTCTATCTCTCTCTCTCTTTCAGGGTCAAGCTTTCATGTGCATGTTCTATAAACCAGGTGCTGAGAACAGAGTGTGTTTAAGGTAAAATAAGGGCATTGGGAGCTGGAGCTCTCTCTCAAAGGGACACACTGTACTCACTAGGGATCACAGCTCCTCAAGTCTGGAACCCTGAACATAAACACACACACACACACACACACACACACACACACACACACACACACACACACACACACACACACACACACACACACACACTCTCTTGCATCAGGGAACATTTTGAACGTAACAAGTGAGCTATTTTAGTGCTCCAGTGGATTCAATGTGATATCACATATCACAGCTTATGGGAAGGTATGTGCACACACACACACACACACACACACACACACACACACACACACACACACACACACACACACACACACACACACACACACTCTATTCAGAAGTTTTGCTTACTGTTACAGTTAAGGCCATGCTCAAAATAAAGTGAATAGAACACCAATGACATATAAAAAATTTAATATGACATAAAAATAAATATATACTTTTGACCTTGTTCCTTTTTGAATGCGTTTTAAAACCTGATCAATCAAGTATGGAATTAAAAAATAAAATAAACCTGGAAAAAAAAGTTCTGATCCCAGACCCACCTTATACTGCATGTGTATTTATCATTGACTCGTAACATCATAAATCATGTACATACTGTGAGTATTCACAGCTTTTGGTCAATACTTTGTTAAAGCTCCTTTGGCACCAACTACAGCCTCAAATCTTTTTTAATTTGATGCTACAAGCTTGAAGCACCTTTTTTGGGCAGTTTCTTCAATTCTTCATTGCAGAACGTCTCAAGCGCAATCAAGTTTTGATGTACAGCCATTTTCAGATCTCTCCAGAGATGTTCACTTGGGTTCAAGTCTGGGCTCTGGCTGGGCCACTCAGGGACATTTACAGAGACGTCCCATAGCCTCCCTTTGTTACCTCGGCTGTGTGTTTACTGTCGTGGTCCTGTTGGAAGATGAACCGTCTCCCCAGTCTGAGGTCCAGAGCACTCTGAAGCAGGTTTTTATTAAGGACGTTTCTCTACGTTCCTGCATGCCCTGCAACCATCTCTGGGGGTGTCGGGGTGTCTTTCTGTCAGATTCAGCTATTTACAATGTAACACAAAACATTGTGGCCTATTTGAGGACCTTTTTATTAGTTAAAACATCAAAAGTATGGCAAAGTATCAGGTGATGTCAAGGAAAGAGTACCTGAGTACTGAGTAACTTTTCCACCTAGAACAGACCCTAGTGGTCTGTCTGTTTTTTTCTGTTCTTGCCTTCCTTTTTTTTTATTTTTAAATGTGCAAAATTTTTAAACAAAACTCTTTCACATTGTCATTATGGGGTTTTGTTTGTAGAATTTTGAGAAAAATAATATACTTTCTGGATGCACTGCACATTAAACCAGTCCTCATTACTTGACTTTGATCTAAAATTTCAGGTAAAATCTCTGGTTAGCAACAGGAACTGAGCATAATCAGGATATGTATGTTTTGTGCTACAAATATAGTGTGTGGAACCAGAGACGTTGGCCCTTTGCTATACTAAAGATGGTAATAAAGGACTATCCTTAGCATTTATATGTAAATAAGCTTTCTTAAGGGAATACAAATATGAGTGCACAAACACGCTTCTCTTGTTTTTTGTTTGAACTGGAATAACCTTTCAGTTAGTTCAACAAGTGCACTGTGGGAACATGAACTTCTGACCCAACACAGTGTTGGGATAAATATAGCACATTTAACCCTGACGATCTATCTATCTATCTATCTATCTATCTATCTATCTATCTATCTATCTATCTGACTATCTGACTGTAACAAACCCATATCAGCATAATACTACTTTTCTTTTCGGCTTCTCCCGTTAGGGGTCGCCACAGCGGATCCTCCGCACGTTTGATTTGGCACATGTTTTACGCTGGATGCCCTTCCTAACGCAACCCTCCCCAATTTATCCGGGCTTGGGACCGGCACTAAGAGTGGCTGGGGATGGTTCCCTGACCGGGAATCGAACCCGGGTCGCAGCGGTGGGAGCGCTGCATCTTAACCACTAGACCACCAACCCATATCAGCATAATAATGTGTATAAATACAATACAGATGTTACACTCTTCCCTGTGTCTCCACACATCTCATACATAACTTTCAGGAACACCTCCTGCCAGGTGGCATAAAGACTCGCTCTGTTAACGCTCCTTCTGAGAATTGTGCCAGATCTTCACAACGGTGTCTATGCGGCAAGCTTTAAACTGAATGTTCATCTTTAGGAAGTGGTCCCTAGGAGCCAAATCTGGCGAGTAGGGTGGGTGCAGAAGTGAGATCATGTTGTTTCCAGTGAGAAACTTACGTGGGAGAAGTGCTCGGTGACAGGGTGCACACGTGACTTATGAAGGTCGGTGCTTCCTGTGACTGTGCGTGCAGCCTTGTGCTGCCATCTGTTGGCATGTTACAAAACTAGTTTTAAAACATTTCAATACGTGTTATCTTGTTCCTGATTGGTGTTTTTTTTTTTATACTGTAGCATTAATTGGCGTAAATTGAAATAAGTTTTATTTGTCGTGCGCATTTAAGAATTAAATTGTCTCAGCAGCTTTACAGAGATAAAGAGTTTATAAAGTTGTATGTGTGTGGCCAGGCAGAGGGACCGAGCTGGGAAGGATGTGCTGCAAGTTAGAGCAATAAAGGATGGAGATGGAAATATGTTGACTAGTGAGGAGAGTGTGTTGAGAAGATGGAGGGAGTATTTTGAGCAGTTGATGAATGCTGAGGATGAAGCAAACTAGTAGGGAGAAAAGGAGGAAGCCAAGGAGGAGGTTTATGGATGTGGTGAGGGAAGACATCTAGGTAGTTGGTTTGAAAGAACCAGATGTAGAGCACAGGGGGGTATGGAGACGGATGATCCGCTGTGGAGACTGTGAATCGAAAAAAAAAGACGAAAGAAGAAGAAGAAAAGAAATGTATGTGTATGTGGCTCGTTCTTGTCGATTACTTTTCCACAACATCTGAAGGATTTGACAATTTCTGTCCACACAGGCCGCCCAGGTGTTCAGTCTCTTGTGATTTTGACACTGGACTACAGCAGCTCTCTGCTGGCAGGTCTTCCTCTGAACGCTATTCGTTCAATGCAAATGATCCAAAACGGATCATTACACCTGGAATGTTACACCTCGAGTGACCTACACAGAACTCTGACCTCATCAACCTCCACAACCTTACAGAACACCTCTGAGATGATCTGGAACAGGAGCCTCAACGTTCAACTTCCCAACATTAGTGTCTGGTTTCACTAATGCCCTTGTAGGTGAATGAACACAAATCCACAAAGCCACGCCCCAAAGTCCGGAGGAAAACGTCCTTGAGAAACGTGGAGCTTATTATGAGAGTAAAGAGAGAAATAAATATGTAATGGGATGAAATTCTACACCAGAGATGAATGGTAGACGAGAGCGCACCTCATTTTCTGTCATAATGTTACCAATATTTCCTAGTTTGTGTTAATTTCTGTATTTTATCTTATTTTAATTTATTTATCTTTTATTTGTGCAACTGGAAACTTCTGCTACCAAAACAAATTCTTTGTAAGTGCAAACATACTATGACTATGTGTTATAACAGGTTTAAGCGAGCACCAGTAATTATAACTGAGTGCTGAGTGCTGGTCCACCACCATTTGTGTACAAATAGGGTGAGGCAAAAGTGCAAGACAAGGTGAGTGTGTGGTTCTCCAAAACTTTGATAAGTTAAACAAACAGTTTATGACTTAAAAATATCCTGCGTAACTGAAACTGAGCTCCAAAGTCGGCTAAAATGGCCTGATCCTGCAGCCTCTTTCTATTTTCTTTTATATAGATTTTTTGGTTTTTTTTAATTTTCTTGTTTTATAGTTAATGGAAAGCTCTTTTTAAAAGTGGCAATAATTCATCAATCCAGAGACACTGTATTTTCTTTTAAATCTATAATTTAGGATTCATTTTACACACTGATTTAATTCCATTTTTTTGTTTTTGTTTTGTAAAATGGACATTGTCTTAAAGCAACTTTACAGAGAGAAATCGGTAATAAAGGAATGTAAGTTTGTTCCTTTTTATTGTAGGTTTATTGAGCAAGACATTGGTGACTGTGGCAATGAAAAAGAAAACTAATCCCGAGACTTTTTGATACCCGTTCATATGTGCAATCTTGTTTCTGATTGGCCGGTAGAATTAATTCAGTTAATTTTTACTTTTCGGTCATTTTTAACAATAGACACTGTTTCAAAGGAGCTTTCCAGAGGTTATAAAGTTGTATAAAAGAATGTATAAGTTTAGTGCCTGTAAGTTTGTTCCTTATAATTGTAAGTTTATGCCTAATGAGTGAGTCAGTATTAACTGTGGTGAAGGAAAACCTCCATGGTATGGCATGAGGAAGAAACCTTGAGAGGAACCAGATTTAAAAGGGAACCTCATCCTCATCCTCAACACCGAATGTCCATTCATTACAGTTCACAATATACAAACTTTATGTCAGCGGTAGGCACAGGCTCACAGACATTTTTAGACAAAGTGGTAGCTCAGTTCTGATTGAAAGGTCATAAGTTCAAATCCCACCACTGCTAAGCTGCCCCTACTGAGTCCTTGGGCAAGGCCTTCAACTGCTCAGTTGTATAAATACAATAATTATAAGTCGGTCTTGATAAACGCATCTACCTGTATCTGTTTAGACAAGGTAACAGCTTTGAGAGAAACGTTAACAAAAAATAGATTTTCGTGGTGGTTCAAAGCTGTTTAAAAAACCCTGCTGGCTGAAAAGTAAATTACATCTTCATGACAAAACACATACACAAATTCTCAGCTTCACGTTTTATCCTACTCCTTCATGTGTCTTCACGTCAAAGTCAAGTATTAATCAGGAACTGGATTAATCAGGATCTGCACATCCTGTAGTGTAATGTATTTTATTCCCTTTATACCACAGCAACGTGCCAGTGGTTACAATTCCATATCTTTATAGTTTACTTGGAACAAATAAGTTCCTGTGAATTGTTTTCACACACACACACACACACACACACACACACACACACACACACACACACACACACACACACACACACACACACACACACACACACTCCTGAGGGCAGTGTGTCATAGATTGTGAACCTGAACCTGAAATTACAAAACTCTTCTCTCGTCTCCTCTTCCTCCTGCTGACATCATGGAGTCACACCACCCATTACCCATAATGCCTCTGTTCAGCCATGCAGCAGCATGCAGTAACATGGCAGTTGCTTCAGATAAAATACTTTCAGTGGTGATTGGGGTCCTCATGTTCTCACTGTCTCTAGACATGTGATTATTAAGACAAGTATACACTATGTGCACAAAAGTATTGGGACTCATGACTTTTGAAGCCATATGTGCTTCCCCTTCAAAATGTTCCTACAAAGTTGCAGGCACAAATGTATCGAATGGCTTTTAGATGCAGGAGCATGTAATTTTCCCTTCACATAAACTAGGAGACTCGAGGTTTGAGTCAGCATGACAATGCCCCTGCACAAAGCCAGCTTCATGAAGATCTGCTTTCAATGAGCTGGAGTGAAAGATCTCAACCCTATTGAACACCTCTGGAATGAATGTGAACGCTGACTGCACCCCAGAAACCTCCTCACCTTCTCACCCAAATCAGTACATGACTTTACTAACACCTTTGTGTCTGAACGAATCTAACGATATCTAGCAACGATATTTTACCAAACCTGTGATTATACGGTGCAACACAACAACCTTTTGGTGCACAGCACAGTATATTCCTCTGTTCAACCCACTATGATGATAGATTTGGGGAATTTTGCCTTTGTGTTACCATATATTTATACCCCCGTGAAACAGGAAGTCGTAATTGAACAATGTCTTGTTCCTAGTCGATCAGGTTTACTAAGAAATGTCAAATATCAATGGGAATATATTTAAATATATTTTATTCATATAAATTCAGAAGTGCACCAATAATATATATTTATTTTGGATACAACTGCGTTTGCAATCATTTGGTTAAACAATAAAGGCAATTTTCGACAGCCTTTTTGCTCATATTCCACCAGGTTGCCAGTAGTAATAAACCTAATAAACAGTATTGGGATTTCCAGCTACACTGCATCTGTTCTAGCTTTAGATCCGAATCCACAATTACTCATGGAAGTTCATTTTGACCACATGTATTTATTTACACGCACCACTGATGATGTCATGGGCACTTGGTCGCCATATTGGTGTTCTGTCTTTATACATAAATTCAATAGTTGCTCGTAGACACATTTCACCGCTCTGTCGCCTCCTAGTGGTCCAAATGTGAAAATGATTTTCTCTACCACCAGATAGCGCTACAGTATTGCAAATAACACACGGGCCTTTTTTAAATATATAATTGCTGAGGTACTGGGAATTAATTTTAAAGCAACACATCATTTAAAATATATAATTCAAAATCAAATCGTTACATATAACACATTAAACCATTAACATATAAAGTTTATAAATTGTTAATTGTTTAATAGCATTTATGAGAAATACTTAAAGATCAGCATTGGCCGGAGATCTATGTTTTGTGCTTATCCCAACTGTTTTTCTTTTTGAACTGATCACGTGAAAGTTTTTAAAACAGCACATGAATGAGTCTGAATGAGATTTCTGAGTGCCACCTGAAGCCTGCAGTTCCTCCTTGAACCACTGGAAGGCGACAAAATCACAGATTTAAAAGCAATGAATATACTGAGGAAACAGCATTTTTGCTCAGTAACATCGCCGGTGTTTGTATTTAGTGTTTGTGTATAATATAGGTATTAATTTAAAGCTTTAAAGTTCAGTCAGGGAGTAGAAAATACTAAATAAACAAGTCTTACAACAACAATAAAAACGCTAATATTGAACCGAACAGGTTGCTGTCTTGCTGTCTTGTTATTACATTTTAATACCATTTTATTATTTATTAGGAATCTTGAGATTCCTGATATATATGATTTTTTTTTTTTATGTGAGAATTTTGAAGGTTTTTAAAGCAGCACACGGAGTCTGGATGAAATTTCTGTGAGCAGTAAAGTGCCACCTGCAGTTCCTTCTTCAAACACTGGGTGGCGACAGATCACAGATTTAAAAGCCACAAATATACCGTTAAGAACCTTGTATAACTTATTGTAGTCTGACGTTCTGCCATCTGTTTCACTTAATATATAAGTTAATATGTATAATAATATGATAATTCTTCTTGCTTTAATTCTGATTCTGATTCTGACAATGAGCTCCTGCACTTCACATGAAACGTGTTCCTTCATCCCAGTTCAAGGTTTTACACTTTAACTGTAATTCCACCTGCGTCTTACTCAGTCTTCACGCATCGGAACATCATAGAAACACTTCCCTCTGAAAGCCCGGGCCACACATGGAACCATTAGAACCTCTTATCACCATAGGGGCACCTGAGGGCCCGACTCCATTTGTGTATTTGTGTTTGAGCCGTAATGTTTTGATGCAGGTTGAGGGGGGTCTTTAAGGGTCTTTAAGGTCCCAGGGGTCATTATAGGAAAATTCCTGGGCTCCCTGAGAGAAAAGTGGGAGTGTTTGGCCATATGGTAGAGCTTAAATTCCAGAGGGGGTCAGCATGCAAGCGGCACGTCTACAGTATCTTATCTCCACCTGCTGAGGAGGCCAGGAGAGCCACTGAACCTTCCCCCATACACACACACACACACACACACACACACACACACACCATACAATGCTTACGGTGCTTAAAGATCCACTCTAGCGTGGAATCCGAAGGTTAAGGTGCGCTGTAAAGAATAGTGTTTATACCATTATTTCTTACCACATAAGATGTAAATAGGACACACAATAGGTGTCCTAAAGTTTGTAGACACCTTTGAAGATGCCTTTGAACATAAAATACCACATTGTCCATTTGTTCTTAAAACAACCTCCACTCTTCTGTGAAGATGCTCCTCTAGATTTTGTGGAGATTCATTCATCCACAATTGTGTTAGTAAAGTCGGGTACTTATGTAGGTGAACATATTCCAACACATCGCCAAAGTGTTTAATAGGGTTTATAGAGGGAGATCTTCTACATCTTCCAACCAATGGAAAGCAGATCTTCATGGAGTTGGCTTTGTGCACAGGGGCATCGTCTTGCTGAAACAGGTTTGCGTCTCCTAGTGGCCTATACAAATGTGTGTCTACAACTTTGTGGTAACAGTTTGGGGAAGAACCATATATGGGTGGAAAAGGCGAGTGTCCCAATACTTTTGGACATACAGTGTAGTAAGCTGAAACTGTTACTGAACTGAATTTAAGAAACAACTACAAAAAAACTGAATATAATTGTTGATGGAATATGTTTTTATTTTATTAATATTTTGTTAGTATGCTGATTATAAATGTTTTACAATAAAACATGAAATCAACAATGAACAACTGTCCCAACACCGTCATAATTGTAAGATAAAAAAAAAAAAAGAAAGAATTTTAAATCTAATAAATAAATAAATAAAAAAAAACACTTGTTTAATTGTTATACAATAAAACTGTAGCTGGAATTAAATAGACATTTAAATAGTTAATTTTTTATAATTCTTTTATAAAAAAGAATAAAAACTAAAAATGAATAAATAAACAAATTGATTAATGAAAATAGTAAAAAAAACACAAGAATTAAAATCTATATTGTATATATCTAAATGTAAATAAACTGCAGTTTAATTTTAAAAGGCAAAATATTGAAAGTAAATTAAAAAAAATTATAACAATGAAACTATTACATCGAAATCTGCAACACACACACACACACACACACACACTGAAAAACCCTGTTAGATCTCACAGATGAGACTTAGAACAGACCTTAGTTAAGGTGTTTACGGTCCCTAATTTACTGTGATGAGAGACAGAGTACCGTCTCCAGAGCATGGGCATTTATCACACACACACACACACACACACACACACACACACACACACACACACACACACACACACACACACACACACACACACACACACAATCACACTACAGCAGCTTTTGTGTGCTTAATGAGTCATGTCCGACATGAATAATATAAATGCTGTTTTAGTGTATTTCTGTTCTGAGGTTTGTCCTGTTCTGACTCGACTGAATCTATTAGAGCGTCAATGACTGTGTGTGTGTGTCTGTGTGTGTGTGTGTGTGTGTGTGTGTGTGTGTGTGTGTGTGTGTGTGTGTGTGTGTCTGAGCTTAATCTACCATCAGCACTCATTCGCACCAATTAACACACCAGCACTCAGTGCAGCACTGATGGCACATCCACCAGCACCATATGCAGGAATGTGGATTTGAAAACACACACACATACACACACACACACACACACACACACACACACACACACACACACACACACACACACACACACACACACACACACACACAAAACTTCAAAGTCTGATTCAAACGTATTTATCCTGGAAACACTGTACCATCATTCTTCTATACGTTCTACATAAACTCTGGATTCTGATTAGTTGATTTCTAAGCACAGGTTTATATCGATTTCAATATCAAACACAATATCAATATCGTTTCTATAGTAACGACTCTTTCATAGGGACATGTCCAGCAGACGCTCTACTAATAATAAACACATGAAATACGCCATTTGTCTTTTCCGTTTTTTTATTCACTCATGGAAGGAGTCTCCAGTGTCAGATAGTAAATCCGTAACGTTTTCTGACTTTCTCAGGATGGACAGAATATGTTTTTACTCTTCTCTCTGGTTTGTCTTATAAACTTTAAAACAGACAGAGAAACAGGACAGGATGTTTTGGCGAGGGAAGGGCTGTTTATAGCTGCTATAACATAAACGAGAATTGACAATTAACACAGGAAGTGACTTTTATTACAAGTGACAGGTATTTTATTGATGTGAAAAACTGAATATTTTTTCAAAAGAATGAATTAAATATAGCAATAAAAACCATATTAATCATTTGATTGCTCAAGTGAAGTCTTCATTAACCTGCTGTAGGAGAGCGAGTGATGGAACACAAGGACGGCGGTCGTGGATGATTGGCTCGTCTCCTCTTTGAGAAACACAAGACAACATCTGTTCTTCACGCAGAACATTTTTACGCTTCTCGGTCGTCTTTGTGTCAGGGTCAGGAGGTCACGCCCGGCTCGGTCACAAAACACGACCTGTGGCTGTTTTCTAAAGCTGAGTGACGGGTGTAGCGCTGTGTCACAGAGTTTACATCAGAGCCAGATTCAGCACTGTCAGTGAGATGAGGTTTACAGAACAGAGATCTACGTGCAAGATACATCACATGTTAGCTAGCCTTGTAGCAGCTAGCACTGGGAATTTCTTTACCCTTGTAGCAGCTAGCTCTGGGAATTTCTTTAGCCTTGTAGCAGTTAGCACTGGGAATTTCTTTAGCCTTGTAGCAGTTAGCACTGGGAATTTCTTTAGCCTTGTTGTAGCTTACACTCGGTATTTCTTTAGCCTTGTTGTAGTTAGCACTGGGAATTTCTTTAGCCTTGTTGTAGCTAGGACTGGGAATTTCTTGAACCTTGTTGTAGTTAGCACTGGGACTATATTTAGCCTTGTTGTAGCTAGCACTGGGAATATCTTTAGCTTTGTAGCAGCTGGCACTGAAAAGAGAAATAAAATGTAGTAGCTCTGTAGTAGATTCTTACCTCTGCTCTACTCTATTTAACTCTACTGTACTCCACTGCTATCTATTATCATCTTATATTATTGTATATACATTATGCTATTATCTTTTCTTTACTCTATTTTACTTAAATATCTATTACACATTACTTTAATCTGTTCTACTCTACTTTACTCCACCCACTCGTTTCTTTTCTATTCTATTCTATTCTATTCTATTCTATTCTATTCTATTCTATTCTATTCTATTCTACTGTAATCACTTCTACTTCTTTCTACTCCACTTAACTTCACTCCAGAGGATGGAAGTAATGAAGTACAAATACTTTGTTACTGTTCATAAGTAGATTTTTGTAGTATCAATATTTTACTTTTTACTTTCACTTATTAAATTTTTACACAAATCTGTACTTTCTACTTCCTACATTTTTAAACATTACTTTAGTTTTAATCTATTTGGTGAAATGTCAATATTTTTTCTTCTCATTGCACCGTTTCAGCACACCAACCTGCTTCTTGTCATTACGCTGCTTTTTCAATCCACTGCTGTATCATTTCCTGTCTCTTTCACACCACAGATGTAGACTAGTTTCTGAAGCCCACAGTGAGCAGGCAGACGGCAATAAGAAGTCTGGGGTTAACGTGGATGAGACAGAGGGAGTCAGTGATGAGAACATGACTGAGAACAGACACATTCCTGAACATCATCATCTTTTCTCTGCTTGTGTTCTACATGGTGGATCTTCAGCCTGGATATGTTTATTAGAGAACAACATGTGAAATTTGTTTTGTATTAATATATTAATATGATGTGGTTCAGTTGCGAGTGTGACACTAAAACAGGTAGTAATAATCACTTCTTTTTACTGAAGTACATGTCAGAGCCCAAACTTCTTTACTTGAGTGAAAAAGTCAGAAATTCAACTTTTACAAGAATCTGTTAAATCGTGATAATGATTTAATTGATTTAAATCAGTGGAGGATGCGTGTACATTTGGCATCTCTGCTCCACTCTACTCTATTCTACATTTCTCTCCTCTACTTTACTCCACTATACTCCACTTTATTGTACTTTACTCCACTCAACTATACTCTCTACTAATTGTTCTGTTATTACCGTAATGACATTAATTATATGAACTATATGATTAAATTATAAATTATATGAATTATATGATTAAATTTGAACTATTTATTGAGTTATTGGGTCATATATATATATATATATATATATATATATATATATATATATATATATATATATATATATATATATATATATATATATTTCTTCTGTGAATAAAAGGCATCACCTCTGTGCTCTATGCAGCACTGTTTTCTGCTGTTTCTCAGAGAGCTTTGTGGGAAGCTTGTGGGCGTGTGCTCCTGCTGGAAGACAGGAACGCCCAGCGGCGTAGAGCCAGCCTCATGCCGAGTGTGGAATGACGTGATGCGGAATGAATTGCTGTAAAACCTGGCAGAACGTCGACAAATAGCTTTTTGTTTGTTTTTCCATGCACCACTCTTGAGACTTTTTTAAATAAATATTTATCATCACATGTTTGGATTTTGGTAGCTGTTAAAAAATATTATATTCAACAACTGGTATAAACAATTAATAAAAAGTCTATTTCCTATTAAATTTTAAGATAAAGTTTATGGAGCCTTTATGATGTGATGTCTTTGGAGCATCATTACTTCTTTTAGTTATTTCAATATTTTACCTTTGTATTGATTTTCCACAATTAATTTCAAACACACTTCTGGTAGTGCTCAGTCTCAGGATTACATACAATGACATTTTATACTCGTAGCCAGTTTTACATTGAACTTTACAATTCTTCAATCACTAAAAAATCACTGACTATTTAAATACTATACACTATTATATTCCACTCCATTAGACTTTGACTAGACTTTACTCTTTTATATTCTACTATACTCCAATATATTCTACTATTCCATAATGTATTCTACTCCACCTGTCTTTATTATAATAAATATAAACATATATAAGAAGATATATATGAAGGTATATTAGTGCAGGATGTGTAGAGAATGTGGAATATATAAATGTACAATATGGAATTTATTTATGTCCAACTGTACAAAGTTATATGCAGTGTATATACAGATGTGCAAAACATATACAGTGTAGATACAGAACAGAAATATTCTTGAATATTCTTGAATCTTGAATGTTTACACTCTACTCATCATTTATAGTTTTTTTTATATGTATATTTAAAGCACCACTGTCACTCTTTAATTCCCCATTTCATATTATTATTTAAGGTTGCATGTCCTTAAACCCAACATCTGAGATTTTAGTGCAGCCTAATAATTCTAATAAAAAGGTTTCTGCTCATGTAAACACGAGGCCCGGGGTGAAATCTCAGGAATGTTAAGGCTGTGGTTTTCTACACTGAACACGACTCTGTTATTTGTAATGACTTTTACAGCAGTTTGGCTCCTTCTGACCTCCTGCGACTGTGTGGCGTCTGAATGAGTGCTGTGTGTGTGTGTGTGTGTGTGTGTGTGTGTGTGTGTGTGTGTGTGTGTGTGTGTGTGTGTGTGTGTGACACTAAAAAACCCATCTGGGTGTGAGCTGCTCGAGCAGAACAGATATTATGCAGAGCTCATGCGCCTCAAAAAGTGAAAGAGAACAAAAAAAACACAGGAAAAGAAATTTCTATTAGTAAACTGTAATCCTGTACATACCCCGAGTGTCGTCTGTTCTGTGGTCTGAAAACGTTCTATTTATTTTTTAAATGATTTAAATATTTATAAATTAAAAAAAATTTAATTCACCTATTTTACTATTATATATTATATAGTTGTATGGTATATATTTAAGAAACCGTGATCATCAACAGTTTTATATATATATATATATAGTCTGTCAAAAGGAATTACAGCTTTACACACTCTCAGCAGACGGACAGTTAATTTCTCCAAACATTCAGCTGAAATACTTTGTAAAACTCCCCAAAGATGTTCATCACAAGCTGGAAATTTTCTTGTTCATCTTAGAGCAGGTCAGTAGGATTGAGGTGTGGTGACTGGGCAGGTGGTGCCATGATAAATATCACTCCAGACGTCTGTTTTCTTTCCCAATAACACACACAGAACTCACGTGCGCTTCGGCTCATCGTCTTGTTGTACGGTGAATTCGGTTCCAATGAGCCGCAGTCCAGACAGAACCAACACATAGTTCAGGATTCCTTTTAGTTTTCAGAACCTTCACTGCTCCAAAACAACCCCAAACATTACACTTCCACCTCCATGTGTGAGTGTGGGGGTGAGGGGAGTCTGATCACATCTTCTCTCCTGTCCTCCATCTTACACAAGTTCTTCTGTTAGAGACACCAATGTCAATGGACTCACTTGTCCACACAAATGATACTGAGATTGTTATATACATTAATCAGGCGTTAATAAAATTTGTGCAGTTAAAATGAATTTTAAAGTTTGGGATATGTTTTAAGAACCAAACCCTGCTTTAAACTTCTCCACAACTTTATCCCTGACCTGTCTGGTGTGTTCTTTAGTCTTCATGATGCAGTTTGCTCACTAATGTTCTATAATATACTTCTAAGGCCTTCACAAAACAGCTGTAATTATACTCGGGTTTATGTACACACAGGTAGACTCTAATTACTAATTAGGAAACTTCTGAAGGCAGTTGATTGCACTGGATTTTTTAGGGCTATCAGAGTAAAGGGGCTGAATATCAAATATCTTCTTCGTCTTCTTTTGGCTGCTTCCAATAGGGGTCTTCACAGTGCATCATCCGTCTCCATACCCCTCTGTCTTCTACATCTGCCTCTTTCAAACCAACTACCTGCATGTCTTCCCTCACCACATCCATAAACCTCCTCCTTGGTCTTCCTCTTTTCCTCCTTCTTGGTGTCTCCATCCTCTGCACATGTCCAAACCATCTCAATCTCACTTTCCTCACCTCGTCTCCAAAACGTCCTACATGCGCGGTAACATTAATAAACTAATTTCTAATTCTGTCCATCATCGTCACCCCCAATGAACATCTCAACATCTTCAGCTCTGCTACCTCCAGCTCCACCTCCTGTCTTTTAGTCAAATAAATAAATAAATAAATAAATAAGCATATATTATTACCATGTATTATCGTATAATTAATTTTATTATTTATATTATTTATATTATTATTATTATTATTATTATTATTATTATTATTATTATTATTGTATTTATTTATTTATTTATTTATTTATTTATTTATTTATTTATTTATTTATTTATTAAGGGGGAATAGTAAAATATTTAGGCCCAAATTTGAGCCAAAAGCAAATTTACAGTGAGTTTATTGATTAAGCAACAAGTCCAGACCTCAAACGGTGTCGTTCGGTAATAAGGTCAGCACACCCTCCATTCAGGCTCATTGTCCGTCATCTAAACAGCAGACTGATAAAAGGGATGATAGAAGGTGTTAATGTCGTTACCTATTGAATCGCTATGAACCTGTACGAGTGTTCAATGGGCCTAATTTACACACCGCATTCCAGCCTGATGGCCACTTTGACTGACACAATGCCCTGGAATGCAAGTCACTCATGCGGGTTCTGTGTTTTGTTTTTAAACCTTGAGAATCAATTCATTTTTATTTACTGCTATAGCTAACTATATCTGTCTCCTATATCTAAGTCTAAGGATAAATGCATTTGAGCGACTGAGGCCTAACTGGGGGTCACAAGGCAATATTGTTCGGTTGGATGTGATCCCTTTATCTGGTGTGAACAGCACAGCTTTTCATGCAGCTCCAGTCCATTTCTGTAGTGTAGAAGACTTGAATGGAAAGCATTGCTTCTTTGTTAGAGAACGGGGAGAAAACCAGCAGGAGGTTATCTTCCGTGCACTCGTAAAACTTGCTTTTGAGGAGGGAAATGAATTGAGCATTGTGCAGTTATTAGCCGTAGACCTAGTACATGACATGCTTCATTTACTGGCCATGGTAACCGATATATACTAAACAGTAAGCACTCATTAATCATTACATATATAGACAGAACAGGAACTATATAAGGAATATAGTATATAGCTCATATAGAGCTCTGTGTGTGTGTGTGTGTGTGTGTGTGTGTGTGTGTGTGTGTGTGTGTGTGTGTGTGTGTGTCTGTTTGTGTAGGTTTTGAGTAAATGTCAATATCATTTATAAATTCCAATATTTACTTCATTTATATATAATAAAAATGATTAAACAGTATAAACATAAATACATTAATCCATACATTTTCTAATCATTTCTCATCCTGTTACTAAAATGATATAAATTACATTCTCCAACAGAGGGCGCTATGAATCCAGGGACAAATTCGATCAACTTTATAAAAATGTGTTTATTTGGGCTCTCATTTGCAGCCATCCAGACTTTTTTGATTAATCACCAAACCCGAGGTTTCACTTGTAATCGAGGACATAACTGAATACAGTGGATTCAAATATTTAATTATATAAGTGGAATTTTGACGTTTATATAAGTTTAGAAGTTTGTTCTTGGAACAGGGTGTAAAAGGTTCAGCTTGAGGATATGGAGCTATAATCAAATTGATTAGCTTAATCCGACTTGGAATGCAGCTTAAGCAGGGTAATGATCTATCATTAATGGCATTCATGTCAATCGGTGGTAAGTGTTGCGAGCGGAGGTGTTCCCTCAGGGCACCTGCAGGACGTCAGTTCACCCCTAGATCATTAACAATCTGAGTATTCTGTGGACACTGGGAGTAAAGACAGTCACTTAAAACCACTTTAAAAAGCCACTTGATTTTTACACCAATTTCTATACAAAAATCTTTAACACCAACTTTCATTCCAAACCATCTTTATATGATAAAAAGCTTTGATCAGATGATCAGAAGCTCAGACCAGTTTTGACAGGTTTTCAAGCCAACATCCCTGAACCTCAAACCATTTACACTTTATATTTACATTTATGGCTTTTGGCACATGCCCTCATTCAGAGCAACTTACAATTATCTCATTTATACAGATCAGTAGGTGAGGGTTATGGGCTCAGCATTGGTGTTTGGCCTGGATTTTTAACTCATGACCTTCTGAAGAACATTCCAACATCTCAACCACTGAGCTACCCCTTCAGCCTGTATACAGACGTATAACAAATGATACACAAGACATCCTGTAACTTAACATTCCTTTTTCCAAACCTTTCAATTAAAAATGTTAAACCCATCGCATAACCCATTAACACCTCTTACTCGCCCCTTTCAGGAATAGAATGGTCCATTTACATCCAAAATCATTGATTTATTCATCCGTTTA
The DNA here is from genome assembly GCF_946808225.1 of Silurus aristotelis. Lineage (NCBI taxonomy): Eukaryota > Metazoa > Chordata > Actinopteri > Siluriformes > Siluridae > Silurus > Silurus aristotelis. The sequence continues at coordinate 1,735,180 of NC_139592.1, forward strand.
TATCCATTGCTTCTTTTTTTTTTTTACCTTCAACCTCCAAACCTCCATTTTTTACCAAATGCTGTCCACTCCTAATCCCATTCCTACCAACCTGAAATGCTTTTATGTCTCCAAACTCTATGTGTCCTTCATTCTCAACTACATTCCATGGTGGTCAATTTAACCGTCTTTCCAATGAATTTGCCCCAAAAACAATTTTGTTCTACCTTTAACCATTTTTCAAGGCCTAAATTCATTTCTACCCTCCTAAAACCAATTTCCATGTTACCATTTACCTAACACCCCTAACATCTTTCCTCCTCAACCACTTTCTAGCCCAACCCACTTTTCCAACCTCAAATCCCTTTCCACCCCATTTTGAGCCCAATCACTTTTCTACTTTTTTCTACCCATTTTCTACCAATTCCTCCAGCCCCATCACAAGCCAAACCCCTTTTCGGTCGAACTCACCCAAATCTTGCTGTAGCCCAGCCGGTTTTGAGCCCAGCCCCTTCCAAACCCCACCCCTTCCACCCCTGCCCTGCTATATGAAGAGGCTGCTCTGAGCTGAATGGGTGTACTTTTAATTACACATACCACAGAAGTCTCCATTTACTCTGGATACAGAGGATATTCCAAAAGGACATCGTCTCTGTTTTTTTTTTACAGAATTTTTTTTTGGTCCTTCAAACTTTTCTGAACTTTTCTTGGAGGTTGTTTCCTGAAGTTGTGGTATCAAACTTTTGTGCAGCTCCTTTAAGACTGTTGCAGTGGAATCGCAACGAGGAGGAGAATAACGGTCATCCAGCTCTCAAGATGCCACGTTCGTTCTTGGTGAAGAAGTATTTTACAAGCAAGAAGCCAAACTACAGTGAGCTGGAGAGTCAAAATGGTAAGAATCCAAGTTCATACACTAATGAAGGTCTTGCCTTGTATACAGAGTGTGTAAGAGTGTGTGTGTGTGTTTTGCTGATTTTGTGGTAGTGATATTATCACTGTCATATCCATATTCCCAGTGTAAACTCTTATCCAATAAGACCCATCTTGGGTTATCCAAAGAAACGGTTACAATACACCAACCCAGATGCATTTGCATGCTGAGCTGAAATTAATATTTGCATCTCACAACCTGATCAGCAAGAAACTGTTTTTTTTAGTCGGTAATTTAATTTACATTTTTTAGGCCTAATTAACACGTAACATATGTGGATTCCTGAAGAGACCAGCAAACATCTCAGATGAGAACCCACCTCCCCACCCCCTCAGCAGAGACTCTTTTCCACTGGTGCCCATGTCCTTAGCTGCAAATTACATCCTCCTGAATCGAGTTTAGCACTTAGAGCTGCAGTCCTCTGGCACTCTTGTGTCAATAAGTGGTGGAAATAAGACCCATTACCCCATAGTTGGTGTGAATCCAGAAAAATCCACATGAACACACAACCACACCACACAAGCGAGGCTAATCTAATTCATATGAAGTCATGTCCAGATATTTCCACTAAAACCCTTTTACATGAAGCTCAATAAAAATTTGTGAATGTTACTGCAAATTTACCCAGAGGAAGGTGTGGCGACGATCCAAAAGCCCCCATGGCATTGTGGGCAAACTCTACACTCGAAATAATCAAATCTGACTGCCTTTCTCTGTGACAAATCGACCATTTGACTGTAACATGACACCGCAGCATCAAAACAACTTAACCGTTTAACTGGATTAGGCCCGGTTGAACAGCCACCTGACTCTCTCTTTCCCCCTTTCTCCTTTTTTTACTCCAGGTCCGATCTCCGCCATGGTTCCAGAGCGCTACCCGCTTGCAGAACTACCAACCAAAGAAGACAGCTCACTGGTGACCACCTATACTTCAGCCCTTGTATGGACCACCAGCTCCCTTCCACTTTCCTTCCCTCCTTCATCGCCCACCACATCATCCTCCATCGCACCCCTGGACCTCAGTTCTCCGTCCAGCTCAGGCGAGGAAGATGAAGGCAGAACTTCAGACCCCCCAAGTCCAGATCCTTCCGACTGTTTCCAGTGCGCCCACTGCGGGATTTCGTGTAGCAGCCGCGCCGCTCTTTCTCGCCACCAGCTCTCGCATTGCAGCGCAGGGACCAATGGTAACCTGGTCGAAAACTCCAACATGGCTGACAGCACTACGACAAAAGCTGCTTTCCGGTGCAAACACTGCCCCAAAGAGTACAACAGTCTGGGAGCTTTGAAGATGCACATCCGCTCACACACACTTCCATGCGTCTGTACCACCTGCGGCAAGGCGTTTTCCAGACCGTGGTTACTCCGAGGCCACATTCGTACACACACCGGTGAGTGTCTGGGCAATTATTACAGAACAGGGCTCATTTGCATTGGGGAAATGTTTCACAGCATATCTGAATTAGGGTATCTGAACACCTCATGGTTAGATTTGATACAAATGATCCTAATCCTAACCTATTTCTCTCTGTTCTCTCACCAGGAGAGCGCCCATTCTCATGCCCTCATTGCAACCGGGCTTTTGCTGACCGCTCTAATCTGAGAGCTCATCTTCAGACCCATTCAGAGGTGAAAAAGTACCAATGCGGCACCTGCTCTCGAACCTTCAGCCGCATGTCACTCCTGCACAAACACACCGTCTCCAGCTGCTGCCCAACCGCCTAGACTCTCACACCCATCCGCGATGGAGGTGGGGGGTCTCAGAAGCGTTTTAACCACCGTTCCGTTGACTGAGTCGGATCTTGACTTGGTGGACGAACTCAGGTTTTAGGGGCAAAGCGAGAAGAAAAAAATGCTTCGGAATGAACCCCAGAAATGTTTTTCCCAAGTGCCTTATATTATGTTTATTTTTTCTTGACTGGTTTCATACCAGACAAAGACAGATTTAGGCAACGTCACGCAAATGCTGCGAAATGTTTTCCTAACCCAGTTCCATTAAGGTTAACAGAGGGGGGTTGTGTTCTGCAGTTGGGCCATGCGCCTCATTCTCAAGATGCCCGTCGGTGCCGGCTGGTCCGGCCCTTTCCTTTTGCGTGCAGCTGCTGGAGAGGGGGGAAGTGTGTATATGCGTGTATGTGTGTGTTGTAAAGGGGGGTATCTCTCACCATGCTCCACACACACTTTGCAGCGATGTATTGGGACAGCTGTGTGAGCGGAGGCGGCGTGTCGACAGATGATTCAGACCCCGTAGAGCTTTCCGCACGTCTCTGAAAAAAAAAGAAGAGCAATAAACGCTGTCAGATCGTACCCACACCTATTCCTAATGTCTTTTATTTCCACACATTTGTATCATGTCTCTGAATGTGTATTCCTTTTTTTTATTTGAATAAAATGTAGTGTGCACTAAAACGTTGCAAAGCACAATGATTGTTGAAGAAAGAGACGCTATGGAAGATTTACGGTTCTTTAATAATTTTTTCACGGTGCCGCCATGAGATGAAATTGAGAAGTATGCAGCGATGATTGTTCAGTTTATCGGTGATACAAATGAAAGAAGAATGAAACCAAAGATCGGTCCATGACCTTTTGTTGTTTGCAAAAAAATTAAATGTTGCAATAAAATGCTGCATTGGTCCATGGAGACTCTTGAAGCCATATCGAGACCCGAATGAATGCGCCTGTACATGTGCCTTTTGTTCATTTCTTAAACGTTGTGTATTTATATATAACGCTTTACAGTGTTCTTGTAACTGAGACGCTCCACAATCACTCTTTTCTTTTTTTTTATTCAGGTCCATTGTATCTCCATTTTGACTTTTTTGTATCTCCATTTGAAGTGGGTTTTCAATAAACTAATTTATGTTTGGATAAAAAAGAAACGTCTGTTCACTGTGTGATGTGAGTAAATACTGATGAAAGAAAGTATGACAGCACTTGTTGTAAAGAGCGTGTGCGTGTGTGTGTGTGTGCGCGTGTGTGTTCGCAATAACGAAAGACGTGTCGATGGATGAATGGAGCACCTGCGCACACCTGTCGTGCTGTCTGCTTCGGGACGCTATAAAGTAGCGCTAATGACATGGTACAGTTAATGCTGCGGATGAAAAAAGAGGCAGAGAAACTGTAGAAAAGGAAGGATTTTAAAGTATAGAGAGAGCGAGAGAGGAAAGGCGAAGCTCGCCAGCACCACGCTAACCAGTGCATCCAGCCTTGAGCTCTTCCTCAATGCTGCAATCCGTTAAATATGGGAAGCCCCAACAGGCCGAGGCGCAATCCTGGCCTGAAGTCCAGGGGCTTTCCTGGTCTAGGACGGCCTTCATCCCTCCCTCATTTCATATCTCCCCCTCTTTTTTTTTTTACCCCCTCCTTTCCCCCAGAACCACATGTTGGATCTACAATGCCCTTGTGACCTGCACACTGACGCCAGCCAGTCTTGCCGGAGTAACGATGCACTTCCTTCACCGCTTCTGAAGCAAGGAGCTCGCAGATTTTGTGTGTAATTGCTTATTCCACCCCTTCCAAAAACACACACACACGCACACACACACACACACACACACACACACACACACACACACACACACACACACTCTGTATATACGTCAAATATGTACGTCCTGTTCAGGTCAGAATGACTTGTTTTAGATTGTTTTGTTACCAAAAGTAGAACAGAATTGCAGATCATTGTTTTAGTGCATTTTTTAGATAGTATGTCTATATTTATGTTCATATTGACGTAGGTAAAAATAAAGTAGTGTGTGTGTGTGTGTGTGTGTGTGTGTGTGTGTGTGTAAAATGTTTATACAAAAGACTCTTGTTACTTTAAACACACACACAGATCCATATATATATATAGATAAAAAGATATCGCAGGTCGAGACATATCCTAGCCTATTCGTACATAATGATAAATTATTAACAAATAGGCTAGGCTTAGGCCTAAATAATTAACTTATAATAATATAAAGTAGCTAATTTAGCAATTTACACTACCGTTATGTATAAACTTTACGGTATATACTGTATATGTATGGGGCAGTGAGCTCGTGGATGGACACCAGTTCGTGAGTGCAGGATGGAGCCAGGTGCACTCTGCTGTTATGTCCAGCGACACCAATAAAAAGGAAACAGACAAAAGCTAAAATTGGGCTGTGAAACACCGAAAACAACGAAAAAAAAAAGAAAACACAGAAACAACTGAACTCTGTCGACCGCTGGTGAGAGTAAGGCACCTCACAAGGCGGAAGATGTGTACAATCTGCCTGCTGCATAATCTTTTTTTTACTATATTGTTGTATCACTATTGTTATCGTAAGATAAAAAAATTTAAGTAAAACCATTGTAACTCGGGGACTATATATATAAATATATATACCCAAAACAATGTGACACTTAGTGAATATATATATTTCTTTTTATTTCTAAAATATAATTTACATTATTATAATTTATATAATTATTTATTTATTTCATCAATATCCTTTGCAATGAAAATACAATTTATTTTCACAGAAAGTGCAATGACTGGTCTAAATTAAATGTATGCTGCCGAATTCTGGATTCTGATTGGCCGGAATGCATTCATTGTTTCCATAGTAACGCTGTCGGTTTTGATGACCCACCTAATAATAGACTTGTTATAACGTGTGTTTATTGGACGAGGAATGTTTTTTGGTTGATGTGGTGATTTATGAAAGGAGTTTGTGCTACACTTCGAGGTTTGCAGGAAATGTGGTTAATCTTCTTATCTTCAAAAATAAAAGAGAAAGTTATAGTTAGAATAAATGTGATTATAAATGCACCAAAAAGCTGCAGAAATTGGTGCTGGTTCTGATCGAAAGGAGTCAAAACACACAGAGCATCGCAGCTTGTTGCATGTGGAGCTGCAGGGTGATCATACTGACACCTGGACACCACACTAAACTCCTACAAATGGCATGTGAGCATCAGCTCTGGAACAAAGAGCAATGGAAGATGGACACCCTAACTGATGAATCACATTTTGTTCTATATTACATGAGTCAGTGGGCGCAACATACAGTACTTGGGGAGAACATGGCACTGGGATGCACTATGGGAAGGAGGTGAGCCAGTGTAAGCAGTGTGATGCTGTGGATGATGTACTGGTGAAAAATCTTGGTGTTCATATGGATGCTACTTTGATGTTACGTACTAAGTTACACCTCTTCATTGGAAGGTTGTTCCCAAATAACAGTGTATTCTTTACACTTTACTTAATGGCAACAGTCTGCTACACTGTCTCAGGACTACAGTTTTCATCTGATCACCATCAATGCACCTCTCAAGGTTTCTTCCATCGCAGGGAGTTTTTCCTTCACCACAGTCGCCACCGGTTTGTTCATCAGAATCAAACTTACACTTATAAAGAACATCTTATTCATTCTTTAGACGATGTTCATTGTAAATTAAAATGAAATAAATTGAATACTCTTTCAGCACTATAGAGAACATCACAAAACCTTCCAAATTCCTAAGATCTCAAACGTCTGCAGAACGTGCTGTACAAACAAGTCTGGAGGCTCCACCTCACAAAGATCTGCTGCTAAACTCTTGGTAGCAGATATGACAGCATACTTTCTTGTGGAGTCCTGGTCTAAAAATGTCTGAGGTACTATAGTGGTTTTAATGTTATGGCTGATTGCTGTATACAATTAAATATTTAAATATATTTCTTTAAATGGAAGAAGGTCTAAAGCTGAAATTTTGCAACATGGCATCCATGGCAAGAAGAACCGAGATGTTGAACACGTGTCTGTGTGTGTTTTAGATAAACAGACAGAGAATACGCACTGTGCTGATTTCAGAGCTTGATGTGGTCGCCTCGCACTGAGTCAGACGTATTAAACACACTTTGCAGTCAGGGGGAAGGGAAGAGAAGCGCAAGGGGAGCTCAATTCCCTTCAGTCTGGGGTTCATGTTCTGAAAGAATGTGCGTGGGTGGGCTAACAGATGACGTAAGGACGTTTTCTTTGCTAGCGAAGGGACACTTATTTTGGTGTTAAAATTTACCTGTGGAAGAAGGGTTTGTGTCTTAGAGCTTCAAGCGAGAAAGCCATCGTTTATGAGAAGCTGCCAGCGGTGCGTATTGTGTGTCTGTCACTAATGGAGCTAGAATGTCACATTAGTCAAGGAGCACATGTGTCATACTTGCAACACACACACACACACACACACACACACACACACACACACACACACACACACACACACACACACACACACACACACAAGATGTTTAGATTGATACTACAGCCATAAGGTGCTTCCTACACTGACTTACCCTAGCTGCAGCTGAAATACAGTTTTTGTGTTTCAGTGTTCAGGGATTCGGGAGGGAAAGAGGGAAAAAAACAAAACAAAAAAATGTTTCAGGCTATATTTAGAAAGTTTTTTCCGCTGACTGTGGGATCGGCAGAACGAGCAGGCGCAGAAAAATCTCTTCGGGAACATCGATGCTACGTCCAAAACCCTTGAATTATAAATTGGAACACTGACTCTAAAGAGGGCCAAGACTTTACACTATGTGACAACACTGACGCATCAATCCTTCCCCTTTACAATGCTCTGGAACCGGGTGTCAAGCAGATCTACTTTTTTATAGGTTCTCTCACTCTCTTTCACTCTGTTTGTGCTCTACAGGATGGTGCACTTTACACAGCGCTGCACTTGCAGCACACCACACCATTTTTGGTCTCGTGAGCCAAAAAGGAAGCTCAGGGAGTTTATGCTGACCTAGTTTAAAATAAGAGGGGGATGCTTTTTTTTCCTTTTTTTTTTCCTCAGCCACCCCCATTATCTCTGTCTCCCGCTTTCTTTTCCTCCTCTAGCTCCGTACGAGCCCTAGCTCCTAGTCCTTGGGACACAGGAAACGGCTTGTCAGCTGCACATAAACAGCGGCCATTTTGCAGCTCTGATAAAAAGCATCTGGGTGGAGTAGCACTGCCGACACACACTCACACACACTCACACACACACAGACAGCAAGACTGAGAGAAATGGCCGGTCCATCCAATACAAATCTCATTTGTAATGCGCTAACCATCATAGCCGACATTTGGAGGTTTCCTCGCTTTTATTTGCGCATTAAGAGCCTTGTAGTGGATTTTTTTGGTGGCTTTTATTGCTACTTATTAAAATATCACAGCTTTTACGTAACAAACATCGATCTCAATATAAGCAAGACATAAACAGGATAATTTTGAAACAATGGACATTATGATTACCAGGATTTTTTTTTTTTTAGCTATTAAGTCTTTTAAGGACCTAGAGGATATAAAAAATAGGACCTACAGTGACACCCTTGCATTGTTCGGACCTGTTTTGGTTTGACTAGCAACACTATTACAGACTTTTTTGTCTCTTTAATGGGTGAAAAAACTCTACAAATTTTTTTCTAGATTAGGCGTCGGCTCTAGAACAAGCCCAGACGTCTTGTGTGTGGAAAAGCACAGCTCAAAACTTTAAAGTACATAATTGTAGCTTTAAGTACACCTATTTGCATTTGTTTGCACCTACAGGGCTTTAATCAGCGAGCCCACTTTTAATGAAAAACATGTTTATGGGATTGAGTAAACAGTAAAATAAATAATGGTGCTTTCACTTTCTTTTTTTAAAGGTTTTTGTTTAAGAAAACCAGCCCTAGCTCGCTCATGACCAAAACTCAATCTCTAGATTTATTATTCTCAGTAATAAAGATCACAGCGATCGCTGGGGATAACTGTACCTCTTGTGTCAAGGTCATTCGCTTTTGCTGTAGAATCCGACGCAGAAAATCAAATGGTTTCAAGTTGCTTGTGTGACCACAGCTACGTACCATCAAATGTCCCAAAATTACACGCGTTATTTTTCTCACAAGCTGATTGGTCAGGAAGTTTTTTTTTTAGTGCTGGATGTTACTTGAAAGGCTTTTCGCTTTGAAACTTGACCAAAAAAGGTTTATAAAAGTAGAGCCACAGAGAGTTTTTTCTCGGCATAGCCACAAATCTAAAAATGAACAATGTTTTCTGTGAAGATGCCAAAACTATAATAATACAATTTGATCCAGAATGCAGCCACATGACTTGTTTTCAACCTTTGTAGGTTCTTCCACATCACTCCACTTCTACACACCCTTCAAAGGCTTCCTGTTGTGGACCGCATCACCTACGAAGCCAAAAATGGACCAGTATCCTTCTACTTCAGAGCACTTATCTCACCCCACATGGCTCCCTAATTTTCCACCACTACACCATGCATCCTCAATCTTCTACCACAGTACCAAAATCCCTCTATTCTTCAACCTCTGCTCAACGGGTACCCCCCATCTCTCAGGGTACACAAAATACATACTTACAGACTCTTCAATGTTCTAGCACCCAGGTGATAGAACGGACTTCCACTTGATGTCCAAACAGTCTCTAACTGTTTTTGAACAATGCCTAAAAACCTGACAGAGGGTCCTAAATTGTTTGTTCTTCTTAAAAACCCTCTCTTTCCAACAATTTTTTCTACCAACAAAGTTTTAGACTTATTGTACTCTTACCTTCGGTGTCCTAACAAACCAGCATTTAAACGTATATTTATTGATGAAAACATCAAAGAAGTTTTGCAAGCTAATCTAGATAAGAGGCATCTGCCAAATGCCATAAATGTAAAAAAAAGTCAATGTTGTTATGATGAAAACGTGAGTAAATGCTTTATATAAGGAATTGTGTAACAGCGGTATTTGAAAACATTTTTGTGCTCGTTGTTTTACACCCTCGCAGTCTAAAGTTACAGTTTGGGGCATTTAGGGAATGGTATGATCTTGTTACTATGGTTAAAGGCAGTATGTAACCATAGATAGACACTTAGGAGGCAGTCAAGGGCATGTTTAAGCTCTGACGTTTTTCCAGCTTTTGTCTGAAGCTGTGGTTTGGACAGCTGAGTCAGTGAGGGATCTAAACCGAGGCAGGAGGCTTTCAGCTATGCTGAGCTGCCTTGTCAGTGAGATATGAGCGATGCTTTGGTCATACGAGGCTTGAGAAGATATGGTCACTTCGTCTAGACGTTTATTAATCACAAGTTCTTATTTATTAATGCAAAGTGACTGAGAAGTGAGGCAGACCCAGCACAGAGCACATGTTTTAGTAAGGGAGTGAATTTGTGGTTAAAGACCATCTCAGCTGGGGGTGTGTGGGGGCGGATGGAGGGGCAAGTTGGAACCAGATGCTGTGATTTTGACCCGTGCTCCTTTTCCAGAACAGTAGGGAATTTTTCGCTGTGTACAAACAAGACCCGTGTAGCCATAGTTACCGGAGGTGTTTGCGTCTACTTCTACTTCGAAGTTTTTTAACTATTTTATAACATTTCCAAATGCTTTTTTGTCAGCGGTTAACGTAACACATGCGGCACGGCTGATTATATATGTGTCAAATGACACGTTTTGTGCGGTTATTGCACTATAATCATGTTCGTAAAAAAGTCAACAAAGTCATCAGGACGATTCCGGTTCGCATGTTTAGTATGAACATATCGCTAAGTTCAAGAATGTTCACTAGCAGCAAAAACAATGATGAGAAACAGCAAGTCAAAAACATATACATTTATCTACTGTGATGCACAGCAGTTCCCTGAATCCACTTTTTTATCTATCTGTAAGAATGGGAGAACGTTAGCACAGAGAACAGGAAATGATTTGGCATGTTGTTCTAAAAATTATTCTTAGGCTGAACAAAAATACACATACGACATTCTCTGTGTGTTGAAAATTGAGGAATTGTCTAAATGAAAGAATGAATGAATGAAGCGTGAGATATTGTGTATGACATTTACATTTACAGCATTTAGCAGACGCTCTTATCCAGGGCAACTTACAACTGAGTAATTAAGAATAAAGAGCTTTGCTCAAAGACCCAGCAGTGGCAGCATGGTGTTCGGATTTTAACACATGACCTTCTGTTTTAAAGTCCAACGCCTTATGAGTGAGTTACGATGGAAGATTTGTATCAGACAGTTTGCCACAGCCTTCAAGAACTCTGTTTTCATGGAAGTGGTAACACAGAGATTAAGATGTTAGACTTTTGATCAGAAGGTCATGAGTTCAAATCCCATCACCACTAAGCTGCCACTGCTGGGTTCTTGGGCAAGGCCCTAAAACTGTTGTATGACTGAGATCATTGTAGTAAATTAGGGTCTGGATAAAGGTGTCTGCTAAATTCTGTAAAAGTAAATTTTTCCTGAACCAGACATTTCACTTCCCAGCAACAGACTTTGTCGTGTTCACATATACACCTGATTACTTGCCATCCACACCTGTTCACTAATCACAGTTTACAGTCTACTTCCTCTTTTTTCGGCTTGTTTTTAAGGCATCTGTGGTGCTCTTCATCG
>NC_139592.1:1753954-1763954 GCF_946808225.1 Silurus aristotelis
CAGTTTGGTCTTTAAGACTTCGAGCCATGGAGATCTTTCTGTGCTAAGAACATCCCTGTCCTTATGCTACATTTGACTAAAGGTCACAACAAATAACTCATGACCTCTGACCAGCAAAACGCCCCATCAACTAGGAACTCTAACTCAGGGACTCGGTATGGTCTCCTCAACACCTTAAGAAGCAAACATGATGCTGAATCGACATGGCCGCTCGCAGGGTCAACAGTAAACACAGCGGCAAGTCAAGCGTTAAATGAGTTACGCTCACTTCGTATCTGGTACGTACGGAAAATCCCGTCACTTTTACAATAACTCGAATGCACAGTTACTCTCCTCTCCCGTCTGTCTTCGTTCTTCATGCACTCATTCTTCTTTATCAGTATACTGTTATATAATGTGTTGAATTATGATAAACGAGCGCAGGTTCTTTTAGGCAGGGAAACGAACATGGGCCTGGAGCAGGATACGGAGCGTGAGGAAACGTTTAATGCCACATGTGTGTCTAAATCAGCTCAGCCATATGGAGCCTTTCCTCCCCGGGGAACGCCAACAAACCTGAACATGTGCCACAAATGTGCATCTGTGCAAGTTTGTACGAGTGTGTGTGTGTGTGTGTGTGTGTGTGTGTGTGTGTGTGTGTGTGTGTGTGTGTGAAAGAGAGAGAGAAAGAGAAAGAAAGAGAGAGAGAGAGAGAGAGAGAGAGAGGAGGGGGGGGGGGGTCTCACAGCAGGCAAGTGCATGTGCTGCCATAAGTATCCACTTGTGCGTCAATGAACAAGTGCACTGACTTCCATAAAAGGTGTGTGTTTGCATATGTGTGTGTGGGGGTGTGTGTGTGTGTGGGGGGGGTGTTTGAGTGCATTGTAAGCAAGTGGTTCTGCTATTGCGCTGATTTTACACAACCAGTATATCACCTGACACACTATCCATCAATATTTTTTTTCTTTCTGAACACTGTCTCATATTATATTCAGCCAAAAGTATTTGGACACGACTTTACCACCAATATGTGGTTCGTCCACGAACTGTTTCAAATTTAGAAACACAAACTGGTATTAAATGTGTTTGGATGCAGTAACATGACATTTTGCCTTCACTTGAACGTTGAGACCCAAACCTGTTTTAGCATGACGATGCTCCTGTGCACAAAGCAGCTCCATGAAGATCTGCAAAAGAAAAACCCAGCAATACCATAGTCAGAGTGAATACTGGATTGCGATTGGCTGAAAGAAAAGGAGTGTGTGTGTGTGTGTGTGTGTGTGTGTGTGTGTGTGTGTGTGTGTGTGTGTGTATGTGTTGGATACACTAGATGACATGGTCACACACTGTCGTTCACCTGGTGGCACGTGTGCAGCTCTCTGGGGCAGTTATTTGGGGGCTGAGGGGTTTGTCTGTGTCCACCAGTTGGTGGCGCAGTTTGTTGGGGATGAGAGGGAGTTAAAATTGGTGGTGATTTGGTTCATGTTGGTGAAAAATTGGGTTCAAATGTGGTTGTATTTCAGTGAGGAAGTGCAGTTTTGTCTCTACTGTGTTCAGTAAACACAGCTGGCACTCTCTCGGGGTAGACGGGACAGTGTGTGTGTCTTCCCGTCTGTCTCCATGGCCAGACATGTCGACCGAGTCTGTACTTCATCAAGGTGTGTCTTAGTTTTGGATCAGACATCGTACTCAGGTTCTCTGCCACACTGTAGTGTCTGTTCTGGGCCACACAACACTCTGAAGTTGGTTTGAGTTTCCCAGTGGCTCAGATACTTCACTCTCAGGGTTTGTGTCATTCGGTTAATTCTAATTTGTTTAGTGTGTGATAGTGGTGTGTCAGTGGTGTGTTGGTGTGTGTAGGTGGTGTGTTTGTGTGTTGATGGTGTGTTAGTGTGTGTTGGTGGTGTGTTAGTGTATGATAGTGGTGTGTTAGTGTATGGTAGTGGTGTGTTAGTGTGTGTCGGTGGTGTGTTAGTGTATGATAGTGGTTTGTTAGTGTATGATAGTGGTGTGTTAGTGTGTGATGGTGATGTGTGTTAGTGTGTGTCGGTGGTGTGTTTGTGTGTGTCGGTGGTGTGTTTGTGTGTGTTGGTGTTGTGTTAGTCTGTGTGATGGTGGTGTGTTAGTGTGTGTTGGTGTTGTGTTAGTCTGTGTGTTGGTGGTGTGTTAGTGTGTGATGGTGTTGTGTTAGTCTGTGTGTTGGTGGTGTGTTAGTGTGTGTTGGTGTTGTGTTAGTCTGTGTGATGGTGGTGTGTTGGTGTGTGTTGGTGGTGTGTTAGTGTGTGACGGTGGTGTGTTAGTGTGTGATGGTGGTGTGTTAGTGTGTGTTGGTGGTGTGTTAGTGTGTGATGGTGGTGTGTTGGTGGTGTGTTAGTGTGTGATGGTGGTGTGTTATTGTGTGTTGGTGGTGTGTTAGTGTTTGATGGTGGTGTGTTAGTGTGTAATGGTGGTGTGTTAGTGTGTGTTGTTGGTTTGTTAGTGTGTGATGGTGGTGTGTTAGTGTGTGATGGTGGTGTGTTATTGTGTGTTTTTGGTTTGTTAGTGTGTGACGGTGGTGTGTTAGTGTGTGTTGGTGGTGTGTTAGTGTGTGATGGTGGTGTGTTGGTGGTGTGTTAGTGTGTGATGGTGGTGTGTTAGTGTGTGACGGTGGTGTGTTAGTGTGTGATGGTGGTGTGTCGGTGGTGTGTTAGTGTGTGACGGTGGTGTGTTAGTGTGTGACGGTGGTGTGTTAGTGTGTGACGGTGGTGTGTTAGTGTGTGTTGGTGTTGTGTTAGTCTGTGTGTTGGTGGTGTGTTAGTGTGTGATGGTGTTGTGTTAGTCTGTGTGTTGGTGGTGTGTTAGTGTGTGTTGGTGTTGTGTTAGTCTGTGTGATGGTGGTGTGTTGGTGTGTGATGGTGGTGTGTTATTGTGTGTTTTTGGTTTGTTAGTGTGTGACGGTGGTGTGTTAGTGTGTGTTGGTGGTGTGTTAGTGTGTGATGGTGGTGTGTTGGTGGTGTGTTAGTGTGTGATGGTGGTGTGTTGGTGGTGTGTTAGTGTGTGATGGTGGTGTGTTAGTGTGTGACGGTGGTGTGTTAGTGTGTGATGGTGGTGTGTCGGTGGTGTGTTAGTGTGTGACGGTGGTGTGTTAGTGTGTGACGGTGGTGTGTTAGTGTGTGTTGGTGGTGTGTTAGTGTGTGATGGTGGTGTGTTAGTGTGTAATAGTGGTGTCTTGGTGGTGTGTTAGTGTGTGACGGTGGTGTGTTAGTGTGTAATGGTGGTGTGTTAGTGTGTGACGGTGGTGTGTTAGTGTGTGATGGTGGTGTGTTAGTGTGTGTTGGTGGTGTGTTAGTGTGTGATGGTGGTGTGTTAGTGTGTGATGGTGGTGTGTTAGTGTGTGATGGTGGTGTGTTAGTGTGTGATGGTGGTGTGATGGTGGTGTGTTGGTGGTGTGTTAGTGTGTGACGGTGGTGTGTTAGTGTGTAATGGTGGTGTGTTAGTGTGTGACGGTGGTGTGTTAGTGTGTAATGGTGGTGTGTTAGTGTGTGACGGTGGTGTGTTAGTGTGTGATGGTGGTGTGTTAGTGTGTGTTGGTGGTGTGTTTGTGTGTGTCGGTGGTGTGTTAGTGTGTGTTGGTGTTGTGTTAGTCTGTGTGTTGGTGGTGTGTTAGTGTGTGATGGTGTTGTGTTAGTCTGTGTGTTGGTGGTGTGTTAGTGTGTGTTGGTGTTGTGTTAGTCTGTGTGATGGTGGTGTGTTGGTGTGTGTTGGTGGTGTGTTAGTGTGTGACGGTGGTGTGTTAGTGTGTGATGGTGGTGTGTTAGTGTGTGTTGGTGGTGTGTTAGTGTGTGATGGTGGTGTGTTGGTGGTGTGTTAGTGTGTGATGGTGGTGTGTTATTGTGTGTTGGTGGTGTGTTAGTGTTTGATGGTGGTGTGTTAGTGTGTAATGGTGGTGTGTTATTGTGTGTTGTTGGTTTGTTAGTGTGTGATGGTGGTGTGTTTGTGTGTGATGGTGGTGTGTTATTGTGTGTTGTTGGTTTGTTAGTGTGTGACGGTGGTGTGTTAGTGTGTGTTGGTGGTGTGTTAGTGTGTGATGGTGGTGTGTTGGTGGTGTGTTAGTGTGTGATGGTGGTGTGTTAGTGTGTGACAGTGGTGTGTTAGTGTGTGATGGTGGTGTGTTGGTGGTGTGTTAGTGTGTGATGGTGGTGTGTTAGTGTGTGACGGTGGTGTGTTAGTGTGTGATGGTGGTGTGTTAGTGTGTGTTGGTGGTGTGTTAGTGTGTGTTGGTGGTGTGTTAGTGTGTGATGGTGGTGTGTTAGTGTGTGTTGGTGGTGTGTTAGTGTGTGATAGTGGTGTCTTGGTGGTGTGTTAGTGTGTGACGGTGGTGTGTTAGTGTGTAATGGTGGTTTGTTTGTGTTTGACGGTGGTGTGTTAGTGTGTGTTGGTGGTGTGTTTGTGTTTGACGGTGGTGTGTTAGTGTGTGATGGTGGTGTGTTAGTGTGTGTTGGTGGTGTGTTAGTGTGTGATGGTGGTGTGTTAGTGTGTCGGTGGTGTGTTAGTGTGTGATGGTGGTGTGTTAGTGTGTGATGGTGGTGTGATGGTGGTGTGTTGGTGGTGTGTTAGTGTGTGACGGTGGTGTGTTAGTGTGTAATGGTGGTGTGTTAGTGTGTGACGGTGGTGTGTTAGTGTGTAATGGTGGTGTGTTAGTGTGTGACGGTGGTGTGTTAATGTGTGATGGTGGTGTGTTAGTGTGTGTTGGTGGTGTGTTAGTGTGTGATGGTGGTGTGTTGGTGGTGTGTTAGTGTGTGATGGTGGTGTGTTAGTGTGTCGGTGGTGTGTTAGTGTGTGATGGTGGTGTGTAAGTGTGTGATGGTGGTGGGATGGTGGTGTGTTGGTGGTGTGTTAGTGTGTGACGGTGGTGTGTTAGTGTGTGTTGGTTAGTGTGTGCGTGAGTGTCTCCTGGTGTTGTGTGTGTTGTTGTGGTAGTAGAACAGTGACTCGGGACCAGTTGGATGGTGTTGTTGCTCATCTCTTGGTATTGCAGATGTTTATAATGATATGATTGTGAGACGCTCCTTTTTTTAGATGGTGCCGAAAATAATTGCCCTTTTTTGGAGGTTTAGGAGAAGCGGATATCAGCCCTAATTCTTCCCTGCATGCCGTGTTGATTGTGCTTTTTCAGTTCATTCACTGCCAGGTTGAAGTTTCCAGATGAACTCATGTTTAGTCCGAGGTAGGTGTAGTTTTTGGCTCTTTCCTATGAGTTCCTAACCTAAATGTGTGTTCAGTTCCCTGAGAGCTAGATCTTTTTTGGAAGATGATGATTTTGGTCTTGTTGAGGTTGACTGCCAGGGCCCAGGTTCAAGAGCACTGCTGCAGCAGGTCTAGGTTTTGCTGTAGACCCTGAGCAGTGGGGGACAGTAGGACCAGGTGATCTGCATGCAGCAGAGTTTAATCTCTGAGTGGTGTAGAGTCAGACCGGGTGCTGCAGACCCTCTAACATGGAGGCCAATTCGTCGTTGACCCGTCTGGTGTGTTCTTTAGTCTTCATGATACAGTTTGCTCACTGATGTCCTCCAACAAACCTCTGAGGCCTTCACAGAACAGCTGTAATTATACTGGGGTTTAAGTACACACAGGTAGACTCTATTTACTAATTAGGCGACTTCTGAAGGCAGTTGATTGCATTGGACTTTATTTAGGCCTATCAGAGTAAAGGGGCTGAATACAAATACATGCCACGCTTTTCAGATTTTTATTTGTGAAAAAAAATCTTTAACAACTAATTCACACACTGTAAAGGTGCTTTTTGTGTCTTATCAGATTAAAATAAGTGTCAGCAATTGTCCGTCTATTCATTACACAAAACCACAACACGGATCAGGGGGAAGCAGAATTGTAGCTGTAACTCTCTGTATATAAAATGAATAATGAAAGTGTTATTTGCACAAATCGTTCAGTTTTGCTCTGCACACATCAACGACAGCTTCAACTCCCCCATGCTGGAAGTGACCATACTACAAGGTGATAATCCACTGCTCAGTGTGAGACCTTACACCATTTTAATGATCTCCTCTTCACCTCGGGCCTTTCTTCTCCTCCACATCGTGCACCAACATCCTGTAACACCTCACACCTGGATGATCATTTTCCATATAAAGCACCACATTCTGCAGTGCTGCAGTCAAAGATATTGAGATGAATTTATGTAATAATAATTGTAGCTTCAACCACATGGTCCTGTTCAACTCATCTGCAGAAAAATGGGGAAGGAGGTTCATTATAGATATTTTCTTTCTCCATCATGTTTTAGTGTCTTTTCTCCAAATCTTACTAAATCAAAACAAAAAGCAGGAAAAAAAATAAGAGAAAGAAAGACAAAAAAAAAAGGAAAGAAAGAAAGAAAGAAAGAAAGAAAGAAAGAAAGAAAGAAAGAAAGAAAGAAAGAAAGAAAGAAAGAAAGAGGATAGGGCTTTGTTTCATGGATGTGTTGAAATGCCAACTGGCTCCGCATGTCTACTCTCTTCTCTCTCTCCCTCCTTCTTTCTCTCTCTCCCACCCTCTTTCTCTCTCTCCCTGTGTTAAAGACACACACTGAAGTCATTACAGTCCAGCTTGTTTTTTCAGGGTTTCAAACCTCCAGGAAAAACTGCCCTCCTGCAGAGGGAACTGAGAGAATTCCCACACACACACACACACACACACACACACACACACACACACACACACACACACACACACAGACACGCACATGCAAACACACTGCGGAACCGGCACCGCTCCAGAGACCCCTGCCGCCACCACATAAGGCTTTCCAGATGTGCTTACATCCGTCCCTGTGCACAGAGATGCCACCAAACACACACACACACACACACACACACACACACACACACACACACACACACACACACACACACACACACACACACACACACACACAGAACCACCCCACACATTTATTCACTTTGGTGGTAATCTGTCACAATAGTGACAGTGTCATGTTAACAATGCATCTATTCTCTCAGCATATGTGTGTGTGTGTGTGTGTGTGTGTGTGTGTGTGTGTGTGTGTGTGTGTGTGTGTGTGTGTGTGTGTGTGTGTGTCTTTTCAAAGCTTCTCCAAGAACCAAGAATGATCTTCAATGCCACATGATGACAAAACACATTAGGTTTATATCTAAGCATCCTCTAGAATGCGGACGATGAAGGGAAGCAGATCTCTTAGTTTTTTTATATTTACGCTGAGCGATTCGGTTCGTGGGATAGGAAGTGGAGAAGTTCAGCGAGGACGAGACTGTAGGAGTTTTAACTAATCACAAATGTGCAAACGACGAGAATGACACTTATTCACACGGTGTACGGTCAAAAGTTTGTGGACACCCGAGCGTAAGATTGCGTCTTGATGAACATCCCATCGCACATCGAGTCTGTTCGCTGTTATAATGAGCTCCACTTTTCTGGAAAGATGTTCCATTAGATTTTCTGGAACATTAATTTAACCTCAAGGGTGTTAGTATAGTCAGGCATTAGGGATCCAGCGGTTCATCGGCATAGAACCTAACGATGTGATGCAATGATTTAAAAATGTCCCACCTCATGAAGATTATGGACTTTGAAGAAGTAGATGCCGAACTCGCAAACATCCTGAACCATCTAGAGACGTACCAGTGCCAATTGGATCCCACTACATGTGTGGTTTTGAGATTGGACTTCCTGAAGTGTTTAAAGGCTCTGGCATGGAGAAGCTGATGCTGGATCTGTGATGATCACAAATGTTGAGCTCAGTAGCTCCTACTTTTATACCAAAGACTGTTGAAAGAACATTTACTGATAATCTTATACTCCAGTACTCATGTTAGTTCTCACTCTCCAGTGTTCTGTATTGTTGAAAGATTTATGATCAAACTCTTGATGTCACCCAAATTAGGATGGGTTCCCCTTTTGAGTCTGGTTCATCTCAAGGTTTCTTCCTCATAACATCTAAGGGAGTTTTTCCTTGCCACAGTCGCCACGGCTGCTCATCAGGGATAAATACACACCATTCACCTTCACTGTTGATTTCTGTAAAGCTGCTTTGAGACAATGTCTGTTGTGAAAAGCGCAATAGAAATAAACTTGACTTGACTTGACTTAAAAAGTGAATCGGATACAAGTTGGCATTTGCATAGCGATGCATCGCTTTTAAACATTTTTGCATGAATAAAAAACGATTTATTTTTATAGAATTATTAGTAGATGCGCTGCACTTTTATTATTTAGAAAGTGACCAATAATTTAATATATAATATTTGATATGTGGATCGATTTCTCGTGGCTTAATCTTTTCTCGAGCGCGTTCTTTCAGCGCCGCTGCTGCTCCGCAACACTACGGAGAGTCACATAGAATACAGATTAACATGGCAGAGGTAGAGCTGCATCTTCCTACACACAGAATAGGAAGAGAACGTCTGGTTTTGTTTAATCTTCATTTAAATTTCGTGTGTGTAAAAGGGGCCATGTGTTAAAAATCAGAAGGCTCTTAAGCAAATTGATGATTTGCTGTCAGTCTGAACCAAAGAAATAAAATAAAAGTGAAATATTTGTACCAAATTGAATTGCAGAGCATCAGATTTTCTACATTAAATCACATTGTTTTAGCACTGGATCATAATAGAAGGACAATTGCATCGTACTGCATCAGTAGCTGCTTCATATTTATCTATAATGTATCGTATCGCTGGCTATGCATCAATGTGTGACGGCCACAGTTATGGAGATGCGCATTCCAAATCATGTATGCTATAATGTAGATGAGGAGAACGTGGTGAGGAGGTGAGGTTCACATTCATTCCAAAGGTGTTCACTAGGATTGGAGCTCTATAGCAGATCTTCCACGTAAGGCAGATCTTCGTGGAGCTGGCTTTTTGACATGCTGGAACAGGTTTGTGTCTCCTGGGTCAAGTGAACAGAGATTTCATGCTTCTCCATCCGAAGACATTTTATACAATTGTGTGCCCCCAAGTTTGTGGTAACAGTTTGGGAGAGAAGCACATATGGCTGGAAAAGCCGTGTCCGAATACTTTTGGCCACATCGTGTGTATGTATACTGTGTATACTTACTGTGCAGCTGCGTGTAAAATCATCTGCATAATCCTGAATCTTGGAAATCCGGGATTGTGACTCGCATTCCTGCATAAATACTGACTTAAGGCTAAAAAGTTGAAAGTTCAAACACACACACGGCTCAAACCGAAAGATTTATTCAGAGTTATAAATTCATATTTTATACATTTTGAGCACGGAAATGTCCAATTTCCAGAAAATTCTGGGAACGAAATTCTGGGAAGTTCTTCTCGTAGAGTAAAAATAAGTGCTTGAACATCAGCGTGTTTAAACCATGGAACAACTTTACTTATTAAGGAGGCAGAAAGGAAACAGCATTCTCATCCTCCTCTTCACTCTCTCTCTCACACACACAAACACACACACACACACACACACTCAAACACTCACACACACACACACACACACACACACACACACACACACACACACACACACACACACACTCTGTATGCAGGAAGTCATAAATGTGAGTTCACAGTCACACGGGCCAAATGGGGCAGTGATAGCAACAGGCTGCTGTGAGACGAGACACCAGGGAAGAGGAGGTGTGAGTGTGAGTGTGAGTGTGTGTGTGTGTGTGTGTGTGTGTGTGTGTGTGTGTGTGTGTGTGTGTTTGTGTGTATTTCAGCCAGGGGTACTTAACAGTTCTGTGGCAACATCGACAAAAAAGCTGTAATGAGCCGTAGAGGAACAAACAGGAGGAAAACATTTGGCTGGAGACAGACTTGGAAATGTGTGTGTGTGTGTGTGTGTGTGTGTGTGTGTCTGTTTGTGTTTGTGGATGAACACATGGAAGAAATAATCAAGCATTCAGATGAGCAAATTATACAAAGCGATTATACATATCATGTCTTCCTTTCCTACTTTTTCTTCTTCTTCTTCTTCTTTGCTCCTCATGTTTGACTCCCAGTATGAAAGTAGCATGATATCTGGCACATTC
>NC_139592.1:1768954-1828954 GCF_946808225.1 Silurus aristotelis
AAACACAATGTTAATGTAATCATAAAAAAAACTAAAATAAATAAAATTGTGTTACGAATAAGTTAACGTATGCTGTTTTTCCCATTTATTTATTACAGAAACTCTCAATCAAATCAGGTTGGAAAGTCACTAGCAAAAGTCTAGTACGCAAAAGGCAAAAGACACAGTGTGAAGCGATCATCAGTCGTATTAGTGCCACTCTGCTCTGAAGCTCACCTTAGGAGGCATCATGAGCCTCAAGGTATCAGCAGCTTGACCTACGCCTGAGGGTTCGGGACAGAGCTGATTTAATTCTGTAGGTGAATCTCTGAGAAGAGCAGGTTAATTTCCAGCTGCTGAAAACCTGGTGAGCTGAGGGAGCCCCTTGGTGAGTCTTATGCCCGGGGGGTTCTCCGGTATGACGCCATGGGGTGATGAACCTAAGAGGTGTTATGTGTTATATACATTTGTGACAAACAAAGGCATGTTTGTATCTCCAGCCTTGATCTCTCTCTCTCTCTCTCTCTCTCTCTCTCTCTCTCTCTCTCTCTCTCTCTCTCTCTCTCTCTCTTGTGGAAGGAATTGTGGAAAAAGATTTGTGTGTGTGTGTGTGTGTGTGTGTGTGTGTGTGTGTGTGTGTGTGTGTGTGTGTGTGTGTGTGTGTGTGTGTGAGAGAGAGAGAGAGAGAGAGAGAGAGAGAGAGAGTAATAAAACACTTTCACAAATCACCCAAGGCTTTATACACCAAAGTAAAAAGGAACCAGATATGCAATGCTGAGGAAATCTAGCATACTTCAGTTCTGGGGTTCAGGGGTTTAATTCCTGAGTGAACACACCTCATTCCAACTCAATCACGACCGAGAGAGAGCAAGAGAAAGAGAGACGCACTTCTATGTATATCGTTATTTCGATTTTTATTAAAGCTACTTATATTTTTTTCTTTATCTCATTTTATTTCAAAACTCTGTATAGTTTTTATTTCATTGTTATCACTGACTTCCTGTCTCTTTTCTACTTCGTTATTTATCTGCATGTTCTCCTGAGGTATTGTATCGAACATCTTTGGTTGCTGTAGCATGACATTTTTCCTTCACTTGAACCAGGAGACGGAAACCTGTTCCAGCACGACAATGCTCCAGTGCACAAAGCCGAGCTCCATGAAGATCAGCTTTACACGAGGTATAGTGAAAGATCTCCTGCTATAGAGCTCCAACCCTTTTGTGATAAATGTGAACGCTGACTACGCCACTCAAGCCTCCTCACCTTCTCACCTACATCAGTACCTAACTTTACTTACACCCTTGTGACTGAAAGAATCTCCACAAACATCTAGAGGAACATCATCCCAGAAGAGTCGAGCTCATTATAAATATTATAAATGTTGACTAAATGTGGAATGGGGACGTTCAAAAAGATGCACATAGCAATCTCAGGCTCAGATGTCCACAAAATGTTCATCATGAAGACTGTTATTATATATAAAGGTATGTTTTAGCTGCGTTTAACTCTGCACAGTGCATCGGAGTTTCCTTTAGACGTGAATGACTCATTTTTAAGTGTATTTTTACACCACAAAGCCATGATTTTATTATATTATTATGCTAAAAACGAAGATGGCGTGTAGAGAGCAACTCCGAGAGATTACAATACAAAGACAAGACGGATAAAAGGCGAGAGATAAAGTGAAGTACAAAGAAGAGAAGTGAAGAGATAAAAGGGCAGATTAAAATACAGAGTGAATAAAAAAGGGAAAGAAAGCCGAGCTGTGAGGAGTTGATGAGTTTGTCTCTGAAGTGAAACAAAGGAGAGATAAAGAGGTAAATAATTAAGCTAATCAGCTAATCACGGGGATCGATGTGGACTGACACACAGCCGGTAGGAAACTTACTTCAGGGGTGTCGAAGTGAGCAATCTGCCAAAAAAGGCAAGTGCAGCAGTGTGTGTGTGTGTGTGTGTGTGTGTGTGTGTGTGTGCGTGTGTGGTGGGGTGGTGGGGGGTGGAGGCACCTTGCAACAGCTGGACTCAATTAACTACCCCAGGGGCAGGTCAGTGTGTGTGTGTGTGTGTGTGTGTGTGTGTGTGTGTGTGTCTGAGACCGCTGGCGCCAGTAGAGGAGCAACAGGTCAGAGAGGATGAAGATTATAAAAATACTGGCAGGCAGTTGGCCTCAGTGCTGAGTGTATGTGAGAGCAAGTGTGTGTATGTGTGTGTGTGTGTGTGTGTGTGTGTGTGTGTGTGTGTGTGTGTGTGTGTGTGTGTGTGTGTGTGTGTGTGTGTGTGTGTGTGTGTGTGGGAGGGAGACACTTGCTGAATGAGACAGAGTAAGAGAATGTATACACGTCTGACACGGCTCCCTCGCTTTGCTGAATCAGTGCAACATGGCTCCCAAAAACCGTCCTCCACTACTTCCTGTGGAAAAGGTCGCCATGTTCCTGTTTGTTCCCGTCTCTTAGGATCCCCATCTGTACAAACGCTTCACTCATTTTTATTTATATTTCACTGCTTGCCTATGAAAATATTGGGACGAACAGAATTTGGTTTACAAGAAAGAAAGACAGGTTGGAACTAGGATGGAAATAATTTCTGGATCATCATTTGTACACACACACACACACACACACACACACACACACACACACACACACACACACACACACACACACACACATACATATATACACAAAAATATGTAAAAAAAAAAACAAGTAGATAATAAATATGTACACTTAATATAATAATATGGAATTTATATATATATATATATATATATATATATATATATATATATATATATATATATATATATATATATATATGTGTGTGTGTGTGTGTGTGTGTGTGTGTGTGTGTGTGTGTGTGTGTAACATTATATTTAAATTATATTTAATATTTTCGAGTTGAACTGCAAGTAAGACTTGTTTATTTGTAATTTATTTGTATTTGTATGTTTTACAACCGAGAGTATTAGTAAACTACGGAGTATAAAAGTAGGGAAAATGTTGCAAAAGATTTGTATAAAGAAATACTGTACTAATATGTACACAATTAAAATACCTTATATACAAAACAACTCTGTTGGAGAGAATAATCTCAAATTAACAAAATGATTGTAAATATTGAAAAAAAAAGCAAAAATTTAGGAATGTACCTGCAACATGAAAAATACGGCAAATGAAATAATACTATCTAAAAACATGTCTGAAGATTCTCCTTCATCCACGTGTTATCAAACTAAAAACTTGCTAATGTATGTTTATATGTAAAATCTTATTAAAACATCTAACAAAGACATGTCTGGGGAAACTCCTAGCAACACCTAGTGGCTAATTCTGACTAGGAACAAATGTTTTTATACATATATAGATAATAGATATTTTTTACATACAGGGGATAAACATTTTTTTAGCCATTCAATACTTTGCTTAATTTTATTTGCTATAATAAACAAAAACTATAATTGATTTGCAGATACATAATTGTATAAAATGCCTGGATGCTGTTGCATGAAATTTCCCCTTCATTTGAACTAGGAGACCTAAAACTCTTCTCTCAGGACAATGCTCCTGTGCACAAAGAAAACTCATGATGATCTTCTTTCAAAGACTTGGCGTGGAAGATCTCCTGCTCTAGAACTTTAAACCTATGGAGCACCTTAGGGATGAATTGGAACCTGATATGTGACAATATGTGACATGTTGCAAATTACATTGATCTTACATGGCATGATAACAGCATGATTGCATCACTGACTGGTTCAATAGTGCAGCATCTGAAGTGATGAAGTGGCCAAACAGCGGTTGTTTTCACCAGAGAACATATGCAATGACAGACGAGGAGATTTTGAACTTTTGGTTATATATACTGGGATATGGACGTTGGCAAGAATGTGGTGTATTTGAGTAAGTGTGTGTGTATATGTGTATGTTTGTGTGTGACATTTCTCACAACTTGCTGCAGCCACTGAATTTATTTAGAAGTTTATTCCAATTCCATACAATTTAGCACAGTTTTCTCTCACACAGCATTCTGGCGCCCCTTGCTGGTCATTTTGAGGATAGTCACACATTTAACAAACAAAATTATAATAAAAATAAATGTCGTATTTTGGGTCATTTGTCAGTTTTTTTCCCACGAAGCTTCATGAAGATCTGCTTTTCATGGGTTGGAAAATGTGGAAGATCTTCTGCTATAAAACCTTTGGGATGAATGTGAACGCTGACTGCACCCCAGGAACCTTCTCACCTTCTCACCTACATCACTACCTGACTTTACTGACACCATTGCGGCTGAATGAATCTCCACAAAAATCTAGTAGAACATCTTCCCAGAAGAGTGGAGATTATTATACCAGCAAATGGAGACTAAATGTGGTTGGGATGTTCAAAAAAGGAGCATCAGGTGTCCACAAACTTTTGACTATACAATGTAGAGAAGAACTTGTGTTTTAGGGTTAGTTTGCTTTGTTGTTTTTTTTACTTGTATTAAATAATAAATTATAAATGAATACAATTGATTGACTAGTAAATAGTATACATAATTATACAGTTAAATTCAACAGATGGATTATCATCATCATCATCATCATCATCATCATCATCATCATCATTATTATTAACTCTGCACTCTGTTGGTTTTGCTCACTCAGGCCATCAGGCTCCTCTGTCACTATAAAAATAAAACTCTAGCATGATTTTTTGCATCACATCTTCATCCCTGCATCAAAAACTCCATTATACAGAATCAGTTCCTGTAAATTACCCAGTAATTACTACTCCAGATGAAACCAACATCTGTTTCCTCTGACATTCACTGAGATGAAGCCTTCATAAGCCATCATAACCTGCTGATTACAACTGAATCACTAGAATTACTCCAAACTGGCTTAATGGTACTTGTAAAGATGACCAGGGCTTCTCTCCTGGGCATTTAGATGTGTTCAGGAACTGTCAGGAGAGCTTGTTCGTCATCCCGGTCCACGCTCACGTTCTGCAACATCACATCACATTCAGTGTTGAATAAAACTTGGAAATTGTTATAGCAATAGTTTAAGAGTAATCTCTCTATATACACTAGAGCAGGGGTCTCCAGTCTACGGCCCTCATGGCGAATACGCCCCCCACACATTTAGAACCACCCTCTGATTAAAAGCCAAAAACATTACATTTTATTTTAAATATATATTTTACTCCTGTCATATCTGTATTTGATACTAAAGGTTGACTTTCAAACAAAAAATGTCTCCTCAGTTATTAATAGACGTCGAGGCACTGATAGTTAATTGCTAGAACTTTCGGCTATCAGCAAAAATCCATGCCGATAGTTTTTCCGGCTTACAAGTACAAGAGCGGCCTCTAGTGGCGAATCTCTGACTCTACATGTTGTTTGTTTTTACACGTGAGACTGCGCGCTGCACAGACAGCACTATATTAAATGTATTATTTATACTTTAATACTTTATTTATATGAGTTAGATTTAATGATGAATATATTCATGTTTATTTCCTTTAGCACATTTTCATGATTCAGTACTTTTTTGTTTTGTTTTGATCTTTGATTTATAAGTGAGTACTATTTTACATGGAATGTCATGTTTTTTTTGTTTTTTTTAATCCAGTATACAAAGTACGATCCAATTTAGCTATTGGTGAAATCCACTAATGATCGGACCTCTAGTTATTAACGTATCTTTATTATTACTTGTTATTTGTTAGATTCACCCACCAACAATATGCATAAGTAAGTAATTATTGATTCCAGTAAGCATGAATATAAAAAATATCATTATGATAGTACTAATGATCTTTTAATTTTTGATATATCTTGAAAAGTTACGCTCATGTGTTTGTGCACGGTGCAGTACAAAAGAATAGACTAATCTAGAATTAGGCGTCAAAATAAATAAATTAAAAATCATAATAAAAGCTCTACACTGATACTGGTAGTCACTCCGACCCGGTCCTGACCCGGTCCAGACCCGGTACTGATGTAGGTTAAACAGAATTTATCCCAAAGGTGTTCATTAGTGTTGAGATTAGAGCTCTATAGCAGGAGAACCTTGTAAACGTTCTTTTCTAATGTTGTTGGGGAAGAACCACAAATGGCTGTAAAAATTTAGGCGTCCCAATATTTTGGCCATTTAGTGTAAGAAAGAAAAAATGGCAAGTACTAAAGTAAATCGAAACAAATCTAGGTTTATATCTCCATGGACTATGATGTTTGTGGATGATATTGTGATTTGTGGTGAGAGTAGTGAGCAGGTGGAGAAGATCCTGGAGAGGTGGAGGTACACGCTGGAGAGAAGGGGAATGAAAGTCAGTAGGAGTAAGACAAAGTACATGTGTGTGAATGAGAGGGAGGGCAGTGGAGGGGTGCGGTTGCAGGGAGAAGAGGTGGAGAAGGTGGAGGAGTTCAGGTACCTGGGGTCAACAGTGCAAAGTAATGGAGAGTGTGTTAGAGAAGTGAAGAAAAGAGTGCAGGCAGGGTGGAGTGGGTGGAGAAGAGTGATAGCAGGAGTGATTTGTGATAGAAGAGTATCTGTGAGAGTGAAAGGGAAAGTTTAGATGGTTTCTTGTTCACACAGAGAAATTAAAGATCATAAAGGCTGCTTACTTTTGTAATCTTTACTAACTTGCTTGTAAAAGCAAAACAAAACAAAACAAAACTAAACTAAACTAAACTAAACTAAACTAAACTAAACTAAATGCTCTTTTACACTTTGCTGATTGTGGCAACAACATATTAGTATTTTATTGGCAATAAAGTAAATTTTTACTTTGGAAACCTTGGAAAAAAGGTTTCATGACCCTTTCGTTTTGATGCAACTACGTCAGAGTTCTGTAGGTGTTATTTAGAGAGCAAACAGACGTCTGGAGTGATATTTATCATGGAACCACCTGCCCAGTCACCACACCTCAATCCTACTGAACTGCTCTGAGATGAACTGCATCACAAGTAGGAAATCTCCAACCAGTGAAAAACATCTATGGCGAGTGTTAAAACAAATGTTTGGAGAAATTCATTAATAAAAGCCTGTTTGAGAAGCAATTAAGGGGTCCAAGCACCCACATATGCTTTTAAAGTTGCATTAAGCTCAAGATTAGTGTTTAGAAATCGTGAAATCTACATGGTACATGATTAATATTTGAAAGATTTGGAATTAAAGGGTGTTAATTATGACTGATTATATCTGATCTGTATCATGATACCTGCAAGCTAAGCTCAGTGAGATCGAGCTCTGGGAGACACGGGGCTTTAGTAGGCATGGGACTGGCCATGGGCTGAACACGAGTGTGACGATAAGGTGATGTATGACTGCACTCAGCATCGTTGATCTGGTAAAGAGGGAAGTTTTTAATACAATGCAATGCATATTGTTAAACGGCAAAAAAAAAAAAAAGTTCAATTAACCAGGACATGTTTTGGTGCCTGACGTACAGAACATATTTTAAACTTTAAACTATGCATGATATACATATTCTATCTATCTATCTATCTATCTATCTATCTATCTATCTATCTATCTATCTATCTATCTATCTATCTATCTATCTATCTATCTATCTATCTATCTATCTATCTATCTATCTATCTATCTATCTATCTATCTATCTATCCAAATATACACTTTATGGCCAAAGTATCTGGACACCTGACTTTTCCAGCCATATGTGCTTCTTCCCTGTTTGACCACAAAGTTGAAGACACACATTTGTATTGGACGCCTTTGCAGCAGTTTTTTCCTTCACTTAAACTAGGAGACCCAAACCTGTTCCAGCATGACCTTGTGCACAAAGCCAGCTCCATGAAGATCATGGGTTAGAGTGGTTGCTATAGAATTCTGAACTCAATACCATTGAACACCTCTGGGATGAATGTGAACGCTGAGTGAACCCCAGGCCTCCTCACCTCACCTACATCAGTATCTCAATGTGTTTGACAAATGTACATAAAATGTACATTTCTACAATCAAATTCCTAATAATAAAATAAAACTATAGTAGCATCATGGGAAAATGAGGCACTAAAGTAAAACCCGGCACTGCGAGTACACCACAAAGCTTAGTGCCAATCACTTTGACCAATCAGTGAGCAGCACTGCTGCAAGCTCCACCCACATCCCTCCCAGGTTAATTATTTTAGTCTCACTGTCATAATCACAATCACAAAAAGTGCTGAAATGCTTAAGATCGTCGTCGTTCATTAAATGATGAATAATTGTTATATAAATGTTATATAATTGAATAATTAGAATAGCAGTGATTTTGTTGTTCCAATAGCGTATGTGATGTGGATTTAACAGATGTGTGTTTATAAAGAGTGGTGAACTCACCACAGGCCTGTCCCGGTGTGTGTTCACTGCCTCCACATTCAGAGAAACTGACTCGACTTTACAGCCTGGAGACAGAGAGAGAGAATAAATGATAAATAGAGAGATAGAATGCAGGAGGGAGTAGGAGAGAAATTGAGAATGAGGGATAAAGTGAGAATAAGAAATAAAGAAAGAATGGATAGATAGATAGATAGATAGATAGATAGATAGATAGATAGATAGATAGATAGATAGATAGATAGATAGATAGATAGATAGATAGATAGATAGATAGATAGATAGATAGATAGATAGATAGATAGATAGATAAGGCTCACCATATGCCACGGGCGTGAGCTTCAGCACTGTATGCAGAGGACATTTTAAATACGGCAGCTCGTCTAAGGAAAAGGAGAAGAAACTTTTGTGAAAAAAATAGTTCTTAAGTCCCATTTATATCCATTAAGAACCATTAAATTCTACTGGAACATCAGTCATATATATAATGGAATAAAATCGCTGTGATTATTTAATGAGACAAATCTCTGTAGTGTTGAATTCTTGGTTCTGATTGGATTCCTTTCACTTTTCCAGAACCTTCCCTGCTCCAGAACAAGCCCAAACCATCACGTTTCCACCTCCATGTGTGAGTGTGGGGGTGAGGGGAGTCCGATCACATCTTGATCCATCTTACACAAGTTCTTCTGGTAGAGCGTACCATTTGGAACCACAGAACTTTCTTCCACTCATCACTGTCACATTCTTGTGTGTTTTTGCGTTTTACTGAGTTTGTTGCATAGAAACAAAAGGAACATTCCCGTGTCTCAAAAACCATAAAGCACTCGTTGTTTCCATTGTATATAAATGATAACCATTAGCAAGCTAAGCCTAATTCAGTATTGTGGTTGCATGGTGTAGTAGCTAGCTAGCAATTCATGTTTAGCTATTCAATGACAGTCTGCTGCAATGCAAGCTTTTAAAATATCAACAAACGTTTATTAACGGTTATTAACAAAAAAATTGCACATAAATGATTGCTAATTAACAGTCTTTATGCAAACATTAGCTAATGCTCTGTGTTAGTCCTTCAATTTCTCTTTTTATGGCTTAATGTTTTTTTCCCCCCATTGTCCTAGATTTGTACTTCCAGTCATTATTGACCCACTTTGCCAGTGTTTTGATGAAATGTTTTCTGTTTTCTCAATGTAGAATTTGACCTAGATATCAGAAAAAAGCCTGAAAAATACATCTTTAACAAGAGCACCCTGGAGCTTTAAAGAAATAAATTCACCTGCACTTTTGTCCAGGAAATACGCGAGTAGACAGCGCATGACGGCCTGGTGACACACAACCAGAACGTTCTCCTGACGCTCCAGCTCCATGATCACAGGTTCTAGTCTGTGAACCAAATCTTCATACGACTAGCTCAAGGAGGACGAGAGACAAAAAAAGAAACACAACTTTATCTGTAAAAGGCACTACATATATACATAAATACATACACTACATAAGGCATTTTGTGTGTGTGTATATATATATATATATATATATATATATATATATATATATATATATATATATATATATATATATATATATATATATATATATATATATATATATATATCAAACAGTCAAGAGGAGTGCTGGGAAGAGTCAAGGTGTAAACAATTTAGACTAGACAAATCCATTGAATCAGAAAAAAACCATCGTAGGTGCATGTCCACTGTGAGAGACATAATCTAAAAAAAAAAATCCAGAAATCACAATGTATGATTTTTAAACTATTTATTTGTATGATACAGCTGCAAATAAGTATTTGAACACCTGTCTATCAGCTAGAATTCTGACCCTCAAAGACCTGTTAGTCTGCCTTTAAAATGTCCACCTCCACTACATTTATTATACTAAATTAGATGCACCTGTTTGAGGTCGTTAGCTGCATAAAGACACCTGTCCACCCCATACAATCAGTAAGAATCCAACTACTAACATGGCCAAGACCAAAGAGCTGTCCAAAGACACTAGAGACAAAATTGTACACCTCCACAAGGCTGGAAAGGGCTACGGGGAAATTGCCAAGCAGCTTGGTGAAAAAAGGTCCACTGTTGGAGCAATCATTAGAAAATGGAAGAAGCTAAACATGACTGTCAATCTCCCTCGAACTGGGGCTCCATGCAAGATCTCACCTCGTGGGGTCTCAATGATCCTAAGGAAGGTGAGAAATCAGCCCAGAACTACACGGGAGGAGCTGGTCTATGACCTGAAAAGAGCTGGGACCACCGTTTCCAAGGTTACTGTTGGTAATACACTAAGACGTCATGGTTTGAAATCATGCATGGCACGGAAGGTTCCCCTGCTTGAACCAGCACATGTCCAGGCACGTCTTAAGTTTGCCAATGAACATTTGGATGATCCAGAGGAGTCATGGGAGAAAGTCATGTGGTCAGATGAGTAATTGCAAACAAAGGCTACTGTACCAAATATTAACATTGACTTTCTCAGGTGTTCAAATACTTATTTGCAGCTGTATATATATATATATATACACACACACACGTAATGCCTTATGTAGTGTATGTATTTATGTATATATGTAGTGCCTTTAACAGATAAATTTGTGTTTCTTTTTTGTATATATATATATATATATATATATATATAGTGTGTGTGTGTGTGTGTGTGTGTGTGTGTGTGTGTGTGTGTGTGTGTGTTGTTGTAATATAAAAATAATTACCTCGCCTTTTGGGTAACGGTAGCGATATTTGTCTTGGTCTCTCAGTGCAAACTCTTCAGGAAAGTGCTCCTGGATCTCTTCATATGTCATCTCCTCACACACACCCTACACAAACACACACACACAGTCAGCAAATTAGCATGTAGTCTCTTAAAATATGATATAAAATCAATTATTAGCAGTGCCACTATGGTACTATGGAGGGACACTATGTAAACGAAGACATGATAAAGTACTCTCCAGTGTTCCCTTTTGTAAAGACATGAAAGAGACATGTTGCAGAGCACTACAGACAAGACCATATGAAAAGTGCCCTCTAAGGCGTACTTCTACTGAAGATTATGTGCTGTAGTGTCCTACAGGGTTCTCCTACATGTAAGAAAACAAGATAAAATGCCCTCTAGGGTGCCCTTCTGGTGGAGAATAAATGATTTACTAATCTAGATCGATAGATAGACAGATGAACCTATAAACTATGGCCTACAAAAGTGCCCTCTAGGGTGTCCTTCTACTGAAGAATATGTGCTGTCAAATGGAGTTCCCATTATTGCACGGATACACAATGAAGTGTCTTCTAGAGTGCCCTTCCAGTGGTGAATGCATAATGCAGTGCCCTAAAGGTGAGAAACTATGATAAAGTGCCCTCTATTATGAACCTCGAGCAGACACTGTGTGTTGTTTTGTCCTACAGTTCACATGCATGCAAGAAAATATAATAAAGTGCCCTCAAGGTTTCCTTTACAGCGGATTTTGCATGACGCAGTGCATGCACAATCCGCAGCACAAAAGATTGTGCTTTCTAGGGTTCCTCTATTCTAGACAAAACATTTAAAGCCCTCTGAGGTGCTCTTTTATCAGAAAAAATGTGACATATGTCCTATCTATGTGCAAAGAAACCCAATGAAGTGCCTTCAAGGCTTTGTTCCAGTAGTGAATACACGATTTAGTACCATAAAGATGAGCAAATATAAGCAAATTCCCACTAGGATGCTCTTACATCAGTTAATTTAAAGCCCTCCAGGTTCCCTTATTATGTTTTTACCTCTGCTCTAAGATCCAGAATTACATGAAATTTATTGAGTTTTTTTTTCCGTATTTGTTTATTTTTAAAGGTGAAAAAAGGTGCATTTAAGAAATAAACGCAGCATGTGTGGAAAACGGTGCCAAAGTGGCTAAAGTGCACGCTGAGATGACGAGTGTTCAGAAAAAATAATAGTGTTTAAATTGACGCCTCAGAAATCCAGCCACATGCTGTCATAAGTGAAGCAATAACGCGTCTGTCTAGCACAAAGTCTGATTTCTCCAAGTTCTTGACCAAAATCTCTGTCTGTACTCACTGCATCAATTTCATTCAGAGCTTTCCATTGCTCGTACTGAACCCCGACTCCCTCGGCAGTCTGGATCGTCCTCTTCATGTGACTCGTCCAGATCTTCAGGTCCAGGATACACTGATTTCTGATGTACTTCCCAAGAGCTTCTGCAAACTTATAGAAAAAACAATTACTGCATTTAGAGGAGCTTTGTGTTTTCTCAGTAACACGACAAGCTGCATTACAAAAAAAACAAGTAGAAGAATTTCAGGAGAAAATACATGACGCATTGCATCCATTTAGCTTCTCTTATGTAAAAGAAAATGCCCTTTAGGCTTATTTTTTAATTGTGAGTATATGACTAAGTAACCTATAGGAATAATAATAAAAAAAAAAATTCCCATTAGGATGCTTCTTTATCAATGTAATATATGTCCTATAAAGTTCATCCACATGTTCATCCTCGAATTGCACTCTATGCTTCCTTTCCTGTAAGACTGTATGCGGTAATGCCTTACAGGTGAGTAAAAGTAGTCTTCTAGGGTGCTCTTTTTCAGAGAATATTTGATAAATGTCCTATAGTTTCTTTGCATCAATGGAAATGCAATAAAGTGCCTTCTAGGCTTCTTTTCACATAGAAATAGCATGACACAATGCCCTATAGGTGAGTAAAACAAAATTCCAACAAGGATGCTCTGTTTATAGAATATGTAATAAATGTTCTATCAAATGTATCCACATGACAGAAAACACAATGAATTGCATTCTAGGCTTCCTTTTCAGCGAAGACCGCATGACACAATGCCCTATAGGTAAGTAAAGTAGGCTATTAGGGTGATCTTTCTTTGTAGAGCATTTAATAAATGTCCTAAAATTTATTTACATGCAAAGAAATGCAACAAAGTGCTATCTAGGCTTCTTTTCCCATGTAAATTGCATGATGCAGTGCCCTATGGGCAAGTAATAAAAATGTCTCCACATGACAGATATCACAATGAATTGCATTCTATGCATCCTTTCCTGTAGACAGCATGACATAATGCCCTACAGGCGAGTAGTCTTCTACAGTGCTCTCCCTTCAGAGAATATGTAAAATACTTCATATAGTTTATTCAAATGCAAAGAAATACAATGACCTGCCATCTAGCATTCTTTTCCCATGGAAATTGCATGATTCAGTGCCCAGTAGGCAAATTTGCATTTAAAGATAAAGGATAATGTGATATATCTCCTATAGAGTTTATCTACATGAAAGGAAAAACAATGACGTACCATTTATAATTCCTGTCCAGTGGTAAATACATGAAGAAATGCCCTATAGGCGAGTTATACTAGTATATAGTATCACAATCTACCAGTATAATGAGTAAAAACCTTATTTCCATGCGGTGAGAGACCCGAATCCCCGCCAATGCGCCCGAGCAGGTTGAGCTCGCTCTCTCCATGCCTGCACAGGTAGATGGTGCGTGGCGTGACGTGAATATTCATCAGGTAATAAACGATCCGGCTCTGGATGTGATCCTGGACATGGTTTACCAAATACCTGCTGCCTACATTAAAGATTTTTATATAGGACAGGTTTCTGTAGCAGAGAAGGACAGAGAGAAAAGATAGAAAACAGCAAGACAGAGAAAAGAGATCTGAGTGTTGCACATGCACTCATGGGATTCCTGAAACATCTTGAGCACAGCTCAGTTCATAAGGAAGGTTTCATCATTTCATGCAGGTGTTTTCTTCAGTATAATAGCAAGGCTGGAAAGAAGAGAAGTTTCATGAGCCTGGAAAGTGGCATACAGTGTATTCAAGTGAAACTTTGCTACAGCTTACAGGAATTTGTATAGTCAATATATGAGGTGGTATCAAAAAGTTTGGAGACTCGCACTGTTTATAAGAAAGTATTTCATTTATCTATGTTTCCACACTATCACCTTTAAAATAGTCCCCATGCACAGTAATACAGTACCCCCAGCGCTCCTGCCACTTCTGGAATGTGTCCTAAAAGATCTCCGCAATGGTGTCCAAACGGAGACCTTTGAGACGGATTTCCATCTTCGGGAAGAAGGCGAAGTGCGCAGAAGCCAAATCTGATGAACAAGGTGGGTGCGGAAGTGAGGTTGTGTGGATTGTTCTCCGATGATCATCATGCTGAACAGTTTCAACGTTTCCAGGAGTTGAGCTTTTCAAAGGTCTTCCTGATCTCTCATCGTCTTCCGGCGATGTTCTTCCGCCTTTGAAGAACGACCCTTTGCAGCATCGCCGTAGGTTGAACGTATGCCATATCCAACGTAATTGGGCAACGTATTTGCCCAATTTCATGCAGAACTTCACTTTTGCTCTTTGTTCTAACTTGCTGTCTATGATGAAATCGCAGACGTGATCAGAATAGCACCAGTTAGCACCATTAGTCTCGAAACCTTTAGATACCACCTCGTATAGTACAGAGATACCCAAACTAGGCCCGCAGGCCAAAACTGGCCCTCGCTGTGACGTTTGATTCAACCCACTACGTCAAGTACGAGATAAAAAAAAGTCACTGATACAGATTCCCATAACTCATAACATATTTTGTTTTATTTTTCAAGCTGTAAAAAATTTTAAAAGTACAGTGAAATGAAAATTTGAGAATATAAGTGAATTTAAATTTCTCCATTCGAGGTCAATGAAATCACAAGCACATGGCTGTGTACCAAATAATAGTAGGCATTAAAGTCAATTGTACTATAAATAAAACTGTTTCTATGTTTCTATTGTATTATTTGTGCTATTAAATTTTCGTTGAACTAGAAATCTTTAAAAGTAAAACTACATTATATGAGTATAGAGTATGTGTATTTGCTTATTTCCAAATATTAGGAAATCGAAAATGAGTGAAACCGTGGCAACTTTCATCTTAATTCATTGTGGCGCAGGGAAACGAAAACATTTTGTAACTACGAGTTTGCAACCCCCAAATCCTTGTTTCAAAATTCCCAGTTTCCATGCACCACCCTGTATTATATAATTTATTGTAATATTGCAAAGTTGATATTTATCATTGCAAATGTGATTTCTATAAAGTAAATTATATAATATAAAGCCTTTTATAAATATATTCTTTGCAGTGGTGAACAGTAATGAAGTAAATGTAATTAGTTACTGTACTTAAGTATCTTTTTCGTGTATCTGTACTTTACTGAAGTATCTCCATTTGGCGGAAACTTTTGCTGTAACTTTACTACATTTCAAATCTCGTACCTTTTACTCACCTACTGTTTGTGAAATGTTTTACACGTGTTCTGATCGGCGCTTGGTGCATCTACTGATCACCAACATACAGTTCAGCATCAGTTCAACATCAAGCAGAACATTTAGAGAGGAATAAATGATGAAGAAACTTCAGACTCAAACTCGCCACAACACACGTGACCTCGTTTACACTATTATTTTTAAGTAGTTGAAAAGAATCAATCAGTGTTTGAGTCATTAATATTATTCTATCTCACCTGTCTTTGTTGTCATCCAGAGGGACGTAGGTCATCTTATAGCACTCGATTCTTTTCAGAAAGTCTTTCACAACCTCCTCTTTGTCACAGCCGATATAATCAGGGCTGCTGAGCTTTACTTGCTGCAGAAAAGAAAAAATATTAGGAAATCTGCGATCAAATAAAAAACAATGGGATACAACGCTAATTAAAGGGCAGCTGAACTCACTGTTTGAACACAGACTGATCTGAAACCAGGTGCAGGTGGGTGTGGCTTAATATGCTAATAAGCATAATTAGTTGGCATCGATCTACCCAAGGCTAAAAAATACACCATATGGACAAAAGCATTGAGACACCTGACTTTTCCAGCCATATATGCTTCGTCCCCAGCTCCATAAAGATCTGCTTTCCATGGGTTGAAGTGGAAGATCTCCTGCTATAGATCTCCAACCCTACTGAACACCTTTAGGATGAATTGTTCATGCTGACTGCACCCCAGGACTCCTCACCTTCTCGCCTACATCAGTACCCGACTTTACTAACACCCTGAATGAATCTCCACAAACCTCCACAAAATCTAGTGAAACATCTTCCCAAAAGAGTGGAGCTGATTATATCAGTACAAATGTGGAATGGGATGTTTAGAAAATACTTTGGGTACTTTGTCTCTATTTCTGTTTATATTTTTATATTAATAAAATAAAATAAAATTAAAATTAAAAATATACCAATTTATATGAAATAGCTATAGAATAGAATATAAGATATAGTCATTAGTTTTTGCTTGTGAGTTGTGGAACATTGGTTTGATTTTATGATCATTTTGGCAGACAGGTTGGTGAACATCTGAGCTCACCAAGGGCATGGGTAAAAATGGATGAAGGCCATGTCCACAATGATATGTTTTGGTTTAACAACACATATTTCTTTTCTCCGTTTTTTTGGCCTTCCATCCACATTTGAAAACGATGACGCCTTCCCTTGAATTGCTGCAAAGTTTTAAAGAGCCTGAAGTAAATAAATGGAAGGCTAAAATTGAAAGTTTTGCTCATGCGCAGTATAGAAACGTGAACGTTTTCAGACGTTTCAATGTGGATGAGCGACTTTTGAGAAACCATTAAAAACGGTGTTTTTAGACTAAAACGACATTTTCTAATTAATCCAGATCAGTGTAGACGTAGCCAAAGTTACATTGTTTAGACAGAATTTCATGTTTTTCTTCACTGAACATGGAATTTGTACCTTGATATTTTCAGCAATGATCTCAGGATCGTCACACACGGACTCCACAAAAAACACCTAAAATAGAAAAAACTATTTTGGAAAAAACAAACGAACAAACTCTGAAATAAAACATTTTTTTTTACATGTTTTGTCTACCCAAGTCTATATCATTGCAATAAATATATTCAAGTGGAGTTGTTTAACTTACATACATAATTTACAAATTATATTTTTGCGTAAGCCTGAATTATTAGCCTCATCTGAACGAGAGAGCAAGAGAAACTACATTTGAATTTAATTTACACTGGAAAAAAATTTAGAATCTGTTTGATGAGTCATTTATGGAAGGAGTCTCCAGTTTCAGAGTTCTTTCAGTTCTTCAGGGTTGATCAGTTTACGTTTTTAAGGTTTCTCGAATCGACATTGTACGTAACAAAAAGCTGATAAAAATGTTGTAGAAAATAAATTAAACAACTTCATGACGTGATTGAAAAAGAATCAACACTGCATTATTGTTAAACTGTAACTCTACGAACTGAATCTAACGCACGTGTCGACGATTTGAACTGGACTGAATGTGTTCAGGGCTTTTGTTCACCTTGTAGCCGTTCTCTTTGGCGAACGACAAAATTACCTCCCTCCTCTCCCGTGTTGTGTTCGTTGCATCGAATACCTGCAGGCAAAAAAATACACGTGATATATATATAATTTACGATGCCTGTCAAAAATGTGGAATGGTTTTTGAGATGCATGCATGTTCTTTTTGTTTACATGTGGCTATGTCATGTTCCACTTCACTGTTTTTTTTATATATTTGGAGAACATGCTAAATCGTTACGTATATGAAGGTTAAATAGTGAAAGGAATCCTGAACCAACATGGCTCCCAGTCCATACTTCACCATGCAGTTCCGTCTGGACTGCGGCTCATTGGAACGACTTCACCGTACAACAAGACGATGAGCCGAAGCGCAGGTCTGAGTTCTATTAGTGTTATTTAGAGAGCAGACAGACGTCTGGAGTGATATCTATCCTGGAACGATCTGCCCAGTCACCTCACCTCAATCCTACTGAACTGCTCTGAGATGAACTGCATCACAAGAATGAAATCTCCAACTAGTGAAGAACATCTTTGGCGAGTTTGTACAAGAGACACTACGTTTGGGAAAACAAAGTGTGTGAAGAGCGTGTGAAAGTGTTCTTCATGCTAAAAGAGGATTTTTCAATGAAAATAAAGTGGAACATCTGGATATTTATAGATTTGTTGGTTCAAATACCTAGTTTGTTGCATTGGAACTAAAGGAACATGAATATGTTTTTCTGCTTTCTTTATTACCCTCATAACTCCAGAAGGACACTTTATACACCAAACGTGGTGTAGCTGTTTGTTTACTCACCACCACTTGGCCTTGCTTATAACTGAAGTAGGCGGCAACGTCTTTCAGGGCGGCGAGTGCACAAGCTCTGAACACAAAAACCACACACAGCTACAGCAACAACACTTACAACACACAAATCCTTGCGGTTGAACTGATGCTGAACTGTGAGTTGGTGATCAGTGGATACACTAAGCGCCAATCAAAACAAGTTTAAAACAGACCAGTTTTTATCTGCTTATAAAAAAAGATATTTTAGTGATAGTTATATTTATTTATATTGTAC
Source organism: Silurus aristotelis (assembly GCF_946808225.1). Taxonomy (NCBI): domain Eukaryota; kingdom Metazoa; phylum Chordata; class Actinopteri; order Siluriformes; family Siluridae; genus Silurus; species Silurus aristotelis. The sequence goes on from NC_139592.1 coordinate 1,787,638, forward strand.
TGAAGTAAAAGTCTCCCCAAATGGAAACACTTACAAATGGTGTACAAAATACACCAAAAAATTACTTTAGTAATTACATTTACTTTGTTACTGTCCACCGCTGTCTGGTATGCGACACAAAAGAGCTGACTGGAAATTAACGACCAATAATTAGGGATAAAATGAAACCATGTAAATAAAAGAGCAATAACATGAGTGTGTGTCTCACTTGCGAATCTTCATGGCTTCTTCGTTGTCTGGACGGAAAAACTCAAAGCTCTTGTAGGTCTGAACGGCTTCCCTGCGGTACTGGCCAACATTAAACACTGTCAGGATGGAAATAAATCCATCACAGAGTCAAATAAGAGTCGAATTAGAAACAAAACAATGTAACACTAATGAGGTCAAGATCATCACAACGAGACAATAAACACAGTGACATTGAAGCATCGACCAGCACAGTAGATGTGTGTTTCAAAGAATTTGTTAATTTGAGTGTGTGTGTGTGTGTGTGTGTGTGTGTGTGTGTGTGTGTGTGTGTGTGTGTGTGTGTGTGTGTGTGTGTGTGTGTGTGAGGAGTGTGTGTTTGCAGATGTATGGAAGAGACCTATGGATTGAGTTACAGTTTGTTCATGATGCAGATTGTGGAAATGGACATAACAGTGTAAATAAATAAAGATTATAAAATTATTAAATGTATGACTGAGATTTTATTCTTTACCTTTGGTGGGAACGCCGATCCAGTTGAGGTAGCGCGTTAGTTTTTTGGAGATGTAGGTTTTCCCTCGGGCGGGCAGACCGACCATCACAATCATAGTGGGTGAGTTTGTGAACTGCGGCACAGACGCTGGAACATAAGCAAAAGTACACGAATGAATTGAAGGCATCGGTACGTATGTAATTAAAGGTAAAGGTGCTTTTTACTTGTCACATGAACATTACAGCAAAACTCTTGCTTCGCAACGTTCGGAGGCTGGAGTCAGAGAGAATACAGCGTCCCTGGAGCACAGAGGGTTAAGGGCCTTGCTCAGGGGCCTAAGTGTGACAGCTTGGAGATACTGGGGCTTAAACCTGTGACCTTCTGATCAGAAATTTGAAAGCCTTAGCTACAAAAATAGCACTTCTCTAACCCTGGGGATTGTGTGAATACAGAGATATTTGTGGGATCCTATAGGGGCAAATTCTACAAATGCTTTAATCTAATTGGTCAGAAGCTGTTGAATTTGTTTCGTTTACAGCAGAATTTTTAGTAACAGATAGTTGACGCTCGATGGCTGTGGTTCAAGACAAGTCAAAAACCAGTCCTGTGGTCTAAAACTGCTCCATACCTCCTATAATGTGCACTGTATATATCCAGGAACGTCTGGAATGGCTTCCCTGCACCGACTGATATACATTTACATTTACTGCATTTAATCAAGAGAGCAGTTGAGGATTAAGGGCCTTGTTTAAGGGACTAGCAGTTTGGTTGTGCTGGGATTTGAACTCAAAAGTAGATTTTCTTAACCACTAGCACTCATACACAATGCACAATGCAAACACAAACAGACCCACAAATAACAGCGGAGTGAACTCAGGAGCTCCCCTTTTTCACTGTAGATACTTTGGTATTCACATTATTGTGATTTTTAATTATTGATTATGGATTGTCTGTCTGCTTTTCTGATTTCTAGTTTTCTTGTTTGCTTTTTCCTGTTCCAAGTGCTGACCCTTGCGTGAATCTTAGCTCTATACTATTTTGTTTGCTTGCTTACAATAAAACACTTGGACCTGGACAGAATCAAAACTGAGCTTTAAGAGGGTTGAGGCTAACTTTATGGTGAGTCCAAATAACTGGCCAAGACTGCAGCTAGTTAGCTTTATTTGAGCACCAATTATTAGGCTGTAAACAGGATTTACATCATGCCAAACAGACTCTTAAGACCAAAGCTGTATTTATCAAAAACAACACACAAGTTTGAGACAAGTCCAAGAAAAAGAGGCAATCATTCAGACACATGTTCACACAGATACACATCCGATACAGAAATTGACTTGAGACAGTTTTGAGACTGGATCCCTAAAGCCCTTCAGAGCTCCACATAATCCACAGCTAATTATAATAAAAAGAAAAGTGTGTGTCCAGCAATGGCATGGAGATGTTTCTGAAAGGAGGGGTTTAGTTTATTGTGTGGAAGTAGTCTTTTTTTAGCGTATGTGTGTGTGTGTGTGTGTGTGTGTGTGTGTGTGTGTGTGTGTGTGTGTGTGTGTGTGTGTGTGTGTGTGTGTGTAAGAACAGACCATGAACTTGTATCAGGCTGAGGTTAACGGCCCTGAGATCACCATGAGAAGCACAAACTCTAAACAAACTCTAAACTTACAGCTGCACCATTTTATATACTGTAGTAATAATCAATTAATTATACATTCTATATGATTAAAACACACACACACACACACACACACACACACACACACACACACACACACACACACACACACACACACACACACACACACAGATAAACAGCTGCTGGATTCCCAAGAAAGAGGTTGAGAGATCTGAAGAGAGACATCGCTCTGATCTCACTTACAGCCACGTCTCCGGCTCAGTCTGCTGTTCATCCACGGCACCCAGATCTTCTCCAGAGGATTCTGGGTAAGTTCGCTTTGAAGGTGAGACATTTCAGCGTGTGCTGGTGTTTGTCGCAAAGAAGGACAGATATCAATCCAGCGTGTGTGTGTGTGTGTGTGTGTGTGTGTGTGTGTGTGTGTGTGTGTGTGTGTGTGTGTGTGTGTCGGGGCCTGTCCTATAGACTAAAGTCTGATGATTGGACATCCTCTATCAGTCGATTCATCACACACACACACACACACACACACACACACACACACACACACACACACACACACACACACACACACACACATCAACAAAAAAGCGCACACACATTACTCTTACTATTGATGCAGTATTATTGATATAGCTTCTAAATCTATTAATTGTTCCATTAATACCATTCGCTGATGACAATTGGTGCCAATAACCAATAATTTTCAACCAATCCACCAATCACACTTCATTATGATTCCCAATGGCCAATCATTTTTCCAAACTTCCAATCACTGCACAGCACTGATCCCATTCACCAATCGCGGATTATTATTCTACCATTTGACCAGTCACCGGTCACTACATTCTTTCCCAATGTTTAATCAGTGATCAAATTTTTTCTGACGTCCAATCACCATTGTTTCACGACACCCAATAACAGCACACCATTTTTTCCCAACGTTCAATCACAGGTCACCATTGTTTCCCAACATCCAATCACAGATATCTGTTGTTTCCCAACATCCAATCACAGATATCTGTTGTTTTCCAACATCCAATCATGTTTTATATGATCTCCACTTTGGTTTCCACCAGGTTCTCTAGTTTCCTTTAAACCCTAAAAAGCCCATATGTGTAAATGAGCAGAAGAATCATGAGCAAAACACACTCCAGATCCACCACAGTCCTGACCAGGATCCAGGATCCAGATTAGCCTCCACCTGAACTCCACAGATACCAAAGATTAAATTAGACATGACGTTTACACGAGTGGGATTATGGGTAATTTAATCAAACCAGGAGAGATAAGTCAGCGCTCAGATTGTTGTGATCGTATTGGACTTGTAAACTCGACTCCTCTACATGTCCTAGATGTCCCTGGTGTCCTTGATGTCCCTTCAGACAGTAGATCTGTAATCCGACACTCGACTTGCAGGAACTTGGCAGCAGGTAACAGTGGCCTTGGCACTGAGTGATGAGCGTTCTAACACAGCTCTGCTCACGGCTGCCATTTTAATCATCAGATCAGATTTTTTTATCTTCTACATGATCTAAATCTCACTCAGTCAGAGAGGATGTGTCTCCTCACACACTCTATAATCAGGATTTTTCATCTTCTCATTCTTCTTTTTGCTTTTCTCTATCATCATCATCATCATCATCATCATCATCATCATCATCATCATCATCTCTTCTGCTTATCCTACTTCTTTCTCCTTTTCCTCACCTTCAATTTCTTCTTCTCCTTTTTTCCTTTTTCTACTCTATTATTATCATCTTTATATTCTACCCTTTTCTCCTCATTCTTTTCTTCTCCTCCATCTACTTCCTCACCATTCTCTTCCTCCATATGTACGTCTCTTTCTTCTGCTTCAAACTCCTCCTCTTCTTCCACTTTTAAATTGTCTCCTTCATCATCACATCATCATCATCACATCATCATCATCATCATCATAATCATTAACATCATCTTCCTGTCTTCTTCTTCTTCTTCTTCTCCTTTTTCTTCTTCTTCTTTCCCTTCTTCTTCTCCTTCTTCTTCTTCTTCTTCTTCTTCTTCTTCTTCTTCTTCTTCTCCTTCTCCTTCTTCTTCTTCTGAAATGCCTCAATCGCAGCTGACACAAATCAGCATGATATGGAATTCAGAAATATCCTCGTCTTCAGATTTTACAATTTGAAGGAAAATTGAAGCTGATTTTGAATGCGATACCTGCGATACATCTAGAAACAGGTGTGAAAAAAAAAGAAAAAACAGCTGGAGGAACATTTTGCAAATAATTATGCTAATTGGGAACAAGTCAGTAAGATGATTGGGTATAAAAAGAGAATCAGAGTTTCATCAACCTGTGAGAAGCTGCGTCTAAAAATTATGGAACACTTTCAGAATAATGTTCCTCAACATCAAATTGCAAAGATTTTGAATATCTCATCATTCAACATGTAAACATGCCAAAAGAAATATAAATAAATAAATAAATAAATAAACTACACGTATAAGACTCGAGGCCTGCGAGTGACCCTTAGTGACCCCACTACCCCATTATCCTGCTGACTGGCTGAAATCTGAGGCATAAATCGAAACCTGAACAAACTCATGCGTGAATGTTGTGTATTCTCACCCGTGCTCTCACAGCGAATTCGTTTACTGTGTGCAGGCTTCCTCACCTCCATGTGCTTCAGTGCAGCAGAACAGCTTGGATATGAACATGAAGTGACCGGCTGCTCACAGATCCTTGTGTGTGTGTGTGTGTGTGTGTGTGTGTGTGTGTGTGTGTGTGTGTGTGTGTGTGTGTGTGTGTGTGTGTGAGTGTTTATAATTATCCACAGAGCTCCCCACAAGCTGCTCATCCCACAAGAGTATCAGATAGAGCCATGGTTGCCAGATTGTGGTAAATGTGTCTTAATTGATTCCTTACAACATTTTGTATCACAAGTGACCTAAAGTACAGGTAAGTGATCAGTCGCTGTCTCAGCACCGACCTTTGACCTTTCACACACATGCCTCATTCTTCACCTCATGAAGGTGTTTCACTCACGATATATAGTGTAGGGCCAAAGGTTTGTGGACACCTGATCATAAGATTGCCATGTGCTTCATTTTGAACATCCAGTTCCACTTTGAGTTCCTCATTCACTGCTGTAATGAGCTCCACTCTTCTGGGAAGATGTTCCACTAGATTTTTGTTGTGGAGATTCATTCAGCTAGAAGGGTGTTAGTAAAGCCAGGTAGTGATGTAGGTGAGAAGGTGAGGAGGTTCCTGGGGTGCAGTCAGCATTCACATTATTATTATTATTATTATTATTATTACAATAAGATTTATAGCAGATCTTCTACATCTTCCAACCCTGGCTGTGTGCACAGGATTATCATCATGCTGGAGCAGATTTGGATCTCCAACTTCAAGTGAAGGCAAAATTTCCAGCTACTGCACCCGAAGACGTCCTACACAATTGTATAGGCACCACATACGGCTGAAAACGTCCTAATACTTTTGGCCATAAAATGTATTTGTGTGTTTTGAAGGAACGATCCACCTTGAAGAATTTGCAGATTATAATTAATGTTCTTTAATAATAATTAACTCCAACGCGGTTTTCCACAATTTCCCGATTTATCGCTCGCATCATTCCCGAGTGATGCAGCGGCACTTTAGTCTTTTGGTCCTAATTCTTAAATTCTGTAAAGCTGCTTTGAAACAATGCTCGATAGAAATAAACTTGACTTGTTTTAAGGTGGATTACTGCAACATCCGACACTTTTCTAAATCATTTTCTTCCTTTCATTTCCACGAATATCGTCACAAGTTCACGTCATCCGTCAGCCCTTTTAGCGACGTGTGCCGTCATGACTCACGCCGAGCCGATCGAGAGCGAGTCATCAGCCTCCGTTCAGATTTCACAAGACAAGCTATTTTTAAATCCTCGCTTTATTCCTGGAGTCGGCAGCGTAGCATGCTGGGAAAGCTGCGTCCAATGTCCTCCAGACCTGAGCGTGTGAGGGAGTGCGGCAGACCGATATAAGGCCTCATTTATCTGGATACAAGCAATTTTTTTTTAGAATTCACCCACAGGAGGAAATATTCATTTGGGGTTCATGATTATTTTCCAGGGCAATGTTCAATTCCTTCGATTTTATTCTGATAGCTAATTATCTCAATGATGTCTTTCAGACTTGATCAGAAAAATCCACCACAAATAAGACTCGCTGTTTAACTCTGGGGGAAAAAAAAACATGTATTTGTTTTTTGTTAACATCTTATTGTTGAAAACAAAGCATTCTGGGCAATATTTACCTTTTCTCATCAAAACCTTCAATGTACCGTGAAATAGATTTGCATTCTAGGAGTGATTTTAAAATAAACAGTAGTAAGACCCCTCGAATACTGTATTTCTAGAGGAGACACAGATCAGGATACGAAAGCCATCTCTAGATTTCAAGTATTTTAAGGATTTTCAATCGAGTCCATCAGTCTATTGGATTATTACAGTAACATACCGTAAAGTTGATTACGGAACACAAACTTTACAATTAACAGGAAAATACTGAATTTTACTGTTAATTTACATGACCGTTATTTACTGATTGTCTGTGTGTGTGTGTGTGTGTGTGCAACTTTTAAAATGTAGTCGCCGTTTTCGCCGTTTTGTAGCACGCTTAGCATCTTTTTACTGCATTTTGTTGGTGTGGCTAACCGCAAACCAGCTGTAGCATGAACGTGTTTGCTAATATACATATTTAACATATGCAAATGTATAATGTTGCCAAATCCCACAAAGTCATACAGAATTGGGACAAACTTTTCACACAGAGTTGGAGGCCGTAGGACGTCTTCGAACGCTGCATTGAATTTCCCCTTCACTGGAACCAGGAGTTCAAAGGAGTCAAACTTCATGAGGATCTGCTTCACATGGATCGGAAAATGTGGAAGATCTCTTGCTATAAACCCAGGAACCTCCTCAACTTCTCACCTACATCACCTAACTTTACTAACACTTTTGTGGTTACATGAATCACAAAAAATATATAGTGGAACATCTTTCCAGAAGATTGGACCTTAAAACCATTAAAAGAGCAAATGATGACTAAATGTGGAATGAGATGTTCCAGAAGAAGCAATCTTATGATCAGGTGTCCACAAAAGTTTTGGGATATAGTGTTTCTAAAAATGTTAATTTTTTTAAGGAAGAAATGTGGTGGAAAATTTATTTGGAATTTTTATTAAAACAGTTTATTGTAAAAACAAAAAAAGATATTACATGAAGAAAGATCCAGTAGGATACAGAAGTAAATCCACGAATAGCCATTAAACCACGTCTAAAAACTCGTTCCGATTTTAATCATAGAGAAAAACAAGACTGTCAAAAAAAATAAATAAAAAATGTACGTGAGGATGATGATGAGCGCTAACTGAACACAAACCCATGAAAATGATTGATGATATACATGGGGGAAAATATATATAAAAATAAAAATGAATTTTTTAACACGATTACTGTTAGTGATAAAAAAAAAACAATCCATAATGAACCAAAAACTACATAAAAAAATATCCAGGAACGTTTATACTCCTATCTAACAGAAACAAACACCAAGACGGAAAAAAAACTTGACTGATGAAATAGAAAAAGCGGGTGAGCTTCTTTACTCGTTAGGGTTGGGGTTGGCGTCGGGATACTGGGAGAGGTCGAAGGTCAGGACCTTACTGATCACGCAGTCTCCTTGCTGTAAAGTGGACGGAGAGAAAGATGAAGTTTAATAACAATAACAGAGAAATGAATGGTAATCGGAACGAGTGTGTGAGCTCGCGGACCTCTGGATAAACTCCGATGAGCGAGTCGGCCTTGGTGTAAAACTCCTCCTTCAGCGAGATCACGATGGCTTGGAAGTTCTCCATGGACTGGTCTTTAATGTAGTTAGCGACCTGAAAGTGGAAAAGACGTGGATGTTTGAGGTCACTGCGAAAAAATACCACAGGGATTTTTAACAGGATTCGTCTCTGAATATTCACCTTGCCGATGTTGGTGTTGTCCAGAGCTGCGTCGATCTCGTCCAGCACGAAGAAAGGTGCGGGTTTATAGCTACAACAGAGACAATCGGAACTTAGGTCAGTCTCTATTTATTTACTGCGGGTGGATTTTACTAACAGCTTGGTTCCGATCGTACTTTATGATAACCGATTAAAAAATGGATACTGGAAAAGAATATAAACAACACACAATAATACAGAAATTTTTTATATGGATAAATAGAAAAGAAAAAAAAGAAAAGGCATGCATTCAAACGAAACAAAAAGTAACACTACAAATAATTCAATAGATAAAAAAAACTCTTACATCGAAAATGAATCAAATAAAATGGTGATTTAGAGAATTCGCCTCTAGAGGTCACTCTCGTGCTGTATAAAGACAGAGGAACTTCTCAACTGCACCAGCAACCCGGAAAAACTATCTGTATGGATTTTTGATAATAGTTCCTGCAATCTGTGCTGATTAATTAGCAAAACCGATTAATCGGTCGACCTTTACACTGTTTTAAGTGTATATGACTGGAAACTAATTATATTTTTGTCATTTAGGGTTTCTGCAGGTTTTACAGTCAGATATATGACCGTTTACAAACTTTTTAAGACCATTAAGAATGAAATTTAAGACCCATCACAGCATCAAACACACAAATAGGTTGTTAGCAAATGGCCTTAACCAAGCTCTAAATTCTTCTTCTTCTTTCGGCTGCTCCCATTAGGGGTCGCCACAGCATGTCATCCGTCTCCATACCACCCTGTCCTCTACATCTGCCTCTTTCACACCAACTACCTGCATGTCTTCCCTCACCACATCCATAAACCTCCTCCTTGGCCTTCCTCTTTTCCTCCTTCCTGGTGGCTCCATCCTCAGCATTCTTCTACCAATATAACTCATGTCCCTCCTCTGCACATGTCCAAACCATCGAGCTCAAAAATTTTTTTTTTTAAATAATATAGTAACAAAAGCTGATTTCTATGAATCCCTCACTCATCCTCAGAATTATATGATCCAAAATCCTAAGGATGCTGGAAAACCATGTAAAAATGCAGGTCCTGGAGGATTCTTCTGAAGATGAACAGGTGCCTTGACTGCTCGGGATGAACATGAGACCCATGAACTCGTAACCTGGTTCATTTGTGCAAAGCAGGTCTTATGGAGTTCCAGGTTTGTCCAGAGTAAGACAGCTATTGTAGGCATTTCCTAAGGTTCTAACGACCTGTTTTTAGCTTCAGACCAAGGCTACATCTCCCTATTCGTTTTACTAGATCTTAGTGCTGCGTTCGACACTATAGATCATGATCTTCTCCTCGATCGCTTACAAAATTACATCGGTATTCAGGGACAGGCATTAAGCTGGTTTAAATCCTACCTGTCCAATCGTTACCATTTCGTAGATTTAAATGGAGAGCTATCCAGGATAATGCTAGTAAATTATGGCGTGCCACAAGGGTCAGTTCTGGGACCCCTGCTTTTTACAATATACATGCTTCCATTAGGAAATATTATTAGAAGGCATGGAATTAGCTTCCATTGTTATGCTGATGATACCCAGCTATATATTTCATCCAAACCAGGCGATACAGCTCAATTAGCTCGCATAACTGAGTGTGTTGAAGAAATAAGAGATTGGATGACCCATAACTTTCTGCTATTAAATTCTGATAAAACGGAGATTTTGCTCATCGGCCCAAAAAATAGTACACAGAAGCTCCGGCATCTCAGCCTGCATTTAGACGGTTGTTCTGTAACTACTAGTTCAACGGTAAAAGACCTGGGAGTTATTTTAGACAGCAACTTATCTTTCAAAAATCACATCAATCAAGTTACAAAAACAGCCTTCTTTCACCTTAGAAATATTTCTAAGCTAAGAAATATGTTATCTATATCTGATGCAGAGAAGCTCGTCCATGCGTTTATGACCTCTAGAATAGACTACTGTAATGCATTACTAGGTGGATGTCCTGCATCATTAATAAACAAGCTTCAGTTAGTTCAGAATGCCGCAGCAAGAGTTCTTACTAGGTCAAGAAAATACGATCATATAACCCCAATCTTATCGTCCCTACATTGGCTTCCTATTAAGTTTCGAATAGACTACAAACTACTGCTACTTACTTATAAAGCACTAAATGGTTTGGCTCCCATGTATCTATCCAGTCTTTTAACACGCTACAATCCGTCACGCTCCCTGAGATCTCAAAACTCTGGGCTTCTAGTAGTTCCTAGAATAGCAAAGTCCACTAAAGGTGGTAGAGCATTTTCACATTTAGCTCCTAAACTCGGGAATAGTCTTCCTGACAGTGTTCGGGGTTCAGACACACTCTCCCAGTTTAAGTGTAGATTAAAAACATATCTTTTTAGCAAAGCCTACACATAACACACATCACACACATCACATCATAACCTTGTGCTCCAGAACATCTGATCACATGCACATTATCAACTTGTGCTGTTAATATCATGAACAGCAGCTACGCTAATTCCTCTCCACTGCTTCTCTTTCTCTCCCCATCCCGAGGCATCCTGAGGTTTGGCCAGCTCCAGTCACGTCCCACCTCGTGAAGATTATGGACCTATGGATGATCATGGAGAAGTAGATGGCGAGTGTTTAAAGGCCCTGGCATGGAGAAGCTGATGCTGGATCTATGATGATCACAAATTGTTCTGTATTGTTGAAAGATTTATGACCAAACTTTTGATGTCACCCATATGAGGATGGGTTCCCCTTTGAGTCTGGTTCCTCTCAAGGTTTCTTCCTCATATCATCTAAGGGAGTTTTTCCTTGCCACTGTCGCCACGGCTGCTCATCAGGGACAAACGCACACCATTCACCTTCACTGTTGTTTTCTGTAAAGCTGCTTTGAGACAATGTCTGTTGTGAAAAGCGCTATACAAATTGACTTGACTTGAGCGTGTGGTGGAGCTTATATGGTGAATACAGTGTTTTTTTTTTTTTTTTTATAAATTGCTTGATGCACATTAAAAATGAGTAATTTAATAAAAAACAGCTTCTCCGGAACTCCAACAGCTTCATTAGACGTGAGAAAGACACACATCATTCACACAGCTAATCTCTCTCTGGCGTTTCAGAGCTTCTCAGATATCTCCTAATCTCACCTGTGAATGGCGAAGAGTAAAGCGAGAGCAGCCACGGTCTTCTCTCCTCCTGATAGATTATCCATAGGTCTGAAACGTTTACCAGGAGCCACACAGTTATAGTTGATCCCATCCAGGTAGGGTTCCTCCGGGTTCTCCGGTCCGAGGAAAGCCTGGAACAACATTTTTTTAAGAACAGGATTTTTCTACATTTAAAATGTACCTGATGAAGCTTTTCTGAGGACCCATGTGTTCACCTGAGCGCTGCTGTTACGCGAGAGCGCTTTGTAGATCTCGTCGATGTTGGTGGAGACGGACTCGAAGCAGGCGTTGAAGCGGTCAAACCTCTCCTTCTTGATCTGCTCGAACGCCTGCTTGGCTTTTTTCGCCCTCTTCCTAGCGGCTTCAAACTCTGGTGAAAGACGTTATATTATAGGAAATGCTATTTATCTTCAAAAGGAACCGCAGGAGGAACCCGAAACGCTCACCGTCACTCGTCTCCTGAAATTTGTCTCGGACGCTCTCCAGCTTCTCCATGGCCTTCATGTTGGGAGCGCTGATCCTCTGGAGGATGCTTTGCTGCTCGTTTAGCCTCTGCTGAAGGGTGTTCATCTCGCCTTTAATCTCATCCTCAGACAGGGAGTCCTGGAGTACATCAGTTTTATTATTAGTGCAGCTCTGGCTGATCAACACTGTACTGTAATAATAAATTAACTACGGTCTAGCAAAACATTTTATCATTTGTACGGTAACCGCAGAAAAGATGGTTTCTTCGAAAAAGAGAGAAAAAAAGAACACATTTTATTCCTCCGCTTCATACCGAGACGGCCGTCTTTTGTCTGCTGGAGGTGACTCGAAATATTATACAATCCACTCAAGTGATTTTTCTTGGGAATTTTCTACTAGTGAAAACCACGCACGCACGCACGCACGCACGCACGCACGCACGCACGCACACACGCACACACGCACACACGCACACACACGCTACATGCTCGTTTAAGACGATAAATTACCTTCAGGTCCTCCGCCAGGCTGCTGTAGTCGATCTCAATCAGAGCTTCTTTGGCTAAAACGGTGCTGGAGGTCTTCTGACTGCTGCTCAGACTTTCTTCCTGGGAGCTTCCCTGGAAACGTGAATAATTATTACTTTAACACGTGCACTAACGTGTGCTGTCACTCAAACAATCACCAATAAAATGAGGCAATGACGCCACTTAGAAGCCCTGCCCCATTTTGTGCACAAATGCCAGCTCCATGAAAATACATGGGTTGGAGTGAAAGATCTCCTTCAATAAAGCCTCCTGAACAACTTTGGGATCCTTTTGAGACCTCCTCACCTTCTTATCAGTACCTGACTTGACTAAGACTCTGGTGGCTGAATGAATCTCAACAAATCTCCACAAAATGTAGTGGAACATCTTCTCAGAAGATGAAGCTGAAGCTTATTATAATAGGATAATTCAGGATCCAATGTTTCACATGGGGATCATCTGAGAGGTGGGAATAGTTTCAAGATTCATTTTTATCTCTTTGCACATGGCCATGAAAAATATTACAGTAGAGTCCTGCAGGTACTAAAGTGAACTGCTGGAATGAACTACCTCCTCCTGGCTGATGTCGTCCATGGTTCCTGATCTGAGGGGAAGTTTGATGTCCTGCATTTTACAGGCCTGGAGAAGGTTGTGTCTATCACTGCGCTTCTGCTCCAGCTTCGTCTCGATGGCCGTGACCTCCTTCTGAAGCTGCGTCAGCTCTCTAAACAGACACAAACATATTAATGTCGGAAATAAAACGAAAAACTGAAAAACAAACAAACAAACAAAAAAACCTCACTTGTTGGCGCCACCGAGTTTCTTACGAATCTCTTCCATTTCGTGGTTTTTGTCGTTGACTTCCGACTTCTTAGCGAGGTGCTGATTCTTCAAGTCCTGAAGCTGGGCCATGGTCTCGTCGATGATCTTCATGTGCCTCTGCTCTTCCTGTGTGAAATCGTTCGTACACGAAGAAACGTAAAGCCAGGTTTTTTTTTTCACCTCCCCCCCGATTATAAGTGCAAACGTGGTTTGAGAAACATCACCTTCTTTAGTCTTTCAATCTCGCTCTCGTCCTTCTTCACCGTCTGCTCCCACATGATGACCTTCTCCTGGTCTTCCTTCAGCTGGTTCTTCTCATAATCCAGCTGGATTGCCAGGCGAGTCTTCTGGGTCTCGAACTCCAAGCTGAGGAAAAGAGGAATGAAGAGTGTGTTCTTTGGAAACGAGCCTGAGGAATGGTTTTGATGTATGATCACTCCGTTTTTAAGAACATTTTATCTGTTCATATTCACGATAAATGTTAAGGAACCTGCATGAAATATAGATATATTCTGACAATGTCTTAGAAGAAGCACTTTAATAAATAATCTCAATTTGTGGAACATTTTTTAGCACCTTCTGACCAATCAGAATCAGCAGTTCAAGATTTTTGTGTTATTAATTCACTCGTCTGGGCAGATGTTCCACCAGAATTTTTGGAGATTTTGAGAAAACTCGTTCAGCCACAAGGCTGTTAATAAAGTCAGGTATTGATGGAGGTGAGAAGGTGTGGAGGCCTGGGGTGCAAAAATATCTCACAATAGAGTCTGTAGCAGGAGCTGTTCCACTCCAATCCCATGTAAAGTAGATGTTCATGGAGCTGGGTTGGTGCACCATCATGCTGGAACAGGTTTAAGTCTTCTAGTTCAATGAAGCTACAGCATCCTATACAATTGTGTGTCTCCAGTTTTGTGCTAACAGCTCAATCTGTTCATTATACTGGTAAAGTGGGGAAAAAAACCCCGAAAGTTGAATAATTGTACCGCTTCTTCGCGATCTCGTTCTGCCGTTTCACTTTCTCCTCTTCAAACTCACGAATGTTCCTCACTCCGATCTCCTTGCAGAAGTCCAAGAACACTTCATCCTCCACCTGGCGATAAAAAAAAAAAAAAAAAAAAAAAAAAAAAAAAAGATAGATTGTACATAAAAAGATTTTTTTAAATGTTTATACCGAAAAGAAAAAAAAAAAATATACAAATATTTTCTCTCGTACCAGGTTCATGCGGTCTTTGAGCTCCTTCATGTCTCTCTCACGTGATTGGATGATCCTCTTGATGTCGTTGATACGAGGCCCGAAGTTGGCCAGCTCGCTCTCCAGCTTGGATTTTTCCTAAAAAAACACAAATAAAAAACCAGCTGCGTGGTTACAAACAAAAATACGCTTAAATGTTGTGATGTTATGATCTAACGCTCAAACGCCCACCTGCATATTTAAGGACAGATGACGCGTTTTTGTCTGCTCGAGGTCACTCTGAGAATACTTCAGCCTCATCTGCAGCCCGTGAGCCTGAGACTGCACCTGGCGAAGCTCCGCCTCCTTTCTTTTCGCTTTCATTTGCTCCTACGCAGGAAACAACACCAGACACAGAGATCAGAACTCTATCGTGTTAAACTCTCATTAACAACAACAACAACAGCTACCTTTAGCTCTTCTGTGAGTTTCTCCTTCCTGTCCTTCAGCTTGTCGACGGCTTTCTCGTCCCAGCGCCGGGCTTTGGCCTTCAGGTCGCTGGCACCTCCGGAGATCACACCGGATTTCTGAAACAGGGTTCCGTCTAGAGCCACGGTCTGTAAAGAAGAAAAGGGTGAAAACGTTTAGATATTTACAGTTCTAGCTCTTCCGCTTTCTGTTTGGATGCTGAATACACACTACTGCCACCTGCTGGTATGAGAGAGTTATGCTTTCTCACACACAGGTACAAAACGTGAAAAAGGTTTCAGTACCATGTTATTTTTCTCTTGTTCTTAAACACATTTGTTGAGGTATATATTTTTTTAGAAGGAGTTATATAGTTAGTGTAGCTTTTTCCAAAAAGCTTGAAATTCTCACTTCAACTACGAGATCCGAACATGTTAACCCTTCTCAGATGTATAAATGGGATAATTCGGATAACGATGCCTGTTAAGTTCCGTAAATCTAAATGACGAATCGAGAATTTGGTCGGCGTTGTATTGCGATCCTATTTTTTAAATACCTTGTGCCTGTATGGTCCTCCGAAAGCGATCCTACGGGCGTCCTCGACGTTCTCGCACACGAGAGCGTTCCCGCAGGCGTACTGCAGAGCTTTCTTGATCTGTGGAGGCTCGTAGCGAATGACGTCAATCACCAGTTTGGCGCCGCGCAGCTCACGCAGCTTCTCGTCCGTGGGTTTGACCTGACGACAAGATTGTCAGCATTGAATAATTAATAAATAAATAAATAAATAAATAAATAAATAATGTTCAGTATTTATTTTTTTTTTTTACATGGAGTAAAAATAGCACATGGCTTTATCTGAGAAGTGTCACCTCGAGATAGTCCAGAGGTAAGAAGGTTTCAGGTTCTCCTCTCTGCTCTTTAATGTACTGGATGCAGTCACGGCCGGTCTTCTCAGAGTCCACGATGATGGCGTCCATGTTTTTGCCCAGCACTTTGGTTACGGCGATCTGGTACTTCTTCTGTGTGGGCTGGCAGAGGTCTATCAGTCTTCCATACTGCGCAGAAGAAAGAGCTTATTAGATTGTGGGCGTGGCCTTTTTAGACACCCAAACTCAGGATGTTCTCCTCAACCCCAGAGTTTAACAAAAGATAAGCATGGATGTGTCCTTAATAATTTTCCCAAAACATCGCAGGACTTCTCTCTTTGCATACCACTGATCCAGGATAGAGTCTCTTGATGCTCTCCATGATCTCGGCTTTGCGCTGCTGTCTGCTGTTCTCCTGACGGTCTATACGCGCGTCCCCCAGTTGCTCCATCACCTGCAAACCAAAAACCCATACAAAGATGAGATCATCTTTCCATGAAGTAAGGACAAAAAAAAAGCGAGAAAAAGTCTTTATGCTGTACCTGATTAAGCTCCATATTAATCTCATCGATCCTCCTCTTGGCTTGCTCCACCTCCTCGGTAAGCTCCTCCTCCATCCTCTTCTGTTCATCCAGAGACTGTCTGTGAAACATCAGGAGAAAATAAAGATACAGGACGATAAGGACGAGTAAACTTGGTGAGGAGCATGAGGACAATACGCAGTGCGATGAAGCTGTACCTGCTGGTCGTGATGTAATCCTCGAGCTTCTCAATACGCTTCTGGTTCTCCTCGATCTCTCTGATTTTCTGCTTGATTTTGGCCTCTGTCTCCACTTTCTTCCTTTCCTCCAGATCTAGGCGATCCTGGTCAGCTTTCTGATCTCTGTTAAACTTCTCCAGTTCCTGAGCAAGAGTAGCGGCTCGTTTGCTGGCCTCCTCTTTCAGACGGTGATACGCTTTAACCTAGAAGGAAGATCTCGGAGATCAGTAATTAAACACACGCAAAAAATACGTACTATATATATGGGATGTGATGGTACATGTATTCGTACCGAAATGTTTTAGTAGAGGGCTTCTGGTTCTGTACACGTGTACCGAATCCAAACTTTTTATACGTGCAGAACATAGTTTAAATCCTAGTTCCTTCAGGAACGTATTAAGTGGTGGATTGGAAGTTTTAGTCTCCGCCTCACATTGAAAACGCTAAAGAATCCACAGATATGGATTCTTTAGCCTTTAATGTACAGCTTCAAGAAATTCTCTTAAAAGGAGAAAATCCTGACAATTCCACATATCGAGGGAGTGAATGAATGAAGGATGGAAGGAATGTGGACGTCTGTTGAAGTTAAAACGATTCCTCGATAAACCCGAGTAATTTGTGCACATAAACATCGTCAACGCAAATTGTTTGGCTCAATGTTTAGTTTAATCAGTTTTACTTCACACAGAGCACTGTGTTTCCCCACGGACTATTATTACTGACGCACCACCTGCTAAACTCAAACGCTCTGGACAGGTAACACAGAAGACGCTGCAGAATGAAAAATGGAGGAACGTGGAGAGAACAGTGAGGGACGAGGAGAAGATTTAGACCAAAGATAATGTCAGAACGTTTCCAACGTTGGGATCATTTCTAACTAAAACCTTAAGAACACAGTGCGTTTATATATAGGCATACGAATGACTGGTGTACCTGGTTCTCTTCAAGCTGAAGGTCCTGCCCCTGGCTCTGCGCCTCCTCCTCCATGCGCTCCTCGAACTCCTGCCTGGCCATCTCCACAGCTTTCTGCTCACGCTCCAGCTCGTCCATGTCTGCCTTGCGCTTCTTGTAGCACTTCTGAGCGTTCTGAAGGGATTTCCGTGCGGCCTCCAGCTTCTTGATTTTGTGAGCCGTGTTTTCTTTCGCCTTGATGTACTGAGGTCTTTTCTGGTTCAGCTCGGCGTCCTTCTCTCTACAAGCGGCAGAAAAGAACCACGTTTCAGCCTTCAAAGTTAAAAAACGACCTCAAAAGATCATCTCCAAAAGAGAAATGTAGAATACATGAACCATAAACACTATCAAGTCTTTTTTTTTTCTTCACTCACTTGATTTCCTTCTCGACAGTCTGCTGGTCTCTCATCATCCTGCCCAGCTCCTTCTTCTTCTCCTTTAGCTCCTCCTCCACGCGGTCCATGCGCTTGCGGTCCTTGTCGATCTCTTTGTTGCGATGCCCCAGCTCGCGGTTCAGTTTCTCTATCTCGCACTCGTTGTGGTAGAGCTTGAAGAGCTGCATCTGGACGTTCGCTCGCACCACTTCGTCCTTAAGCCTCTGGTAGCGTTCGGCCTGAGAATGGGGGTAAAAAACACAAACGCTCGTTACTATAGAAACGATAAGAGCATGATTAGAGCATGAAAATCAATTAACCAATCAGGATTCCCCGACCTCTTCCTTCTCCTGCTTGGCCTCTTTACGCTCGGCGGCGATGTTCTTCTTGCGGTGGTAGTTAAACTGCGTGTCCTCCTCGGCCTTCACCATCTCCTTCTTGCACCGTTCGTACTCCTGAGCCAGCTCCCCAGAGCGAGAGATCTCCTCAAACAAAGCTGTACGCTCCTTCGGGTTCTTCATGGCGATGGACTCCACGGCGCCCTGCGAGTCCGGATTACAAACATGCAGTCAGAACATGAACGAGTTCGTTGCTGGGTGAATGGATGTGGAAAAGAAACCTGACCTGGAAGACCAAGAAGTTCCTGGCCTTGATGAGAATCCCGAGTTTCTCCAGCTCCTCGCTGTACTCAGGTAACCCCACCACTTTATTATTAATACGGTACTCTGATGAAGATCCTGAGGAAATAAAGAAATTAAATGTGATAAAGGGCAAGAAAGAGAGAGAGATGGAGTTAAAGAGAGAAAAGTGAGAGGAGAGAAAAGAAAAGAAAGAAAGAAAGAAAAAAAGAAAGAAAGTGAGGGACATAAAACAGAAGATGAGAGAAAGAGAGAAAAAGAGAGGAAGATGGAGGGAGATGAGGAAGGAGAGAAAAACGGAGAGAGAGAGAGAGAGAGAGAGGGAGAGAGAGATAGAGATTTTTTTTTTAGGATGAGAAAGACAGTTTGAGAAGAAGAGAAAAACATAAAAAAACAGAGAGGGGAGACAGATGGGGAAAGAGCAAAAGAGAAGGAAAGCAGTAAATAAGAAGGAGAGAAAAATGGTAAAAGAGGAAAAGAGATTGAGAGGAAGAGAGAGATGTCGATAGGGAAAAAGATAGGGAGAGAGATGAGGAAAGAGAAAAACAGAGAAAGATGGAGACAGAGGGAATAAAGGAATGACAGCAATGAGTGACAGAAATGAGAAAAGGGGGGAACAGGGTGAGAGAAAAAGTTGAGGGAGGGGGAAAAACAGAGAGAGGAAACGAGGTGGGAAAGTGGAAAAATTAAGAAAAGCAACAAAAGCGAGAGAAAGAGAGATAAGAAAAAGGAAAAAGGTGAGAGAAAGGAGGAACAGCATGAGAAAGAAAAAAATTGAGAACAGAGGGAGAGAGAGAGAGAACATGAGGAGGAGGGGAAAAATGAGGAAAGAAATGAGAGAAAAAGTGATTGAGGAGGAAAGAAAAAGGGAGGAAAGAAATGAGAGAATACTAGATTTATAATAAAAGCATTTTCTCTTTCCATGTAGAATGTGTAATAACTGTACACACACACACACACACACACACACGTGAGAAGAGAAGTGTGTTACCGATGATGACTCTGGTGAAGGAACGTTCCACACCGTTGTCCTCCTGGTACACCATGCTGACGAAGGCTCGGTTGGCCGCCGGTTTTCCCACCGGAGCTCCGTGAATCAGATCTTTCAGAGTCTTCACTCGCAGGTTGCTGGTTTTCTCCGCCAGAACAAAGCTGATGGCATCCATGAGGTTCGACTTTCCTGAGTGGAACAAGGTGCAGTGATCATTCAGGGGTTATTACAGGAGCAGGTGCAGTGATCATTCAGGGGTTATAACAGGGGCAGACGCAGTGATCTATCAGGGGTTATAACAGGAGCAGACGCAGTGATCATTCAGGGGTTATAACAGGGGCAGGCGCAGTGATCATTCAGGGGTTATAACAGGGGCAGACGCAGTGATCATTCAGGGGTTATAACAGGGGCAGGCGCAGTGATCATTCAGGGGTTATAACAGGGGCAGGCGCAGTGATCATTCAGGGGTTATAACAGGGGCAGACGCAGTGATCATTCAGGGGTTATAACAGGGGCAGACGCAGTGATCATTCAGGGGTTATAACAGGGGCAGGCGCAGTGATCATTCAGGGGTTATAACAGGGGCAGACGCAGTGATCATTCAGGGGTTATAACAGGAGCAGACGCAGTGATCATTCAGGGGTTATAACAGGGGCAGACGCAGTGATCATTCAGGGGTTATAACAGGGGCAGGCGCAGTGATCATTCAGGGGTTATAACAGGGGCAGACGCAGTGATCATTCAGGGGTTATAACAGGGGCAGACGCACTGATCATTCAGGGGTTATTACAGGGGTAGACGCAGTGATAATTCAGGGGTTATTACAGGGGCGGATGCAGTGATCATTACAGAGGTTATTACAGGGGCGGATGCAAGATGAAGAAAAAAGCAGAGACAGAAAAAGAAAGAATGTCTGTGTGTATTTGTGTAATGAAGGGGGGGGAGATGGAGGAGAAAAAGAAAGAAAGATAGAAAGAAAGAGAAGGAGGGAAAAACAGAAAGAGGGAGAAAGAGAAAAGGAGGACAAGAGAGAGATGCAAAGGGAAAAGTAAGAATATGGAAAACAAAGAAAGATTTTTTTTAAATCCTCCTCCTTCAGTTCCAATATATAATTTGATATAGACACAGTTGTCTGTGTGTGTGTGTGTGTGTGTGTGTGTGTGTGTGTGTGTGTGTGTGTAAGTGAGCGAGAAAGATAAAGAGCATTCTGAAACTCATCACCATGTGCATCTTAAAAGCTCTTTACCTCCATCTGTAACTGTATACTGACAGTGGTGTTCGAGTCACGTGACCGAATAAATCGATACCTGCCCAATACAGGTGTTTCTACTAAAGTGTAAAAATCTATCTGAAGTTTCTGTATATATAATTATTAGATTTTCGACATGATATCGATTATTAATTATTGATCCGAAACCTGATTTACTCACCTGATCCATTCGGTCCAATGATGGCAGTGAACTTGTGGAAAGGCCCGATTATCTGTCTTCCTTTATACGATTTGAAATTTTCTATCTCGATTAACTTTAAATAACCCATTTTATTTTACCTGGGAAATGCAAAGTGAATAAAATAAAAAAAAAACTAGTTCCTTTGCTAGCTTAGCCAGCTAGCAAAAAAATGCTAATACCGCCACTAGCACGGTTATATACAGTCAAATATCATTCGCTTCACCGAAACTGCACCCAAAACGCTTCGGATTTAAACTACAACTAATGAAAAAAATAAACAAGACAATTTTTTATATAAAAACTTCGCTGCAGTTTTGTATTAAAGTTGCAGCGGATACAAGAAGAGAAAAAAATAAACACTTTCCCTGCGCGCCTACTCCACACAGCGTTCTCGCAAGTTCTCGCGAGAATTTGGGGGAAAAAACAAACTGACCCTCGTGTACATCTCGCGAGATTTGAGAAACTCAGAGGTGTAAAGTAAAATCTCGCGATATGTCGGGGTATATCCAGCAAGGACAATTAAATGGTATTTATTATTGTAAATAATAAAATGACACACACACACACACACACACACACACACACACACACACAGTGGTCGCAGGACATATTTGTGTGTGTGTGTGTGTGTGTGTGTGTGTGTGTGTGTGTGTGTGTGTGTGTGTGTGTGTGTGTATTGGTAAATGTCCTTGTAAGTGTATCTGCGACCAAGTCAGTTTCTTCTCCTCTGTCAGTCAAAAAAAAAAACCGATCAAACAACTATTAAATCCACATGAATGTATTTGCAAGCTCTGACTAGTGACATCTCTGGCCATCCAATCAAACAATGTGAAAATGCTAACTCAAAATCTGATTGGTCAAAGCAACAGCCTTCAAGCAGCTGTTAACTGTACACTGTAAGCACTATGAAATGAATCGACTATTGGGAAAAGTGTAATACATATTCATGGACAAAAATATGTTATTACTTAGGTCGGTGATTCTGATAGAGTTAAGGCCAGAAGAGAACGCAGCACTGGCCCTGATGACTTTCAGCACACTGATCTATTATTAGAATGAAATTAATTAATCAAACACTGATTGATTTCTATTACAATTATCACAAGCCAAAATACATTGCACAAATAAAGTCACATGTGTTGTGGTGAGTTCGAGTCTGGAGTTTCTTCCATCATTTATTCCTCTCTAAATGTTCTACTTGCTGTTGAACTGACGCTAAACTGTATGTTGGTGATCAGTAAATACACCAAGCGCAAAACAGTTCAAAACAGAGCGCTCGCTTCTGCAGCACCACCACACTGAGCACTGGGGTCCCTCAGGGCTGTGTGCTCAGCCCACTGTTGTGCTGACTCATGACTGTGTAGCAATGCACAGCTCGAACCACATCGTCAAGTTTGCTGATGACACGACCGTGGTGGGTCTCATCAGCAAGAATGACGGGTCGGCATACAGAGAGAAGTTGCACCAGTTAACAGCCTGGTGTGGAGCGAACAACTCTGAACATTGACAAAACAGATGATTGTTGACTTTAGGAGAGCACAGAGCCACCAATCATTGATAGATCCTTCGTAGTGATCGTCAAGAACACCAAATTCGTTGGTGTTCAACTGGTCACTCAACACCAGCTCCATTACCTAGAACGCACAACAGCACTACTACTACTACAGCAGCATCTCCACCTGCTGAGAAGGCTGAGGGAAGCCCATCTCCCTTCCCTTATTCTGACCATGTTCTACTGGGGGACAAATGAGAGCATCCTGAGCAGATGCATCACTGCCTGGTTTGGGAACTGCACCGTCTCGGATCGCAAGACCCTACAGAGGATCATGAGGATGGCCGAGAAGATCATCAGAGTCTTTCCCCTCTATCATGGACATTTATAGGACACACTGCATCCGCAAAGCCAACAGCATTGTGGACGACCACACACACCCCTCACACACCCCTCATACACACTCTTCACCTCTCTATCATCAGGAAAGTGGTTCCAAAGCATTCGTGCCTCACATCCAGACCATGCAACAGTTTTTTTTTCTCTTTAAGCCATCAGGATCCTCAACACACAGAACTGAACTGAAACTCATACACTCAACTGTGTGTTACTGAACTGCTACAAATCACACACACTCACACATTTCAATTCACAAACATCCATGTCTTCAGCACCACCCATTTTTTTATTAGTTTATTACAACTATATAGAATAGAATAGCCTTTATTTGTCACGTATACTTTACAGCACAGTGAAATTCTTTCTTCAGAAGCTGGAGTCAGCCATGATCTGGCGCCCCTGGAGCACAGAGGTTTAAGAGTGGCCGCTTGGCAATACGGGGGCTTGAACCCCTGACCTTCTGATCAGTAACCCAGCACCTGACCCACTGAACTATGTAACTGCTTACATGCTGGGGTTTTTTCACATCTACTATACTGCTGCTGTTGCTGTTTTGCACAAAATTGTGTGTTTATTTACAGTTAATGTTTGCACATTGTACTGTATTAACACGTTGTACAGTAGGTTTAATAGCGGTGCTGTTTTGTGTGTTGTGTATCTGTCCTACACTGTCTTGTGTCATCTGTTTGCACTAACCTACTTTAGTCTTTAACTCTGTGTTCTGTCTTGAGCTCTGTGCTGTTTTATGTAGCACCAGGGTTCTGGAGAAACACCTCCTTTCACTGTGTACTGCATCAGTTATATATGGTTGAAATGACAATAAAAGCTTCTTGACTATAATGATTTTTATCCACTCATAAACAAAAAGGAACGACTGATTCCGCAAAATGTAGTTGAGTAAAATCGACCAAGTTACAAAAACAGCTTTCTTTCACCTTAGAAATATTTCTAAACTAAGAAACATGTTGACTATATCTGATGCAGAGAAGCTCGTCCATGCGTTCATGACCTCCAGAATAGACTATTGTAATGCATTACTAGGTGGATGTCCTGCATCATTAATAAACAAGCTTCAGTTAGTCCAGAATGCAGCAGCAAGAGTCTAGAAAATATGATCATATAACCCCAATCTTATCGTCCCTACACTGGCTTCCTGTTAAGTTTCGAATAGACTACAAACTACTGCTACTTACTTATAAAGCACTAAATGGTTTGGCTCCCATGTATCTCTCCAGTCTTTTAACCCGCTACAATCCGTCACGCTCCCTGAGATCTCAAAACTCTGGACTTCTAGTAGTTCCTAGAATAGCAAAGTCCACTAAAGGTGGTAGAACATTCTCACATTTAGCTCCTAATCTCTGGAATAGTCTTCCTGACAGTGTTCGGGGCTCAGACACACTCTCCCAGTTTAAGTGCAGATTAAAAACGTTAATCTTTTTAGCAAAGCCTACACATAACACACATCACATCATAACCTTGTGCTCCAGAACATCTGATCACATGCACATTATCAACTTGTGCTGTTAATATCATGAACAGCAGCTACGCTAATTTCTCTGCACTGCTTCTCTTTCTCTCCCCATCCCGAGGCTTCCTGAGGTTTGGCCAGCTCCAGTCAAGTCCCACCTCATGAAGATTATGGACCTTTGAAGAAGTAGATGCCAAAGTCGCAAACATCCCGAACCATCTAGAGACGTACCAGTGCCATTTGGATCCCACTACATGTGTGGAGTTTGGACACTGGACCTCCTGGAGTGTTTAAAGGCTCTGGCATGGAGAAGCTGATGCTGGATCTGTGATGATCACAAATGTTGAGCTCAGTAGCTCCTAGTTTTATAACCATAAAGACTGTAGAAGACTGTAGAAAGAACATTACTTATAATCTTATACTCCAGTACTCATGTTAGTTCTCACTCTCCAGTGTTCTGTATTGTTAAAAGATTTATGATCACACTCTTGATGTCACCCAAATGAGGATGAGGTTCCCCTTTTGAGTCTGGTTCCTCTCAAGGTTTCTTCCTCATAACATCTAAGGGAGTTTTTTCTTGCCACAATCACCACGGTTGCTCATCAGGGATAAATACACACCATTTACCTTCACTGTTAAATTCTGTAAAGAACCCAGCCATTAGGGGGGCACAAGCCAGTGCACTCTTAGTGCCGGTCCCAAGCCCGGGTAAATGGGGAGGGTTGCGTTAGGAAGGGCATCCAGCGTAAAACATGTGCCAAATCAAATATGCGGATCACAAATGAGAATTTCATACCGGATCGGTCGAGGCCCGGGTTAACAACGACCGCCACAGGTATCGTTAGCCGACAGGGTACCGGTGGAAATTGGGCTACTGTTGGCCGAAGGAGGAGAAGGAGAGGAGGAAGACGTCTACAGAGACGGCAGGAAAAGGAGCAGTGTAGGAGAGTAGAGGTTCGGGTTGGTACTTTAAATGTTGGTACTATGACGGGTAAAGGGAGAGAGGTAGCTGATATGATGGAGAGAAGAAAGGTAGATATGCTGTGTGTTCAGGAGACCAAGTGGAAAGAGAGTAAGGCCAGGAACATTGGAGGTGGGTTTAAACTGTTTTATCATGGTGTGGATGGAAAGAGAAATGGTGTAGGGGTGATTCTGAAGGAAGAGTACAGTAAGAGTGTAGTGGAGGTGAAGAGAGTTTCTGATAGGGTGATGATCGTGAAGGTGGAAGTTGAAGGGATGATGATAAATGTCATCAGTGCCTATGCTCCACAAGTTGGCTGTGAGATGGAGGTGAAGGAAAGATTCTGGAGTGAATTAGATGAAGTGGTAGATGGTGTACCTAGGAAAGAACGATTGGTGATTGGGGCAGACTTTAATGGGCATGTAGGTGAAGGGAACAGAGGTGATGAGGAGGTGATGGGTAGGTATGGTTTTAAGGAGAGGAATGTGGAAGGGCAGATGGTGGTAGATTTTGCTAAAAGGATGGAAATGGCAGTGGTGAATACGTATTTTAAGAAGAAGGAGGATCATAGGGTGACGTATAAGAGTGGAGGAAGGTGCACACAGGTGGATTATCTTCTGTGTAGGAGATGCAACCTGAAGGAGATTGAAGACTGTAAGGTGTTGGCGGGGGACAGTGTAGCTAGACAGCATCGGATGGTGGTCTGTAGGATGGTTTTGGAGGCGAAGAAGAAGAGGAGGAAAGTAAGGATTGAAAGAAGAATAAGATGGTGAAAACTGAAAGAGGAAGAGTGTAGTGTGAGGTTCAGGGAAGAGGTCAGACAGGGGCTTGGTGGTGGTGAAGAGGTGCTGGATGATTGGGCAACTACTGCAGGAGTGATGTGGGAGGCAGCTAGAAAAGTACTTGGTGTGACATCTGGAAATAGAAAGCAAGACAAGGAGACGTGGTGGTGGAATGAGGAAGTGCAGGAGAGCATTAGGGGAAAGAGGTTGGCAAAACAGAAGTGGGATCGACAGAGTGATGAGAAAAGTAAGCAGGAGTACAAGGAGATGCGGCAGCAGGTAAAAAGGGATGTGGCGAAAGCCAAGGAAAAGGCATATGAGGAACTGTATAAGAGGTTGGACACTAAGGAAGGAGAAAAGGATTTATACCGATTGGCCAGGCAGAGGGACCGAGCTGGGAAGGATGTACTGCAAGTTAGAGCAATAAAGGATGGAGAGGGAAATGTGTTGACTAGTGAGGAGAGTGTGTTGAGAAGATGGAGGGAGTATTTTGAGCAGCTGATGAATGAGGAAAATCAGAGAGAGAGAAGGTTGGAGGATGTGGAGTTGGTGAAGCAGGATGTAGATAGGATTAGTAAGGAGGAAGTGAGAGCAGCGATTAAGAGGATGAAGAATGGAAAGTCGGTTGGACCAGATGACATACCGGTAGAAGCGTGGAGATGTTTAGGAGGGATGGCAGTGGAGTTTTTAACCAGATTGTTTAACAGGATTCTGGAAGGGGAGAGGATGCCTGAGGAATGGATAAGGAGTGTGCTGGTACCGATCTTTAAGCATAAGGGAGATGTGCAGACCTGCAGTAACTACAGGGGAATTAAGTTGATCAGTCACACCATGAAGTTATGGGAAAGAGTAGTGGAAGCCAGGCTGAGAGAAGAGGTGACCATCTGTGAGCAACAGTATGGTTTCATGCCGAGGAAGAGCACCACAGATGCCTTATTTGCTTTGAGGATGTTGATGGAAAAGTATAGAGAAGGACAGAAGGAGCTGCATTGTGTATTTGTGTATTTAGAGAAAGCGTACGACAGGGTGCCGAGAGAGGAGTTGTGGTATTGTATGAGGAAGTCTGGTGTGTCAGAGAAGTATGTGAGGGTGGTGCAGGACATGTATGAGGACAGTGTGACGGCAGTGAAGTGTGCAGTAGGTACGACAGACTGGTTCAGGGTGAAGGTTGGACTGCATCAAGGATCGGCCCTGAGCCCTTTCCTGTTTGCAGTGGTGATGGACAGGTTGACGGACGAGGTCGGACAGGAGTCTCCCTGGACTATGATGTTTGCAGATGATTTTGTGATTTGTGGTGAGAGTAGAGAGCAGGTTGAGAAGAGGCTGGCGAGGTGGAGATATGCGCTTGAGAGAAGGGGAATAAAAGTTAGTAGGAGTAAGACAGAGTACATGTGTGTGAATGAGAGGGAGGGCAGTGGAGTGATGCGGTTGCAGGGAGAAGAGGTGGAGAAGGTGGAGGAGTTCAGGTACCTGGGGTCAACAGTGCAAAGTAATGGAGAGTGTGTTAGAGAAGTAAAGAAAAGAGTGCAGGCAGGGTGAAGTGGGTGGAGAAGAGTGACAGGAGTGATTTGTGATAGTAGGGTATCTGCAAGAATGAAAGGGAAAGTTTATAGGACTGTGGTGAGACCTGCGATGTTGTATGGATTAGAGACAGTGGCATTGAGTAAAAGACAGGAGGTGGAGCTGGAGGTAGCAGAGCTGAAGATGTTAAGGTTTTCGTTGGGAGTGATGAGGATGGACAAGATTAGAAATTAGTTTATTAGAGGGACAGCCCATGTAGGATGTTTTGGTGACAAGGTGAGGGAGGCGAGATTGAGATGGTTTGGACATGTGCAGAGAAGGGACATGAATTATATTGGTAGAAAAATGGTGAGGATGGAGCCACCAGGTAGGAGGAAAAGAGGAAGGCCAAGGAGGGGGTTCATGGATGTGGTGAGGGAAGACATGCAGGTAGTTGGTGTGAAAGAGGCAGATGTAGAGGACAGGGTGGTATGGAGACGGATGACCCGCTGTGGCGACCCCTAATGGGAGCAGCCGAAAGAAGAAGAAGAAGAAGAAGTTAAATTCTGTAAAGCTGCTTTGAGACAATGTCTGTTGTAAAAAGCGCAATAGAAATAAACTTGACTTGACTTGAGTAAAAAGTTAAAAATTTAAAAAATACGATATTTCACTTCGAAATGTAGTGAAGTAAAAGTCTCCCAAATGGAAATACTTCTGGAAAAATGGAAGTACAGATACATCAAAACTGCCTATAATTAGATGCCATTCATTGGTTCTAAACTTGTTCTTTGCACAAGACGTTTAATCTAATCTGGTCTAATCTAATCTAATTTGGTTTAGGTTTTTTTAAATGAGTCTAAGAATACTGTTAATTTTTACTTCACTTAATATTAGTGTAGGTTAAGGTCTGAACCAAGAACAGCTTGATTTAGGATAAGATTAGGATTATTGCATTAGTGATGTTAAGGATTAGGATCAGTTTGCAGAGATTTAGTTTTGGATTAGTATCAATTTTACTGGGGTTGTGATTAGGATTAAGATTTTATTTTCATAGTTAGATTATGAATTTGAGGCTTCATGAGTATAAGATTAAGGTATAGGTTAAGATTAGGATTAGTTATATTAGGTTTACCCTGACTACGATTTGGATAATTTGAATGGGATTAAGGTTAAGAATAGGATTATTTAAAAAAATAAAAAAATATAAATATTAGGATTAGGATTATTGCTTCTGCGGTAAAGAGTAAAAATATGATTAATTTAATTATGCTTTAAGTATAGGATTTTTTTCATAGAGTTAAGGTTAAGATTAGGATTACCTTAGTACAATTCAAGATTTCAATTATATTAATGGATTAATGTTCCAACTAAAATGAATCAAATATAATTAATTGAATAGCATTTAGGTTAAAGATTCGGATTATCGTAATCAAATTAAATTAAGGATTTGAATTATTTTAATACGATTAAAGTTAAGACTAGGATACATTTTTTTCTGCAGTGAAGGTAAGTATTATTTAATTGAGATTAGGGTCAAGATTATGTTTCCACATATCTTTCAAAACATTCACAGGGGTGGATTGAGTAAATTGAATTGCACCCAAGTGTGAATATGTGTGTGTGGTGTGTGTGTGTGTGTGTGTGTGTGTGTGTGTGTGTGTGTGTGTGTGTGTGTGTGTGTGTGTGTGTGTGTGTGTGTGTAAATGTGTGTAAATGTGTGTGTAGATCATGTTCTGAGAAGGATTCAGGGTGTATTCCCACTTCATGCACCGTGTCCCCAGAAGAGTCTCCATACCCACTCAGACTCTGAGCTCAGAAAGCATAATGTATACTGTGTGTGTGTGTGTGTGTACTGTGTGTGTGTGTGTGTGTGTGTGTGTGTGTGTGTGTGTGTGTGTGTGTGTGTGTGTGTGTATACTGTATATAGGCAATAAATTACACTTTCTTTAAATTACATAAACTCATATCTTGGACCAACAATACCCAGTGACAGTCACGCCAATAATAAAACACTATAGATAAAAATTATATATATAAATCAATGCCAGCCCATTCATTATCCCCAATAGGGAGTTCACTTCCGGTCCCTGCTATGACGCAATTCTCCACCTACCAAGAAACTCTGGTGTTGTTGCTCAGCGCCAGTTTCTTGGAAACGCTCATCGTGTGTCATTTATTCTGCGTGAATGAATAAATCCGTGAAAATTGTGGGGGAAAAAAAAGGAGAATCCACGTTGTTTGGTTTTCTTCTTTAATGATAAGTTATACCACATGACGCGAAAGGTGTGTGTGTGTGTGTGTGTGTGTGTGTGGCATAATTAGTGCGTAAAATTGGATACGCGTAATAACGTGTCATGGGGCTTCATTGGAGGAACATGTATGTAATTAACGCTGGCGGGCACACACACACACACACACACACACACACACACACAGAGAGAGAGAGAGAGAGAGAGAGAGAGAGAGAGAGAGAGAGAGAGAGAGAGAGAGAGAGACAAAAGCACGCACGCACACGTGATCTGGCTTTCTGGGAATGTTCCTGGAAAGCAGTGCGCTGCTTCAGTACAGAGGAAAGAGTGTACAAAAACACACACACACACACACACACACACACACACACACACACACACACACACACACACACACACACACACACACATATACACAGGATCCTGCCGTGGACATACACCAGAAGACATTCGGTCATGATCCTCTGATTCATTTCAAAATGCTTTTTCAATCCCAACATACACACGCACACGTATAAAGTGGAGAGGACTTCGGTTCAGGGCTGGTCAACACGAGGTCTCCATGAAGCCTGGACTCAGGAGCTTTCTGCTTTAGGAAACAGCAAAATACATCAATTGTTCCTGAATTTGTTTCCCAGGTTTTTTGTTGTTTTTTTTTTGGTGAGAGCAGCATTATTCCTAAAAACAAACCATTCTGGAACCTGGGGATGAATAAAGAACAGGAACAGGGTGTTTGTAGGATCTGCTGAAGTTGACGCAGTGCTTCATTGAATTGGAAAAGGTAAGTGCTTTGGTTTTTTCTTCTTTTGAGGAACAAATAAGACAGAATAGAATAGAATAGAATAGAATAGAATAGAATAGAATATAATAGAATAGAATAGAATAGAAATGTTATGGATACAAAAAGAATAAATCATATTACACCCTCCCCCCCCCCCCCCACACACACACAAAGAAATCAGAATATCTATTATAGAATATCTATCATGTATTCATGAGCCTTTTTCAATAATGAACCTAAACATTCTCAATAATACGAATTTAAATAAATACCTTCTAAAAAAAGACAAGAAATCTGCCGTCAAACTTTTATTCTTTTATTCTGGATGTTGTGTAAATTGCTTTCAGGTTAAACTCAAAATATATATAAAATACAAAAAAGAAAAAAAAAAAAGAAAAATATATGAATTAATGGCATTTCAGCTTCCGAAGACGATCCTTGGAAAATATCCTGGAAAAGGATTTGAAATAGATTGATTTTTTTTGTTGTCTTGTTTCAGAAACCCACAGTGGTTCATCCGGCTTTAAGTGCACTACTGTTACACCCTTGTTTGCTATTTCCTCATATCTGATCGTACAGGAATCCTGGACGACGTGTTTAATGACACCCACTTGAGCTGCAAGCCATTTTTTTCACATTTATAAATAAATATGTGTGTGTGTGTGTGTGTGTGTGTGTGTGTGTGTGTGTGTGTGTGTGGATTATCAGGACATAAATAACCACATTTCTGACACCCCCAACCCTCCATCCACCACCACCGTCAGAGCTCCTTCTCCACGAGTGCACTTTGTTTGATTGAAGGCCACTTCTATTGTGGTGATTTTTGTCTCATGTTGCGATCGAACAAATCAGGAACTTATTATTCATATAACACAGGCGAATAAAAATATCCAGAAAGGACATTTATTCCTTATTCGGCTGCACGTTTTAACTAAAAATTTAACACACCAATAATGTTGCAAATCTACAGCAGGTTTCATCAGATTTCAAGGAGTTCATATTGTAGAATTCATGCCAACTTTAATATTTTATAAAATGACAAAATATCGATAAATAACCGAAATCTGGAGAATATTCCAATCTTGAAACGGTGGAAGAAATAATTCATTGTGGAGAAATGAAATATTTAGAGATCTCAGAGAGGGTTTTATTATATACAACTGAAACAGCATTTTACACATACCTATATACACACACACACACACACACACACACACACACACACACACACACACACACACACACACATGCTTATTTATGTACATGTACAAATAGATGCAGTAAGAATTATTTTATGTTTATGAAATATCTTAAAAAAGGGGGTATTTTATATTTTAAACCATAAATAAAAATAAATATATATTTATAAATATAAAAGAAATAAAAAGGCAGATTCAGTCTGTACCAAAATATAAATTATTTATTTTAAAATATTCTAAACCAATCGACACAACTGAATAATAAACTGTTAAAAAAAAAAATAGATCTATAATAAAAATGTGGCCTCTAATATGAAATATGAGAGAAATGAACTGAAAGGGGAAAAGAAAGAAAGACAGAAAGAGAGAGAGAAAGAGAGAAAGAAAGAAAGAAAGAAAGAAAGAAAGAAAGTAAGAGAGAGAGAAAGAAAGAAAGAAAGAAAGAAAGAAAGAAAGAAAGAAAGAAAGAAAGAAAGAAAGAGAGAAAGAAAGGGAAAGAGAGAAAAAACAAGAAAGAAAGAGAGAAAGAAACAAAAAACGAAAGAAAGAAAGAGAGAAAGAAGGAAAGAAAAAATGAAAGAAAGAGAGAAAGAAAGAAAAAAAGAAGGAGAGAAAGAGAGAAAAAAGAAAGAAAGAAACAAAGAGAGAAAGAAAGAAAATACCGAAAGACAGAAAGAGTGAAAGAAAGAAAAAACGAAAGAAAGAAAGAGAGAAAGAAAGAAAGAAAAAAGAAAGAGAGAAAGAGAGAAAGGAGGGTAATAAATGACATTGCGTGTGAGTCGTGATGTTTGAGGTGTCATCAGGTTTATTCTGTATTTGTAGTGGAGGTGTTTGAAGTGAAACGGCAAGTCGGACGTTTCTGTCGTCTGATAGATCAGATTTTTGGAACGAGTCCTGAAAGCTGTTCTGAACAAACGTCTATCCTTCAGCAGGAAAGCCTGCGAGGATTCGGTTTCCCGTGTCAAGCCGAACACATGGACGTGGTTTATTCTTCTCTTTCATTGCTCATATTTTCTCCTCTTTTAAAAAAATGCTGCAGATTTTGGATGGGGCACACACAGTGCGTCTCCAAGTCAGCGAAGTACGAAGCGTTTGTGGCTCCGAGTGGAAACTGCAGTCTCGATGAGCTCCGTGCCGAGCCGCCCTGGAATCCTGAGATCGACCCGGACCTCAATCCTGAAAAACTTGATCGTGGAATACGAGTTAAGGAGCACAGGCTGGAGCCGAACCGAGTGGATTCATCCGAGGACGCCCAGAGATTACAGAATGCTATGACGCACCTTCACGAGTCGGGTGAGTGAAAAGCCAGTTAACCTCTAAAATCCCAAATGATCTTCACTGAGCAAGTTTTACTGGAATAGGGGAAGTCTTTCAGGATTATTGCTGGTGAATTCTGCATTCTGATTGGTCGGAAGATGTCAGTTTACTATAACAGCACGGTTAAAATCCAAGCGCTCAGTCGGAAATGTTAGCGTTTCCATAGCAACAGCTCGTTCCAAAGGACTCGCGTTGGGAGTATTGAATTTTCCCGTAAGGAGACTTTGATGTAACAATTGCAGAAGGAGTCTCCAGGTTCAGAGGTATACCTGTTCCGCTTTCTCAGTAACATGACAATAACAAGATGCTGGTGAGGTTCCACAGCAGGAGAAGTAATCGTTAACGGATAAAAATTGACCTTCATAAGCAGTGTTTCAGTACAAGACAGAATAAAACATTACACACTTTATGGACAAAAGTATGTAGACACCTGAGCATAAGATTCAGAACATTCTCTGTTTTGAACATCACCACATTCCACATTTAGTCTCTACAAATAACACTATAATGAGCTCCACTCTTCTGGGAAGATATTTCAGTAGACTTGGAGATTTTTGGAGATTCATTCAGCTACATTGGTGTTAGTAAAATCAGGTAGGTGACGTGAGGAGGCCTTGAGTGCAGTCAGCATGAAAAACCCATCATGTTTCATAGGATTGGAGCTCTATGGCAGGAGATCTTCCAACCCATGGAAAGCAGATCTTCATGGTGCTGGTTTTAATGCACAGGGGCATCGTCATGCTGGGACAAGTTCAAATGAACGCAACATTTCAACGATGTCGCATCCGAAGTCGTCCAATTTGTGGTAACAGTTCGGACAAGAAGCACATCTACAGGGTGGGAAAAAAAGTTGGGTGTCCCAATACTTTTGGTTGCATAATGTGGTGGTGTGTGACTGATTTATTTGGTTTGGCAAAAGACCAAATTATTACTATTATTACATATTTACACATGTTAATATACAGTATTACTGCTATAATAGGAAAGTAAATAAAATGATAAATGAAAAAAATTTAACAACAATAAATTTTTGTTTACTATGGTAAAACAAATCATTAAAAAAAGAAATCTGGTTATAGTAAATAATTTAAAATGTTTTATTGGCATATAAAATTGCGAATTTATTCATATAAAGTTTTTCTAAAAGAAAGTTTTGGTTTTAAATGGAATATATTTGTAAAGGATGAAATGTTTCCCTAATTTATTCCTTTCGGGAAGAAAAATGAATAAAATGCGGTGTTGTAATCGAACCTCATGGTTGTGATTATTATAATAAGTATGCGGTGTTTCTGGAGTCCCAGGAAGCCGATCGTTTTAAAGGAATGACGCTTTATCGTGGTCGATCACAAACCAACCGCAATCCTGAGCCTGAGGCAGGAATACAACCTGAACAGGCATTACATAAGAACACCTGCGCACCTGGGGGCAATTATTTAAAGCCAATCAATCTACCAGCATTTTTTATGGGAGGTGGGAGAAAACCTGGAAAGAATCCAGAAGAAACCGGGGACATGGGGAGATTTGTAAAAAAAAAAAAATTTATAAATAAAAACAAAAAACCAATGTAGGTCCCTGTTAATATCAAGGGAAAGAAATTCTGGTGATGTTCAACAACATTAAAAGTAAATGTAAACAGATAAAAATTAGGAGTAGTATTTTACGGCAAGGTATGATGGAACGTTATACAGTCTATAAGTCAGGTACTGATGTAGGTGGGGTCTGCTTTACATGGGTTTACCTGGGTCGGACACCTTTGAGATAATTGTGAACGTGCACCCCAGGAACCTCCTCACCTTCTCAGCTACATCACTACCTGACTTTACTCACACCCTTGTGTCTGAAAGAATCTCCAGAAAACCAAGTGGAACATCATCCCAGAAGAGTGGAGGTTATTATAACAAACATGTGGAATGAGATCTTCAAAAACAAGTTTATACTAATCGTGTAGTTGAGTGTTCACAGTTGCTGTTTTGATAAAAAAATGTTTTCATTTTTTTGTTTCTGCAGGCTGGTACTGGGGCTCGATAACGGCAGCCGAGGCTAAACAGCTTCTGAACGAGGCTCTGTTTGGATCCTTCCTCGTAAGAGACAGCTCGAACCCGGGGTACCTCCTCACACTGTCGGTGAAAACCGAGCTCGGGCCTACGCACCTGCGCATCGAGTACTCAAACGGTCACTTCGGCTTCGACTCGGTAGTGATGGCTCGGCCTCATCTCCGCCAGTTTAAGGGAGCGGTGGACTTGGTGCAGCATTACACTCTGGCTTATCGCAGGCAGGTGGCACACCGAGAGCTCGGTTCGGACCCCGATACGCCTCCAACCGGCACGACGGAAAACACACTGCAGCTGAAACTCGCCAATCCGCTGCGCAAGGAGGCACCCAGTTTACAGCACCTGTGTCGTGTCCTTATAAACCAGCACTCTCACGACCACAGAGATCTACCTTTACCTGAAAAGCTGAAAGACTACCTGCGGGAATATCCGTTTGTACTCTAGACCGTCTGCAGTATTCAGTTTTATTTGTTATTTCAATATTTCCAGATATAATCCGGCAAAATCTTGGGCTCCTCCCCCAAAATCCTCAGAATATTTCATACCAGATAAATCATCACAAGCTGATCTCACACATGATCCATTATATCACATCGGATTTGGTATAATTCTAGTTTATTTATCTACTAGCACTAACCCCGCCCCCTCACCCATACCTCAACCAATCAGAGCTTTATATGTGATCTGGATCATGAGTTCTTGCAAATCAAACACACACACACACACACACACACACACACACACACACACACACACACACAAGCCATAGTTTTTAAATCATTATAAAATATGAATTTATGCTATTAAATTATTCTTGATATTATCATATTGGATTTTTGTAAAAAAAAAAAAAAAAAAGTTTATATATATATATATATATATATAATCCATATGAATGAAACCCGGTGGTTTGTAGTTTGAGGTTTAATGTCAGTAATGCGTAGAGAAATGTTGTGCATGTGACCAAGTTGATAGACTCTTGGGATTATATCCAAAACTATACTGAAATACTATTTTCTTTTTTTTTTAACTAAATTGAACAAAATTCCAGTATAACACAAGCGACACACTCCATCCATATAATAACTGTTTTATTGTCTATAATTCATAAATCCATCACTATCATGTCCAAACATTACTATGCCATTATTTAAAATCAGCTTTATGCCTTTCCTTCATAATAAACTATCAAATGCAGGGAAAAAAACAAAAAAGCTAAAAATTCTGACTAAACGTGATCGATGTTCCCACATGAATATTATCGAGATGATTCAATCGAAGTACAAGTTTGGAGAAAAACAATCACAAATAAAGAAGTGTGCGCTTCAAATCACTGATTTTTGGTTTCCTGGATTGTAATTTAGCCTCCCTTTTGCTAGCATCAGCTAATCGCTGTGTGGAAAAATAATATAAAGAATGAGTCACATTAAAGGTAATGTAACGTCAAATCATCTAAAAAGTCCCTTTGACTTGACTCGTCTGTGGATTTGTTCTGGATCAATGAATGCTAATCTTTCTAGCATCAGATGATTTTTAATATGGGGGCAGAGGATAAACCTAATTTGCATTCTTTTTTTTTAATAATGTAGACGTATCGAGTCAAACCGTGATCTAGACACTGGTTTATATTTCCTTTCATTTGTCACCCATATGTAGCCTGAATGCTAACAGATAGCTGTCACAACAGATTAGATAAATTATGCTAAAATGTTTTTAGCTAAACTCTGACAAAATATTGCACCGAAAGTGGGTGTGGCCAAAACCAGGCCACAGTGAATTCTGCCGTGTCAGCATGGTAAACCTTTTAACCGCTCTAACAGTTCCTCAACCTCAGCTACATCATTATAACACGTTCATAATAACTCAAATAGGGTTTTTTTGTTTGTTTGTTTGTTTGTACCTGATTGTGTTTTTATTTAAGGGTTTATTCAGTTTTATATGCATAAAGAAACAGAATCTAGTAGTCTAATTTAAATGATTGTATCCAGTAACTTAGGATGAATGAATGACTGGTGAGAAACTTTGGTCTTTGTTCAGTTTAGTCTGGTCAGGTGTTTGTGGACACCTGACCATAAAATTGGTACTCACTTTCTGAATTCCACATTTAGTCACCAGTTTCTGAGCTCCACTCTTCTGGGAAGATGTTCCACAAGATTTAGTGAAGTTTTGTGAAGATCAGCTAGAAAGGTGCTAATAAAGCTGTGTAATGATGTAGATAGGGGTGTGAGGAGGCCTGGGGTGCAGTCGGCGTTTACATTCATCCCAAAGGTGTTGAAATAGGGTTTGATCTCTATAGCAGGAGATCTTCCACATCTTCCCACAGGGGCATCGTCATGCTGGAACAGGTTTGCATCTCCTAGTTCAAGTGAAGGACAACTTTCATGCTCCAGCTTCCAAAGACGTCCTGACGTCATTGTGTGCTTTCAGATTTTTTGTAAAACCGTTTTGGGGGAAACCACATATAGGTGTTTTTTATAGGTGGTACTTGTTTGTGTAAGTATTTGCATGTACTTTGTATAGTTAGAGTATCTTTTTATTATGAATATCAGTGTGCATTGTGAATATAAAATTTTTTTGCAATGTACCAAATTAAAACCGTTAAAACTTCAAGAAAAAAACTCAGTAAAGTATTAAAAGAAAATCTTACACCTACTTGATAAAAGCACAATAACAAAATATTGGCTCAGAAGCTGCACTGACAAGATACTTATACAAATTTATTTAAATGATCATCGTTCGATAATTTTCATTTGCATGACTGGGGTCCAAATTGAACCGAAAAGTTCAGGTGTGAAGATTTCAAAGAGAAAAAAAAGAAGATAAGTATGAGACACCTGGGAAATTTCAAGCAGGTTTAGCCGCTTGTATTAATAGAATATCTGAGAACCTGGAAAGGAGAATGGAAAAGTGTTACTCAAGATAAAGGGTGAAACTGAAATGCAAACATTTCCAGTAGTCACTGAAATTCTAGAACTTTCTTTTTTTTTTTCACGCATAATTTTTCCTCAACGCACCAATATGAGCTGAACCCTAAATGGTTTTATCCTGAACTATGGGTGAAATCGATGATTAGTAACCTTACACTTTATTCTAATGAACAATCATTAGTATGTGTTTGTGTTTTCCCAAAAATAAATGTAGTTAAAATGATCAAAAATCAATAGACCTCTGCAAATGTGTGTTATACCAATACAGCACACATCCATGCGTTAACATTAAACACGGCTGAGAGTC
The DNA here is from genome assembly GCF_946808225.1 of Silurus aristotelis. Taxonomy (NCBI): domain Eukaryota; kingdom Metazoa; phylum Chordata; class Actinopteri; order Siluriformes; family Siluridae; genus Silurus; species Silurus aristotelis. The sequence continues at coordinate 1,826,010 of NC_139592.1, forward strand.
AGGAACATCACTAGAAATACCTTCACTTAAAGAGTTTTATCAAAAAAATCGATTCATTAGGGAACCTGCTGGTTAAGAAATCCTGTCATATATAAAGCAGCGTGATGTTGTATGGATTAGAGACAGTGGCATTGAGTAAAAGTCAGGAGGTGGAGCTGGAGGTAGCAGAGCTGAAAATGTTGAGATGTTTGTTGGGAGTGACGACGATAGACAGGATTAGAAATGAGTTTATTAGAGGAACAGCACATGTAGGACATTTTGGAGACAAGGTAAGGGAGGTGAGATTGAGATGGTTTGGACATGTGCAGCGGAGGGACATGGGGTATATCAGTAGGAGAATGCTGAGGATGGAGACACAGGGGAAGGAGGAAAAGAGGAAGGCCAAGGAGGAGGTTTATGGATGTGGTGAGAGAAGACATGCAGGTAGATGGTTTGAAAGAGGCAGATGTAGAGGACAGGGGGGTATGGAGACGGATGATCCGCTGTGGCGCCCCCTAATGGGACAAGCTGAAAGAAGAAGAAGAAGTCGACTTTTCCTCAAGAAGTCCAGCTTTTCTTGAAAAGCTTCTTGAGCTCTGACTAGTGGCTCTCTGACCATCCAATCAAAGGACGTGAAAATGGCAATGTTATTGTACACCTGCTAGAGGGCCCCAGTGGCGCCAACTCAAAATCTGGTTGGTTAAAGCAACAGCTTCAAGCAGCATGAACAGTTCACTGTAAGTGCACTATTCATTCTGAAGGCCTCGATCAGAATTTCTTCAATCTTGGCAACACGTGATGTTGAGACACAACAGGAAGCAGTGCAACAGAGAGAAACACTATGAAATAAAGAGAATAGACTATTGGGAATAATTTAATGCGTATTCATGGAAAAGCAGTGATTTTGATAGAGTTTAGACCAGCAGAGAAGACATTGCTGATCCTGAAGGCCTAAGACTGAGAAAAACCCCAGGATTAAACAAACGCCACACTATTACTCATTCTGCAATTCTGGATCTAGAACCTGTAACATCTTTAAAGTTCAGCTCTTGGTACTTTATACACTCTTGGTTCTTCAAGGGTTCCTTAGGGTTCATTGGATAGATTGCATTAAGAGTTACAGCAAATGTGCAAAAGAACACATATCACACACACACACACACACACACACACACACACACACACACACACACACACACACACACACATACATATATATATATATATATATATATATATATATATATATATATATATATATATATATATATATATATATATACACACACACACACACACACACACACACACACACACATAGACCAAGTGCTTACTTTTCCTTAATGGAGCTTTTTATGACTTACTGCTCCCTGACGGCTCAAAGAGTTTTCTAGGAAATGAAAGGAGGAGGGAGAGTAAGTGTGTATATATATATGTGTGTGTGTGTGTGTGTGTGTGTGTGTGTGTGTGTGTGTGTGTGTGTGTTTGAGAGAGAGAAAGAGCAAAAGCGGGAGGAAAGAGGGAACTTTTCTAAGAATAATGACTGGGTGTATTCACGTTTTAACCCTCACACACCTGCCGTCAGCACTCTCTAACAACACACACACACACACACACACACACACACACACACACACACACACACACACACACACACACACACTGCACCAGTGATTATTAAGAAACACTGCTTTTAATGTTCATATATTTGGACACATTTCTGAAAAAAGTCATTCAATATAAAATAAATCCCACAGAACGGCATTTTCTCTGAAATCTTCTTGTATATGATCCTTGGAGTTTATTTATAAATCCCCACATCACATGTATCACATCCCACCGGGTTTTACAGTCTGTGGACAATCAGAACTTCTCTGAGTTTCCCCGAAGACCAGAAACATAAACATCCCCAAAACATGTTTGGTGCAGTAAAAAAGTAACGAAAGGCTTCAGATTCTGAGGAATATTTTTTTTAGGAGAAATCTTCTGGGTAGAGTGGACATTCAAAACGATAGACTATAGAGGCATTATATCAACCTTATTTAAAAAAATTTTACTGTGGCATTACTGTGGTATTATACTGACGTTGATAGTGGCATTATATTGGCATTACTAGTTGCATTACAGTGGCATTAATAGTAACATTATACATGCATTAATAGTCATTATACTAACATTAAAAGTGTCAATATACTGATATTTAAAAACATATTGCATTGGCATTAAAGTGGCATTACACTGATAATATAGTGGCATGATGTTGCCATTAAATGTGGCATCATATTGCCATTAATAGTGGAATTATATTGGCATAGATTTGAATTCATAGTGGCATTATATTGGCATTAATAGTGGCATTAATAGTGCCATTATTTTGTCATTAATATTCATTATACTGACATAAAAGTGGCATTATAGCAACCTTATATTAACTTTAAACTGCCGTTTTAGTGGCATCATATTGGAATTAATAATGCCATTATATTTACATTAAAGTGGCATTACATGGATATTACAGTGGCATTATAATGCCATAAAGTATGGCATTATATTGCCATTATATCAACCTTACATTAACATTAAAGCGACATTAATAGTGGCATTATATTAACATTAAAGTGGTATTCAATCCACATTATTATTCGAGCTTGTGTAGTTTGCTACAGATGCAGTTTGGGAGCTCTGACTACTGCACTTTCTGACCATCCAATCAAAGGATGTGAAATTGCGGACGTTGTTGTAGATGCCCCTGGAGCTCAACAAGGTTCCTAACAGCAGCACACCTGAGAGAAAATCTAAAAAATGAAGACTATTGGGAATAATGTAATACATATTTATGAACAAAAATCTATTAAAACATGAGTCAGTGCTTTTGATGTCTACTAGTGTGTAGACCAGGAGAGAAGACCGTGTTGGCATTATTATTATAGAATTATAGTAGAATTGAAACGGCACTACAGGTGCAT
>NC_139592.1:1833954-1991454 GCF_946808225.1 Silurus aristotelis
AAAGAAAGGAAGGAAGGAAGGATAGATGGAAGGATGGATTCCTGTATAGAAATGTGTAAAAAAAGAAAGGTATAAAGAAAATATATATTTTTTGTTTCTTTCTACTTTTCTAAATAAATGAAAGGATGGATTCCTGTAAGTAAATAATGGAATAAAGAAAGGATTAGATGAAAGGATGGATTCAGGGGGATTCCTGTATAGAAAAGAAGAAAGAAAGGAAATTATAAAGAAAGGAAGGGTGAATGGATGGATGCTCTCTGTTTATTCTTCTCTTCTTCTTCTCCTAAAATATATTCCCAGAAGAGCGAGAAAAAGAAATTGAGAGAAATGAAAGAAGAGAAAAGAGAAAGAGCAGGAGGTCCGAAATAGCAAATCATCTCAAATAAAAGACACAAAGATGTGAAGAACCTGTTTTTCACCGAGGAACAACAGAGAGAGGGATGAGGAGGAGGAAGAGGAGGAGGAGGAGATATACTGTTGATTATCAGCAATTAATTGGAATCATGTGCAGGAAGGAAGGGGGGATAGAAGGAAGAAAGAGTGGAAGGGAGGGAGGATGAAAAAATAAAAAGAAGGGCAGAAAGCAAGTGAGGAAGAAAGAACTACAAGAAGAATGAAAGTGAAGAAGACAGTAAGGAAGGAAGGAATGATGGAAGAAAGGCAGGAATGTAGAACGAAGAGAGGAAGAAATGAAGGGAGGAAAGAAATGATTATATAATATACAGCGGGTACGGAAAGTATTCAGACCCCCTTAAATGTTTCACTCTTTGTTATATTGCAGCCATTTGCTAAAATCATTTAGGTTCATTCTTCTTCCTCATGAATGTACACACAGCTCCCCATATTGACAGAAAAACACAAAATTGTTGACATTGTTGCAGATTTAATAAAAAAGAAAAACTGAAATATCACATGGTCCTAAGTATTCAGACCCTTTGCTCAGTATTTAGTAGAAGCCCCCTTTTAATCTAATACAGCCAGGAGTCTTTTTGGGAAAGATGCAACAAGTCTTTCACACCTGGATTTGGGGATCCTCTGCCATTCCTCCTTGCAGATCCTCTCCAGTTCTGTCAGGTTGGATGGTAAACGTTGGTGGACAGCCATTTTTAGGTCTCTCCAGAGATGCTCAATTGGGTTTAAGTCAGGGCTCTGGCTGGGCCATTCTAGAACAGTCACGGAGTTGTTGTGAAGCCACTCCTTCGTTATTTTAGCTGTGTGCTTAGGGTCATTGTCTTGTTGGAAGGTAAACCTTCGGCCCAGTCTGAGGTCCAGAGCACTCTGGAGAACGTTTTTGTCCAGGATATCCCTGTACTTGGCCGCATTCATCTTTCCCTCGATTGCAACCAGTCGTCCTGTCCCTGCAGCTGAAAAACACCCCCACAGCATGATGCTGCCACCACCATGCTTCACTGTTAGGACTGCATTAGACAGGTGATGAGCAGTGCCTGGTTTTCTCCACACATACCGCTTAGAATTAAGGCCAAAAAGTCTCATGGCTTCTCATTTGGTCTCATCAGACCAGAGAATCTTATTTCTCACCATCTTGGAGTCCTTCAGGTGTTTTTTAGCAAACTCCATGCGGGCTTTCATGTGTCTTACACTGAGGAGAGGCTTCCGTCGAGCCACTCTGCCATAAAGCCCCGACTGGTGGAGGGCTGCAGTGATGGTTGACTTTCTACAACTTTCTCCCATCTCCTGAATGCATCTCTGGAGCTCAGCCACAGTGATCTTTGGGTTCTTCTTTACCTCTCTCACCAAGGCTCTTCTCCCCCGATAGCTCAGTTTGGTCAGACGGCCAGTTTTAGGAAGGGTTCTGGTCGTCCCAAACGTCTTCCATTTGAGGATTATGGAGGCCACTGTGCTCTTAGGAACCTTAAGTGCAGCAGAAATCTTTTTGTAACCTTGGCCAGATCTGTGCCTTGCCACAATTCTGTCTCTGAGCTCTTTAGGCAGTTCCTTTGACCTCATGATTCTCATTTGCTCTGACATGCATTGTGATCTGGAAGGTCTTATATAGACAGGTGTGTGGCTTTCCTAATCAAGTCCAATCAGTATAATCAAACACAGCTGGACTCAAATGAAGGTGTAGAACCATCTCAAGGATGATCAGAAGAAATGGAGAGCACCTGAGTTAAATATATGAGTGTCACAGCAAAGGGTCTGAATACTTAGGACCATGTGATATTTCAGTTTTTCTTTTTTAATAAATCTGCAAAAAGGTCAACAATTCTGTGTTTTTCTGTCAGTATGGGGAGCTGTGTGTACATTCATGAGGAAGAAGAATGAACTTAAATGATTTTAGCAAATGGCTGCAATATAACAAGGAGTGAAAAATTTAAGGGGGTCTGAATACTTTCCGTACCCACTGTATATATATATATATAAGTATTAAAGTGAGAGACAAGAAGGAAGGCAGAAAGGAAGTGATGAAAGAGGGGGGAAAGATGGGATAAAGAAAGGGAAGATGTTAGGAAGGGTGAAAGGGAAAAATACAGGAAGAAAGACTCGGATAAAAACAGGAAGAAAGGTGGAAAGGAAGTGAGTACAACAGCATGTAAGATAGAAAAGAAGGAAGTAAAAACAACGGAAGGATGGAACCGTCCCCCATCTGGTAGAGGGAGGTCTGGGCAGCCATGTCAGAAGATCCATACTGGTCCACAGGAGTCCAAGCCAACGACTGCAGGGGGAAGAAAGATTGGGGGAAAGTCAAAGAAAGAAAGAAAGAAAGAAAAAAAAGAAAGAAAGAAAGAAAGAAAGAACAGAATAAGGGGGAGGGGTGTGTGTAAAAAAAACCTCAGTATGGGGGATGATGATGATGATGATGGTGATGATGATCTCATGTTGTGTGTTCTGTGTTGCAGGTGATGTACGTTAAAAGGAGGCAAAGGTAAATGTACACTTCACCCATATGCACCAACATCTGATTGGTCGGAGGAACACGATCACAGACGTAAACAAAAATGACGCAAAAACGTCTCCTTTACTTCAAAACATCATCCACTGATCCTGATATTTTCCCGTCTAACGTTTACCTTCTATAACAACGTTACAACAAATCGTCAAATATAACAGCCAATCAGATTACAGTATGCAAATGTAGTGCCAGGAAGGAAGAAAGTGAGGAAGACAGGAATGAAGTTGGAAAGGAGAAAGAAAGAAATAGACAAGAAGGAAGGGAAAATGTAAGTGAAGATGATGGGGAGGAAGGAAGAAATACAGAAAGGAAGAAACAAAGAAATACATTAAGGAAGGCAGAAAGGAAGTAAGAAAAAGAGGAAGGATAGAGGAAAGAGAAGGACGATGAAATGGAAGAATTGAGAAACAGAAGGGAGTGTAGAAAGAACTGAAAATTGATGAAGGGGCAAATACAGGAAGGAAGATATGAAGGAAGGTAAAAAATTTGAAAGAAAGGGATGAAGATAGGACCAAAGATAGAAAGGAAGATAGAAAGAAACAGAGGAGGGATGGAAGAAAGGAAGGGAGAAGGAAAGGGAGAAATACTGGAAGGTAGAAAGTGAGGAACGTAGAAAGGAAGGAAGGAAGACAGGGATGAAGACAAAATGAAGGGTAGAAAAGAAAGAAAGAAGGAAACAGAGGAAGGATGGAAGACAGGGAAGAAGGAAAGAAGACAGGGTGGACGGGAGAAATACAAGAAGGAAGTAAGAAAGACTGGGATGAAGACATGAAACAGGGAAAGAAAGGAGGACAGGGAAGATGGTAGGAAGGAAGGAAGAAAGAAAGGAGAAAGAAAGAAAGAAAGAAAGAAAGAAAGAAAGAAAGAAAGAAAGAAAGAAAGAAAGAAAGAAAGAAAGAAAGAAAGACATGAAGTAAGGCAGGAAGACAGAGAGGAAGGGAGAATACAAGAAGGAAGAATGCGAGGAAGGTAGAAATAGTGAGGGAAAAAAAGGAAGGGAGAAATACACTTAAGAAAGACAGGAAGGAAGGAAGGAAGAAACAGAGGAAGAATGGAAGAAAGGAAAGAAAGAAAAAAGTGAAGAATGTAGAAACACAGGAAGGAAGTACTGAAGACAGGGGGGGGGATTTTATTTTTATTTTTTGCAAAGACACAAAAAGGGGTGTGGTTACAGTGTAGCTAATTCGCATATTAATGTAATTCCTGGCGTTTGTTGTTGGATTTGAATAGGATGGACAGGTTACGGCACCAGCTGCTCCCGGTCTACACGTACGACCCGAGCGAGGAGCTGCACGAAGCCGAACAGGAGCTGTGGAGAGACGACGGCACGAAGGTCACTCAGTTACACCCAGACCTCAATTCAGATCAATCGCTGAAGTGGGCGTGTCTTTTAAAAACACACCTTATTCTGAGTGTTATTAGTGCTTGTTGAAGGGGGCGTGGCGAACGTGGTCATTTGGTAGTTCACGTGAAGGTGGGAGTAGGCTGTCGTTATGTCGGGAGATCAAACGTGGAGTGGAGAGATACTGTACTGAAATGTCTTGAGGTAAAAAAATGGGTGGGATGCTTGTCCAAGATGGCTGCCAATTAAATTTACATTTAAGTGTAACGACCTCAAGTGTAGCGACCGGATCTCAAAAAGAGACAATTCTCTAAAGAAATTCAGTAAATAGATGAGAAAGAAAGTAATTGACATGGAAATAACAAAACTTTGGTCTTTATAGTGTATATTTTGTATCTAATACACTAATGCAGGATGTGTGTGAAACAGGGCTGGACCACGACGTACCAACAGCAGTGGCCTCTGTTACAGAAGGACCCGGATGTTTGACAGAAGAAGCCATTTGTACGTCGCCTTCACGTCCAGCGAGCAGACTGAAGTGATTACTCTGGAATTTCCGTGATACTGAAAGTGGAAGTTCTACTGACTGCCCTGTCAGCACTTTATTTACCTTCTAAATAGTCCCCTTGCACAGTAAAACAGCGCCTCTAGTGGTCTTCTTCTGAAACACATCCTGGAGGTCTTCTTTTGAAGGCACCTTCAGTGATTCGCGCCGGATCTCGCCAGCGGTGTCAAAACGAATAGCTGGATCATCTTCGGGAAGACGGTGAAGTCCGCAGGAATCTGGAGAGTAGCGTGGGTGCGGAAGTGAGATCACGTGGATGGTAACTGACGATCATCATGCACGAGTTGCTGAAGGGTTTCAGCTTTTCCGGTGGGGTTGAGCTCTTCTTCCTGATCGCTCGCCGTCTTCCAGTGATGTTCTTCTGCTCTTTCACTCAAAACACTTTCTCTCAGGTTTGCTCTTTGTTCTAACTTGCTCTCCGTGATGAAATCGCAGATGTGGTAACGCACGCGGTCAAAACAGCACCAGTTACACCATTAGTCTCGAAACTCTGAAATACCACCATGTATATACACACCCACATACATACACACACACACACACACACACCCAATCAGTATTGTTAATGTTGGAAAACGATGCTCAGACATTGGATCGCTTCACAATAAATTTCCTGATCTGCAGCTTATTTTCAAATCCGCAAATTCCTGAAAGAGTTGGAATCCCCCCCCCCCCCCCGTATATTCAGAAATACGTCTGAAGAATTCTTTTTTTTTACTTTGGCTGTATTTCTGTGCCAAATACACCACTTCAGGCTTCGTATAAGATTATGGCTCTTTATGATGTCATGAAGTGCGGAATTCCTTATATGGACGCTTCTCCCGGAAGCAACAGCGCACCCACCACATCGCACCTCGCACCCACCACCGCGCTGCATAGGACTTAATCAAGAAGAACGTCTCCGAACAAGGAGAAGGAGAAGCTCGATCGATTCTTATCATAGACACCGAACCTGCTGTGGTCATGGTTGCTGCTGTTGTTCTTGACTCAGGATCCGATTCTGGATCAGATTTATACCGCTGGATCCGATTGTTAGCCAGAGTTCATTCACGACTATAAAGTTCCTCTTTTATTTCTAGCGAATCGCAGCTTGCGATTCTTTAGCTCCGCCCACGCCACGCCTCCAGGAGATCGACGGTTTGAAACTGTATATTTCTTCAAAAATCTGATCAGACTAAAGACTCTCCAGGGATATGAAAGATGTAATACGACTCTATAGGTACCGGAGATTAACATGAGACCGGCCCAAACCGTGTGTGTTCCGTCCCCTTTAATGAGCGGACCAGAAACCAACCTGAGGAAACCAGCCAGGACCTTCTGATCCAAGCTGCATCAGAGATGCTTATAGGATTATTCAGGTACATGATACTTGAGATTTGTCGTGGAGATGCTGGAATTTATATGCATGATATATGGTTGAAACGTAGACTTTGTAGACACACACACAGACACAGTTGTTGGAGAAAGAGAGAGTGTGTGTCGTGTCTCAGCTAATAATAAAGCTAATAAACTCCTGGTGCTGTTTTTTGGTTTTTTTTCATTAGAACGTTTTTCTTCTCATCAAATTCATCACGAGTTCCACCACACGCAAAACTCCTCCATGGAGCTTCAAGAAGGTCCTTAAGAAATGTGTACAATCGCTGTTTCATTCATGGAACAGGAACCAGATGTTAATATGGTTACAGGTGTTTATAACCAGTACATTCGTTTAAAAACCCATGAACTCCTTCCAGCCAATCAAAATTTACTATTCACACTGACCATGGTGTGTGTGTGTGTGTGTGTCCATACACCAATCCATTTAGTCATCCATCTACACGATATTATCAAAGGTTTGCAGACACCTGGTCATAATTATGGTATGTGTTTTCTAGCATCACATTGATTACCAGATGTTCCATTAGATTTTGGAGTTTGCTTGTGGACATGGTGTGAGTGAAGTCAGGTAGTGATCAGGGTGAGGTGGTGAGGAGGTTCCTGGAATGCAGTCAGCGTTCACATTCATCCCAAAAGGTGTTGAGTAGGGTTGAGGAGCAGGAGATCGTCCTCTAGAGACCATCTAAAACAGATCTTCATGGAACTTACTTTGTGCACGGGCAGATCTCGATCTCTTTATCTCGGCTTCATCTCCATCTCCGCCAACATATAACTTGTACACACACACAGTTCTTTGGTCAATGGCACTTAAATACTCACATTTTTCCTTCAAAAACTACCAGGGCCCCGGTATTAAACTCAACATGATCAATGACCTGGCTGGTGTGTGTGTGTGTGTGTGTGTGTGTGTGAAAATCAAGAGGAGACAAAAGCATAGGAATCATTAACTTTATTACCAGTCTGAATAGAAATACTTGCAGGCCAAAATAAAAATAAAGAGGAAAAAACAAAACAAACAAGTTTGTACATTGTAAAGACTGATCCCAAACCAGTTTACTGTGTGCAGACACCACACACACACACACACACGGTGAAAACGTCAGTATTTTAAAACCAGAGTACCAAAGTGTAAATGAGGAAGAGGAACGGAGAGGAACGTCGAGGTTAAAAGCAGAACGTTTGTAATGCTGAATTTTGCTCTGAAACCGATGGAACCTCAAATCATTGGAATCGATCAAAAAAAAAAATATTTTCGCTCAGACTGAAACTGTTAACGTCCCAATTCATCTGACCGTTTTAGCAGTTTAGTCATTTGGGAGACAAAAAGCAGCAGGGTTTAGGACCATGTTGAGTTTTTTTTATGTTCAAAACACCATGCGCGCACGCACACACACACACACACACACACACACACACAGGGTGAACAATTTTTTTTTTTTTTTAAATGCAAGAAACAGCATTTCCTCTCTCCGTCGTAGACGCAGTCGTTTCTGTGGCACGTCTACAGTCTCATGTACGAGAAGATGGGGCGAGAAGATTCTGAAACGGTTTGATGCTGTACGCTGATGTACATGCAGTTATGAACGAGTTCTCTAAAAACCTACGGTTAGTCACAGACGCACAAAAAAAAAAAAAATTTTGGGAAAAAGAAAACCTTGCCAAACCGAGGCTGCACTGGGAGCAGCAGAGCTGAAGAATTAATTTTTTTTTTTTTTTTTTTTTCATTTTTGTAATTTTATTTATTTATTAACAGTAGGCCGTCCTAAACCGACACAGAGTGAGGTACGAGTGTGAAGTTGCAGTATTCCGGGTTTTTTTTTTTTTTCTTTTGAAACCATGTTCGTAGCAGCATTAAAAGTTCTGAGAAAGTCAGTCGCAGGACCGATCGGCGTTCCCTGACTCGGAGTTTTATTCATTAAAACAAAAAACACAGAACAAGGAAGACAAAAAATAAAAAGCCTGACTTGGAAGGTAAAAAAAAATTGGGGAATTTCTGAAGTGGGCAAACAGCGCCGTCTTGTGGACAGAAGAGAAATTCCACTCGCTTCGGCTGATTAAAATGAAATTATGACGTCAGAACGCGCTTTCACGTCTACACTCTTTACTGGGGAAACAAAACACGTTTTTTTTGTCCTGCAGTCTTGAGATCAGGAGTTTTTTTATTACTTTGCCTTACTATAGATGTACAGAAATTTTTATTTTAATTCTTTGAAATTGTAAGTCTGTTGGAGGTTTGCTAGATTTTATTTTTTTAATTTCTCTTGTTTACATGTGAATGGAGAGCTGGAATGGGAAAAAAAAAAAAAAAAAAATCCCATACACAATAGAGTTCATTTGATCGGGTTCGTCAGTTTATTGTCAATTATGGATATTTCGCTAAACGAAATCGGTGCAGCTTTTGCGACCATCGAGAAAATTCTCGATCTTTGAAAATACTAGCGTAGTTCCCCCCCCGACGTCATACGCTCTCGTGATCTCAAGACGACCGGATAACCGTTTGCCCCTATTTATTTATTTATTTTTAACCAATCCTTCGCGCAAAGTTGCTCTGAGAACGAAATCTGAGCTAGAAGAACGTCGATCGGAGACTGCTTCACGCAGGATGAGTTGGTGTCTATTACGCTCCCACACACAAACGCACACCATGTCCACCACCTTATAGCTTAAAAACAAAAAGGAAGCCGAAAGAGTAAAGTACTGACCCCCTCCCTTTACACACACAAACAATAAAAGTAGGTTGATTCACCTTTGTCCAGAGAGAAGGTGTGACTTTTTGTTAAAAGCAAGTAAAAAAAAAAAAAAACCTGCATCAAAAGTAAATCTTTGTCCAGTATAATGACACACAGGCAGAGGGCAAGATGGGCACAATGCTGTACCTGTACACACAGTATTCGAGTCCATTTTCCAGTGGTGGTAGAGAGAGAGAGAGAGAGAGAGAGAGAGAGATAGAGATAAAGAGATGCACTGTAGTGTGCGGAGCTGACGGAGGAAGAGAAGGAGTAAGAGTGGCACGGCCGTTTGAGTTTTGTCTTTGTTAAAAAAAAAAAAAAAAAGTCCAGCTCTAAACGGGAAGTAACGAGATCGAGTTATGAGGTAGCGCTGATTTACTGTTCCTCCTCTTCTTCCTCTTCCTCCTCCTCCTCTTCTTCCTCGGAGGACTTGGACGGCTGCTCTTCTTTCTCCTGCGAGGACGAGAGGAGAGACGGTTATCGAAACTCAGCATTTCATATTTATATAATTAAATATAAACCTGGAATCAAAAGGCAGAAATCAGTGTTGAAATTTTAAACCGGTTTAATTTGACACTTATAAAATCACATCATGTGATCATTTTAACGTAATGATATAGAAACATTAATCAGGAGCTTAACATGAGCAAACAGCACCATCATGCAGGGAGAAAAAAAATAAAAATGGTGGTCAAAGCAGGATGAGGTATAGATCACCTTCACAAAATGGACTACGGGTATAAAAAAAAAAAAAAACACACACAAAGGAGGTTCTTTGAAGAACCTTTTCATTCTAACTTCAAGCACATTTTATGTGCAGATTTCATGGGAAGCAGAATGAAAATTTCAACCAGATGTTGATGTCCTCCAACAGGAGAGCAGGCGTGTGCCAATGCGCTCCGATACGTAAAGAAACTAATCCGCATAAAAGTTAATATGTATTGGATACAGGTTGGCATTTCTATCACGATGAAGCTAAAATAATTAGTGGATCTGCTATAATTTTATTATTTAGAAAATGACCAATAATTTGTAACCGATATTTGATCTGTAAATCGATTTCTCGTCGCTAAAATGTTCCTCGAGTACGTTCTCTCAGCACCGCTGCTGCTACGTGATTATGACGCGTCACAACACTACGGAGACCGAGGCGTGTCGTATAGAATACAGATTAACATGGCAGAGGTAGAGCTGCAGCTTCCTGCAGACAGAAGAAAAAAAAGAACGTCTGATTTTTTTTTCTGCACTATAAAGTCAGACGGCTCTTCAGTAAATTGATGATTTGCTGTCGGTCTGAACCAAAAACAAAAGTGAACTATTTGTACCATATTGAATTTCAGTGCATCAGATTTTTTTGCATTGAATAGAAATCAGATCGCATCGTAAAACTGTGGAATCGTATTGCATTGGTAGCTGCTTCATACGGATCCTTGAAGTATCGTGTTGCGTCGCCTCGGTTATGGAGATGCAGATCTCCACTATATTTAAATAAAAACGAAAAAAGGAGACGCACCCTGTTGTTGGGAATCGCTGCCAAAACGAATGCATGCAAATCTCCTGGAAAGCGAAGTGAACAGACCCGACGACCTTCTAATGAAAGATGCTTTTTAAAGCCACCGCTTGGTTCCCTCTTGGTTCTGCGGGTTCGGCTCGGAGCCGCGAGGTTACTACAGTTGAAGGCGTGAGCCGGAGCGGAGCAGCTGCTTATTGCGCAACGCGCTCCTTATGAATCAACAGTTCGGAAGGAAATGTTGATCAAACTTGTGGCTTGAGTCAGACGAGCGGTTGGACGTCTCACAAGCTAAATATCCGTGTGGGACTCGGACGTGTGGACTTTCTGGAGGCATGTATGAGTGACTCGACCTGGAACGGAACCAGACCGCTGTGCCAGGGCCGTGCCTCATGTGAGAGGAATGTGTGGAGCGGGGAAGGAGGAAAAAAAAGAAAAAAGTGTGACAAAAGAGTGAGCTGTTCAGGAAGAGAGAGAGAGAGAGAGGGCGGAGCTAGTGAAAGACCGAAAGATCACAAGACAAGAATGTTCTGTCCTGAGTGGATGCAAAGGGCCGTGTGTGTGTGTGTGTCCATCCACCAATCCGATAAAATTAAACCTACACACAAAGGAGATAACCCATGATGCTTTGCACCACATATGGCACACAAAACCTACAATCCACAGACTTTTTTTTTTTTAAATGATGGAAGGAGTTTTCAGAGTCGGAGGTAAAACCGTCAGCTTTCAAAGTTTCTCTCCTTTAAAGTTTTGATGTAAAAGAGAAGGAACAAACTTTAATAGCCTTTTCTGAGGGAGAGACAACTTTAACTTACTGCTTTCTTGGGTCTTCCTCTGCGTTTTCCCACTGCAGACGCAGTCGCAGCAGCTGCTTTCTAAAAAAGAAACAGAACGAAAGATTGCGTGTTAACGTGTCGTGAACTTTTGATTGTCTTATTGAACGTTTCGTCCTTTTAGTTCTGTTCTGTTATTTTTCTGATTTGCCCCACAGTCTGTACACGAGAGTTTGCAATGCAAATGTTAATATAAAGTCTAATAGAGCGGAGGGAAAGCGAGAGAGACAAACAAGAGACACTGCGAAAGACGACGGGCCAAATGAAGAAAAAGACAGAGAGCCGTAGAGACGAAGACTTTCGAAAACGATGACGCATTTTTAGTCACACTTTTTATTTGAGTCATGATGCAGACGCCGATACGAGATTGGAGTTAAAAGGTGTTAATGATTTTTATTTGATTCATTCAGGTACAAACCACATGTCTCGCCTGAACGCTGCCCTGCGAGGACTCCAGTTCACATGATGCTGAATAAGGAGGCAATAATTGTGCTAACACACTACATTTCTAAATCCTGAGCAAAATGTACAGAAATCTAAAAAAATTTACAAAATCTAAAAACAAAACAATTGTCTGCAGCATGTGTGTATGTGTGAGAGAATCTAACCACTAGAGGGCGTTGGAGCACGTGCGTCTCGGACTCGGCAAGAGGGCAGCGGGTTCGTTGGCTATTATCTTAGAAACGGACGTGAACCGCACACAGGCCACTCCAGTTCATTGGCCACCTGGTTTGACACGCTGAGACAGCTGGCAGACCAAACACACACACACACGACAGAGTCCGGGTGTACATATACACGTGTCGAGAAGTAAAGTCAGCAGTCGTCATGACTACGGCAGACAAAATAGCAAATCGAACCCGCGAGTGCACGTGCGTCTGTTTGTGTGTACACACATGCCGCATGTTCTTTTCTTTTTTTGTTTTGTTTGTTTCTTAAGGAGGAGGGTGTCGCCATGGAAACGGCACCATCTATCGGGTGCACCTGCATCATGCAAAATGGCACAGGAAACCAGGGTGAAAAAGGAAGTGGGGAGAACCGACTATCCTGTTTCGTTTTAATGTTTTCAACTCTCCGAATAAACGTGGGGGGGGGGGGTGTCCCATACCGAGGACCAACAACAACAACAACAACTAGCAAAAAAAACAATCTACACACAGAGCGAGATACATACACACACACACACACACACACACCTCTCTCTCTCTCGCGCATATACATACATACCTATACCCATCTATCCCTCTATATCAAGAGAGAGAGAAAGTTTCAAAGAAAGGGAGGAAAAAAAAGCGAGCCTACACCCTCAGGTATATGTTGAAGTCAGTGTTGCTCAGGTCAGGTCCTGGCCTCCGGTAAAGAAGAACCATAAAAGAACACTAATCTGATGAGCACAAACCAGCCTTATATTAACGTGAAGATGGAAGAAATTGTCAAAATGAAACGAGCCTGATTATGTGTATAGAAGTGATTGACTCTAGCTAAATACTATAGAACTTGATATGATCAATATCATTGGATTTTTTCCCCCTGTGATAATCCACACTCACTTTGCCTTTAGATGCTGTGGAGCTCGCCTTGTTTTTGCTTCCCTTTGGTCGTCCTCTGGGCCTCTTCGGCGTCGGGGAACCGCTGGGCTCTTGCTGCTGAGAGAAAAGAAGAAGAGATGCTCAAGTTTCCAAACGCAGTAAAAACACAAATGAGACAGTGTATGATAGTGGATTCCAAATGGTACATTTTTGTCTCTACCAGAAGAACTTGTGTAAGATGTGATCAGGCTCCCCTCACCCCCACACTCGGAGGTGGAAGTTTAATGGGTTGTTTTGGAGCAGTGAAGGTTCCTGGACCGACATGGCTCCAATTCCATACTTTATCACCATGCAGTTAGTCTCATTGGAACCAAATTCACCGTACAACAAGATGATGAGCCGAAGTGTACGTTCAAGTTCTGCACGTGTTATTTAAAGCACAACCAGACGTCAGGAGTGATATCCATCATGAAACCACCTGCCCAGTCACCACACCTCAATCCTACGGAACTGCCTCAGAAATCTCTGACCAGTGAACATCCATGGCGAGTTTTACAAAATGCACAGCTGAACGTTTGGAGCATGTGAAGCTGTTCTTCATGCGAAAAGAGGATTTTTCACTGAGAATATAATGGAAAAAGTGGACATTTCTAGAAATCTCACTCTTAATCGCATCTCACACGTGTGTATTGTAGATGCTTTAAATCATGTCGCTGTGCAAGAACTGCGGTTTGTTCTTCAGTTTCTGATCAAAGCGTTGTCACGAACAGGGGTGAAAACACGCGGTTAACCCGACTGACGCACAATTTTTCGTTCTGCTCTAATCACCCCGTCAGGGTAAAAACATCCACTGTGACGACCTCGTAGAGTAAAGCAGTGTTTTCATTCGGCTTGTTTTCAGCATTACCATGGAGAAGAGGTGCAGAATAAACAGGAAGACCACGTGGTGCTTGAGTAAGCTGTGAAAACCCCACCACCGTGTTTCACAGATCGAGCTCGAGCTTCCTTTCTCCGATTTCTGTAAGTAAACCCGACTATCTGGGTGGGTTATTTTTAATCAAAATAAAAGCACTGCTTATTCAGCGAAGCTTTAATTAAACTATGAGCAAAAACTTCGGACTAGATTGCTATGTGCTGCTTTTTGAACTTGTTCAGCTCCACTCTTCTGGGAAGATGCTCCATTAGACTTAAGGGAGATTTCATTCAGCCACAAAAGGTGTTATAATAAATTCAGGTACTGATGTAGGTGAGAAGTGGAGGCCTGGGGTGCAGTTAGTGTTCACATTCATCTTAAAAGTGTTCAATAGGGTTTAGAGCTCTATAACAGGAGACCCGTGTAAACCAGATCTTCACGGAGCTGGCTTTGTGCACAGGGGCATTGCCATGCTGGTTCTGCTAGTTTGAATTGACCACATCCAGAGTTGTTCTAGACAATTGAGCCTCCCCAAGCTTGTGGGCACAACCACGTGTGTGGAAAAGGCGGTGTCTGAATACTTTTGGTCCAAAATTAAAGACTTCTACAAGCAGTAATTCCTGGTTTACTGTCTAATAGCCTTGTAGTGGCAGGCAATACAGTATCACACACACTGACAATGTTGATAAACGGTATCATCGTATCGTATCGTTTTTTCACGGTAATCGTCTGGAGTCTTTTATGTTAAATGTTAGTGGGCAGTTAATTTATTTACATGAAATTAGTTACATTGAACTTGTGCAGTTTCTAAGCAAATGTACAGACTGGGATGAATTTCATTGATCAGAAACACGCAAGTATCAGGAGTTTTTTTTTTTGTTCGAGCCTGAATTCCGACATTTTATCTTTATATATTTATTTTATGAGGGTAGGCCCGAAATATCGTTATCGCAGTACATTATGGCAATAAAATGCTGCACTGACTCCGTATCTAGTTGGAAACAAGAGGAAAATTTTGGTTAAAAAGACGCTGTCCTTCTGGGTGGAAGGTAAAAAAACATTTACGACGACATTTGGCGGACGCTTTTATCCAGAGCATTTTAGGGATAAGTTTTCTGATCGAGACTTCAATGCCTTAACCACCTTTTCCTATTAACTACTACTTGGGTGTATAAACGAGATCAAATTGCTCCAGATAAAGACTTCAGGCAAATGCGGAAAAATTAGATACATCGCATGGTGATCCGTTTGACAAAATCAAACATTAGAATAAAATCAATTAAACTTAAAAACCCACACTAGTAAACTTTTTCCTAAAGAGCTACAGTTCAAATACAATATATATATAATATAATACTAGGTTGTGGATTTAATGGTCACATAGCAGAAGTTTGGAACTCTGCAGGAACCCCAGGAACTCAAAAACAAGGCAATGAGCGCACGCCCGTGAATTTTCCCGTGTGTTTTTTTTTTTTTTTTTTTTTTTTTTTAGAATTGATTGTGTGCGTTTTGCTGTACGTAATCTTTTAACAGGAAGACTGTTACAACACAAAGAAAGCAGTGTTCAAGGTCAGCACAACTGACACCGGCTGCTACTTTAAGACCAACAGGTGGCACAGAAGTTCTCGGTTGCCAAAATTCCTCCAAGTGCATCAGGCACGACGGAGGAAAGCCGAGACCTGATTCATGACAAGGTTACCGAGGGCGAGACCAGGGGGAAGAGGCGCACGTCTGGGGAAACACCAACAGTTGGGTCATCGAGCGTGTAAAGATTTTGTGGACACCTAAACATGAGCTTTCTACATTTAAGTATCCGTATGCTGTTATGGTTATCTCCACCACTCTGGAAAGATGTTCAACTAAATTGTGTGGAGATTTGTGGTGTTTGAGAGTTCAGGTACATATAGAGGTGAGGAGCAGGAGATCTTCAACTCAAACCCATTTAAAGATCTTCATAGAGCTGGCTTTCTACACACACGTCATGCTGGAACAGGTTTGGGTCTCTCAGTTTGGAGTAAAACAGCATAGGGGTGGGGAAGTCCATTGTCCGATGATCCATTTGATTAAATCTTGTGGGTCAGTGGGTACAAGCGAAGGTTTGAAAGCATTGAGTTACAGAACTCAATCTGCATTTCTAATGTAGCACCAGAAATAAGCATGAGTGCATGTGAGGGTTCAGTCCTCTACTCGTACACATACCTACAGCGCACATGAACGTGCACGAACACGCTCACAACTCCAATGAGCGCGAAGTGCGGACGCCAGAACAGGAACCGCTGGCTGTACGAGCGCGGTGACTAATCACACCGTCGTAACAGTTACATAACCGCTCCTTTTTTTTCCTTAGCATTACAACTAAAATGATGGAAAAATATTCACAAAACAGAAAAACTATGTATTGATGGAGCAGAAATTGCTCCGAGTTTCCTGTTCTTTTTTTACGCTCACGCGTCGCTGAGCTTTTTTTTAACCCCGTGTTCAAGTTTTCCTTTGTGCTTCTAAAGCAGATTTACAGTGTTGTCCCCCCTCAACCCCCCGCATGAAGACTGTGCACACTTGTTGGTGAATTCTGGGCACTAAAATACTTGGTGTGATGTACATCCTGTATATGATTCACCTTTTTCTCCTGTGTATTCATCCATCCATCCATCCATCCATTGGTACGATAGATTGATCGATGTGCAGATAGAGAAAGACAGAAAGATATAGTTATAGAGGACCTGGACGTTCAGCAGGATAAATGCAGAGGTCCACAATGAGGTTAGGTCTCCTTATACCACCCGCCTCCCGTAAGCTGAATGTAAATAGTGTGTCGAGAAACTCCTGTAGACACGGGTGCTTTTGCGTATTACGCACAATAAAGTTGTTCACGTTGAACAAATCTGTGCTCATCACAGGGCACCCTGGTGTGTTCGGTACTGTTGAGGAGATCAGGGCTCTCTTAACAAGTCCATGAACTCCAACGTGACACCACCACCCATGTCTTAACGGAGCATTGTCATGCTGGAGTGGCGTTTGTGGCGCTTTTTTGTGCTTTACTCTTAAACTAAATATTTCTCCAAATAAAAATGATGTGAAGGTAATTCATTCAGGTAAACCCCCAGATGAAAGCAGGTGGATGGAGATTAGCTCATCTCCAGGCCCTGGTTACACCAGTAAGCATCAACGCTCTAATCCGAGTCTTGACCCGAGATTGACGGCTCGATGAGCCAATTGCATCTCTCGGATTTGCTCAGGTGTCGTCATTTACAGAAAAAATATGTTTAGGTCCTTCATCATACCTGTGGGTTCTTTCTGGGTCTGCCTCTGCCTCTCTTTTCAGCTCCACCCTTCTCTTTAGTAGAGACAGCACCCTTGTCCTTAGCAGTCTCGCTCATTGTCTCTTACTGTGAAGGAAAAAAAAAAAAAAAAAAAAACAGCAGGAAAGAGATTAGGACCAGACTAGTTGATCTTAGACACTACACACTGGACCCAGCACAATCCTGCTCATTCATGCAGTTATCTTCCTCAGGCAAACACGTGGTAGAAGCTTTTAAATCACGTTAAACACCAAAATGTGTGATCTCCAGGACTGTGAGGTTTGGGGTGGGTATTTCAGAAACTTGCTGATGATCTAGTATCTTCCTAGAGTTTAATCAGGACAGCACAGAACATATATAATTGATTTAAAGAAACTGAAACAAATGATTTGGAGCTTAAAGGAACACCTTGTTTAGTAATCACGCAAACGTCGCTGGTGAACAGAAAACCATCTCACACCATTAAAGCATGAGGGGGAGAAGAAAAGAGCAGAACAGCAGAACACCAACCAAAAACAGGCATTCAAGTTAATCATCACTGCACAAGTTCCTGCCACCTCATCATCTCAGACCATCCTGCTCATTCCCCTCAGATCTCCTCTATCCATCCCCATTCAGAGAATGTTTTTGTTTTATGCACCATTTGGACTCCATAATACAGCGTCACAGATCAGCAGCAGCAGTTGCCGGATCACTCAAACAAGCCCAAACACACACAATCAGAACCCATACACTGATGTGAGAAGAAAATAAACATGCATTGCGCTTGTAAGATGATACAGAACGTGCCGGGGCCACGTGACTGGCTGATGCAGACCCCTGTATGAATACAAAGACTACTGATGCCTACAAAAAGGAGTAATTTCTGTTGGCTTAGATTCCAACCATAAAAGTGCTTGATCAAGGTTTCTCCTGCACCACGTTTCTCGACCCTCGGGTACAGATTTTACACGAACGTAAAGACCTTTTATCTTCACATTATAATTCCATTCCTACATATGAGCGAACGCGTTTAATTGAAATTTAGAGAACTTTATCGATTCCACAGGAACACAGAGTTAAGGGCCCTGCTCAAGGGCCCAACAGTCACAGACTAGAACCCCTGACCTTCTGATCAGAGCCTTAAGCAGTTGTGCAAAGTCTATGCATAACACAGCAATCATACAGCATACATTAGTGCTCATGGATACAGAATAGGTCTCTAAATACATGGTATATTTATTTGCATGAAAAGTTTGATTCTGATGATCACTTATCATCATCATCATCATCATCAGCACCGTTTTAATTCTCATCCATTTCCCTTCAGAACCAATTCGTGCACACTGGACTTTGAAGTGTAATAACTACAGAAATGTGGGGATTCATTTATATAAACAAAAAACACTTTCAATGAAACCTCAAGCTCAGGACAGAGACGAACTCCTGCTTTAGAGGAAATGGGGAGAAGAAAAGTGAATCTCCTGAATAAATGTATATATTTGTAGATTTAATCGAAACAAACCTGCAGTAAATGTTTGTAATGGAGAACAGGAAGGAAGGAAGGAAGGAAGGGAGGAAGGTGAGCTAGCATGAGTCGGTTGCTAGCCAGTGACCGTGGGCTCGGGTTTGCTTACAATAGAAACATAAACGCGGACGAATAATCCCTGGAAATCATTTAGCAGCTGTTCACGAACCAAAAATTTGACGCAAAATAATAATAAAATTAAGAAGAAATGAAGGAGCTTAAAACCCGGAAACGACCCACACAAGCGGTGAGGAGAAATACCTCCGTGCGCGCGCGCGCTCGCCTTCAACTGAGGGGGTTTAAGTACAGCTGCACCCCCCCCCCTTACCCAACAACCACAACCCCCCCTCCAGTCATTCTACGGAAACCCCGAAGGGACATCCGCCTTCCGGGTGATAGTAAAAAAAAAAAAGGGGGGGGGGGTGTGGAGGAAACGCGAGACGGAAATTCAATTCGCAACATGTGCAAAGAGAAAACTGGCGCGCAAACAAAGAACAATAAAAACGCAAAAAAAAAAAAAAAGGAAATGTCTCGAAAACCAAAAAGCAGGGACGAGATGAAATTCTTAAAAAAAAAAAAAAAAAAAAATTATAATAAATTTGTTATATAAAAAATTTACAATTTTTTTTTTTTTTTTTTTTTTTTTTACATATTATATACACAATGATGCACAAGAGTTCTTGCACCATTTCAGTGCAAAAAAATAAAAACACAAAACACACCAGACCATATACATTTCCAAACACCAAAATCGTGTCTAATTTACCATCCAAATAAATAATACTTTATGATCATCATCATCATTATTATAATATTATTATCATTAATTATGTACAACTTAAACCAGGTTATAACGAAAATCCAATTGCAATTAAAGCTTTGGGGATTAAATCTTAAAAATATTTTACACTTTACAGTAATTCACAGTTTTAAAAAATATATCTATAAAAAAAAATAAATAAAAAAATATATATCGGGGAAAAATAAAATAAAAATAAGAATGGAAGTTTAATGCAAATGCAGGATGAGAAATTTAGTTCTTAATAAACCGGAAGGTGTTGTGGAAAGTAACCAAAAACTATAAAGTGCACAAAATAAACTACACACCAACAGCAACAGGTTTTCATTCATTCGCTGTGTGTTTATGTTCATCTCTAAAAAGTATCAATTCAACAAGATCAGTTCCTAAAAAACAAAAAACCCGCCATCACCACCATCATCATCATCATCATAACAACAATGTCCGGCTTCATCACTCCAATTTAAAGTGTGTAAATATAAAATATATATATTTTTTAAAAATCCAGCAATGTTTAAAAAAAAAAAAAAAAGGCTAAAAGTGGTAATAAGATACAGGTTTAAGTAAATGATTGTAGTGTTTCATCCTAAATAAAAGATCACAAAGAGCGGAAATTACAATGAAACCTCGCTTCGGGTCGCGCTTTTTTCTCCTCCCCGACTCCACTGTGAGAAGTCTTTTCTCCCCCAAATCTCAATCCAATAAAAGTCCTAAAGGTCTTAAAAAATCCCCAAGCCATTTAGGAATGAGAGAATGTGCAGTAAAATGGGTGAGAAAGAGTAAAAGATGGAGAAAAGAATTACCTTTTGGACGCTGAGCGCGTTGCGGTGCGGTGCGGCTTTTTGAGATCAGACTGGTGTCGAGCGCAGGAAGCGTGCAGTGTTCACGTGAATGAGGGAAAAGGCGCCTTCAGGCCATTTTAAAGGGGCTTCCGACTGAGCAGGAGAGCACTCAGGGGGAGGGAGCCAAAAAAACAGAGGATGGGAATGCCTTGTGTTACAGGCAAAAAGGGGTGGGAACTGGGTTTAACTTTGCTTTTAACAATGGCGCATGTCTACAATTGCCATGAGCAGTTTTTTGTTTTGTTTTGCTTGCAAACCTCCATCAGTGAACAGTCCATAACCTCAAAAAAAAAAAAAAAAAAAAAAAAAAAAAAAAGATGGAACTATAATGAATGGAGATCCAGATGACTCACCCTTTTGAGGCTTTTTCCTCATGACATCTCAGGGAGTATTTCCTTTGCCATGCTCCCAGGAGAAGTTATAAAAGACAAACTTAAGGACTTACAAACTTAAAGGCTAGACATGGAATAGACTAACTTAATGCAACATACATGTATTGTGTACATGCATATGTATACATACAATAAGCACATTTTCCATGTTTTTAAGCTTAACAAAGTTAGGGATTTGAAAAAAAAAAACAAGGAACTGAAGTTGTTAGCAAAAACAATATTATTTAAACTATGTTTAGGATCTAAATTTAGGGACTATGTTTTCATTCACATTTCATTATGTTTATAAAACAAATCATTTGCATGCACAATAAAAGAAAAAAAAGCCCAAATTCTTTTCGCGAACCGTTTAATATCCAGCTTTAAAACGTTTTGAAACTCCTTGAAAAGATTTTTTTAAAAAGTCCTGTTATAATTGTAGACTATTTGTTTAAAAAAATAAATAAAAAATTGACCATGACATCTCAGGGAGTATTTCCTTGTCCATGCTCCCAGGAGAAGTTATAAGAGACAAACTTAAAGGCTAGACATGGAATAGACTAACTTAATGCAACATACATATATCATGTACATGCATATGTATACATACAATAAGCACATTTTTCACAAGTCCATGTTTTTAAGCTTAACAAAGTTAAGAAACAAAAAACCGAGGAACTGAAGTTGGTAGAAAAAACAATATTATTTAAACTATGTTTGGGATTTAAATTTAGGGACTACGTTTTGTAATTCATTATGTTTATAAACAAATAGAAATGCAGAATAGAAGAAGAAAAAAAGAAAACACAACCCACAAGCCCGAATCTTTTTTCCGCTAACCGTTTAATATCCAGCTTTAAAACATTTTAAAACTCCTCGAAAAGATAAAAAAAAAACAATTACAATTTGCAAAATAGCTACTAAAGAAGTCCTTTTATAATTGTAAACTATTCGTTAAAAAATAATGATAATAAATTCAAGGTCCTTTAGCTCTCCATTTTTATTTTTTTTTTAATTCATAAATGTCACATTTCTATTTATTGTGTATTTATTGTAAAAAAAAAAAAAAAAAAATGAAGACATGCTCAAGATAATGGAGACTATTACCTAGACTTCTTTAAGGACACTGAAGTGCATGAGCAAAAGTTTTATGACACTTCAAAATCACATCCATGGGTCCTCCTTTAGCAAAACAAACAAACAGACAAACAAACAAGCACACAATCGTATGAATAATCATGACATTACAATCTTCCCTTGCTGCTCCGACATTTACATTCACATGCACTTTTATGTACTTTTCAGATGTTATGTACTCTGTATATTGTCATTCTCCTTATTTAATCTGTATTGTCTCCTATAGTCTTGTTTATAAGATAAATGTATAGTGTTGTTATTTAAGTCTGTACTTTTCCCAACAGCTGAAACAAAATTCCTTGTGTGTGTCAACACACTTGGCCAATAAACCTGATTCTGATTCAGACAATGCTTCTGTGGACAAAGCGAGCTCCATGAAGACATGGCTTTGAGATCGAAGAATTCCTGTGAACGATCCCAGGGTTTGCCCACAACGACGCTCTAAAATCCATTTTAAAAGCCATTAAAATCCACACGCAAACTTCATCGTAGTATTTTGAATGTTTAATAGATTACTTTTGACTCCACTACAGTTTCGAAACGTGCCGTTCTTCACTCATTTGAAGTGGAAATGTAAAGAGAGTGTGAATATGGTGTCGGGGTTCTCACAATGTGTAACTATAGACGTTCTCCTTACAAAGCTCTGATGTTTAGGAGAATGGAATACTGACCCTCACCCATTATTCACATAGCGTTCTCATACAGCACTACTGTTACTCTTCATACTTACATCCATTCAGAATTAACAAATGTTAGTACTTTTACTTAAATACAGATGGTGTAGTTCCTCCGCTACTGCTGAAAAACCAATATAATTCTTACTATAAGATTTGAGTGATAATCAGATCATCAGGTGTGCACACACCTTCGGCTATACACAGGTTCGTCCACGTACAAGCAACAAGACAGTATTTGCATAAAAAAGTCATCATATTATATTGCAAACTAAAATGAGGAAGCTTTTAATTTGTAAAATTATACCTGAAATTAAGGGTAAAATGGAAAGGTGCAGGATGAAGAGAAGCAGGTTCAGAAAGGAACTCCGCTTGGTTTTCACTGCACCTTTGTTCCAATTAGAACTTTCCCAATAAGGTTCTTTCACAGATGCAATCTCCAGGAACCTCAGAAGGAACATTTTACCCTTTTCTTCTTCGAATGTACGATTATGAACTTTACATGACATATATTTTACCTTGTAAAGTTTACACACAAATGTCTGTATTTTCTGAAAAATGTAAGTTTTTTTTTATTTTATTAATTTTTTTGTTTAATATTAGATTAGATTCATCTTTATTGTCATTGTGCAGAGTACAAGCACAGAGCCGATGAATTGCATGGATGGATGGATGGATGGATGGATAGAATTTAATGTATTTAAATACCACTTAAATTAAAAATTTATATCATTAAAGCTACATGCCTCTTAGTCCTAAACAGGTGGAAACATAGAAAGAGTACACAATTAAAAAGCATTTAAACTGGTTAAATAAATTATAACTGTAGTAAATAGATATATTTCAATTGAGAACATGGATACCTTTAGCATATATTATTCTATTCTATTCTATTCTATTCTATTCTATTCTATTCTATTCTATTCTATATAAACTGTCATAAATATGGTTATGTTGGAAAATTGAAAACATTTTTTAGGTTTGATTTATTTTAATAAAATATGGACATCTGAGCTTCTTTTTGAACATCCCATACCACATTTGCTGTTATAATGACCGCTACTCTTTTAGGAAGATGTTCCACTAGATTTTTTGGAGATTCCTTCAGCCCCAAGAGCTTTAGTAAAGTCAGGTACTGACGTAAGTAAGAAGGTGAGAAGGATCCTGGGGTGCAGTCAGAATTTACATTCATCCCAAAGGTGTTCAATAGGTTTGGAGATCTATAGCAGGAAATCTTCCACTCCAACTAACGTAAAGCAGATCTTCATGGAGCTGGCTTTGTGTTGTCATGCTGAAACAGGTTTGGGTCTCCTAGTTCGTGTGTAAGTAAAAGTACCTGATAGAAACTGGCGGTGGTATTCTGACAAAACAATATTACAGTGTGTTAACAGGAAGTGGTGGAGACAGAGTAATAAAAACAACATATTTACTTATAGTCATTCCATCCATATGCACTCATCACAACAATTCTGAACTCTTAAGAAAGAAAGGTACTTTTTCTTGTTGTTTTGTTGCTGTTGTGTTGTGTTGGTACTGTTCCCTCAAAAGAACAAGTCTTCTGAAAGACTACTGGTGACTGTGTGTGACTTTTTGCAGCTTTATGTACAATGAACATAATTTTATCTTAGAACTATTCAAATATTAGGCTCATTATTTATCCTTCATTTTGTTCCTGAACTTTCCATCCATCCACCCTATAAAAGGTTGACATTACTTGGTTGTTTGTATTATTTCCCTTTAATAGAAGTGTGTAGTAAAGCCACAAACTTATACACTATATAATGAGAATGGTCTGAAGTGAATCCACCACACACTAGAGAAGTGTATACTTTACATACAGTGATTTCAGCACAAATATACATTATACATTACAAAATGTCTTAATAAGCCTTATTTATACTAGGTACTGTACCTTTTTTGTGAAAGGCATAATGGAAATTGTACATTGTACGTTTTGTTACTATACTGGCAAAAGTATTGGGACACCTGACCTGACTTTTCCACAAACTTCACCACAAACTTGGAGGCACACAACTGTACAGGACGATTTTGGATGCTGTAGCGTGAAAATTTCCCTTCATTAGAACTAGGAGACCCAAACTTGTTCCAGCATGCACAATGCCAGCTCCATGAAAATCTGTTTTCAATGGTTTGGAAGTGTGTGAAAGATCTTGAGTGGCCTGCTATAAAGCGTTGAACTCAACCCTACTGAACACCTTTGGAATGAACCAAATACATACATCCTGAATACACCCTGAATGGGACACCAGTCACTTGTAGGACACACACACACATATTCACACCTACCAGGCAATTAAGCATCGCCAATACACCTGAATGTTTTTAGGTTGTGGGGGAAAACCAGGAGAACATTGAGGATTGAAGAGTATTTACTTTATACACAATGCTTCATATCTAAATATTACATAATGAAGCAAGATGTTTAAAAGAAATAAGGTTGAAATCCCCAAACGTATATAATCAACATGAAAAACACAATTACAAACATACAGAAAGATTGCAAAGTAATTCTAACAATAAACAGATGTAGATGTGGAACAGAGTTCATAAGTTTTAAAATCATTATTAATATATATTTTTTAATAAGCTTTAGCATTAATCATATGGAACTAAGTAATTGACACAAAAACATTTCAAACTATGCTTCGGAGAAACAAAAGAAGAGAAAAAAATGAAAGAGGTGAATACTTATGCTCAAAAATACATAGATTTTTTTTCTCATGGTGATATTTGGCTCAGTCTATATAAAGTGTACAATTTGAGTCTATATGCAACTCAAATGCTTGACCTTTTGAGCTTTTAATTTATGCTAAATATGTGTAATTTTTATGATCATTACTTTTTTAAATTGTTTTATTGATTAAAATATTTGCAGATGTAAACCTCATATATTGTTCTTAACACAAATATAAACTAATGTATACATGATAGGTAATTTGTCAAACTTCTTAAATCTGAAGCCATTTTGAGAGAGGGTAAAGCTAGACACCCTCTTTTTTCATGTTTTTTGTTTGTTAAATATTTCTTTGTTTGTTAAATATTTCTCTTCAAAGCAGTTGACCATGTTGGGGGGAAAAGGCGATATCTGTGAGCCATCAGCAGCTCAGATGCAGTTAGCAGCCTGGGATTGTGTTGCAAATGAGGATGAAACATTAACCCCTGTAGGTCTATCACTTTACATAGTGAGGAATGAGGGATATCACACCTGAAGTCTGGGAAGGTCTTCAGTCATTCAGGTCATGTTAAATGCAGGCAGACAGAGACAGGGTCAGTCAGACTTAAAAAACTTTGAAATAACTTTGGAGAAGCGTGGAATTTTACACCTGAGCCATTTTACATTTAAAACTCATTTCAATCATAGTACTAAAACATGCACCAAATTGTATAAAGAAACTTACTTTAATTTCATTATTTTGATTTGAACAACAATAATTAACAAAAATAATCACCTGTGATTATATACAGTCTGTGACTTTAATTAAATTGTGGGGGTTTTGCTTGTTTTTTTATTATTATTATTATTTTTTAGCTACAACCCACACTGAAAATCATTATATCAGTATATTATGATACCTTAATATTTACTGCAAAAATATCATGAGGTAAAATTACCTTATATGCATATTTTTGTGATTATAACACAAATAAAAGATTATTAACCTATTTTATGATCAAGCTTGACGCTGACTAGTTTTGTTAACACAAAACTTATATTCCATTTAAAAAACTATAATCTGTAATTTGTTATAAGGTTTTTTTATTATGAAAGTTGTATAGAATTTACAAATGGAGTCTCCAGGTTCAGTATCTTGTATTAGTCAATATGCTTGCCTTAATAAGCAAATAGGAAAGAAAAGCTAGCAGATTGGAGACATATTTCGTGGTGACAATCACCCAGTTTCATTGCAGCAGTCTTTTTTTTTTCTACAAGAGTGCCAAATAAAATGAATTTACTGTATCACATTATATTATAACAACAACAACAACAACAACAACAACAACAACAACAAAACAAATGTGGTCCTAAGATTTTCACATTCTATTTCCATTTCTTGTTAGATAGATGTATATTAAATAATGGACAGAGATAGAGAGACATATAGAAATACAAACATAGATAGACTTATCATTAAGTCTAAAACCCAATCATATGGAGTATGTTTTTTTATTTATTTTTTATTTATTCTTTATTTACTTAATGTATATTTACTACAGACACTTTTTTTTTTTTACCAGGTTGTAATGGTGCCTCTAAAAAATAACCACATTTAATACAGAAAATATTTTTTATATTAGGTTTAAGCATAAAACTGGTATCCAAACAGAAAAAAAAAGCTACAGTGTTTGACTCTCGCTGTCATCTGCGTGAAAAAACATGTTTAATGCGGGCGTGAGAATTGCCTGGGTTAGTCACAAAATGCCTAAGTGAATTAATCATCTTCTAAAGTCTTGGTACTGTTTTTAAACCCAACAGTGTTCAAGTCAATTACTGCTGTGCTAATTTTCAATCCTTTTGTAAACGCGTCCTTCGGCTAAAGTGATACCTGATCCAGATATGCACATAAAACACAACCAAGAGACAGACTGTGAGACAAATATGATTATCTAAATGAGACCAACGTAGGCGTAGAAGTGTTTTTTTTTTTCTTTTTTTCTCTCATGCACACAGACATTTATAAACATAATAAAATTAATAACCTGTTAGGTTTAACTTCACGGTATCATATTTTCAGAAAGTCCACATTTTTTTTAAACATAATTTAAACAGTATTCAAACAGTGTACAAAAATAATTTTATTTAGCTTATTCAGTAGCTAAAGCACAAGATGCTAGCACATTTGCTTAGCAGTCAGCATCTAGGTATAAAGTTAAAAATACAGCTGAGGAAACATTGATACTAATCACAAATAACTATTTATTCTACGCTATGTCTTGCAAATAATTTTTTTACAATAGTTATATTTGTAAATGTTCACTTCTCAGTGATTAAGATTATTACATTTGGCTAATTTGTAAGTCGACTGAAGGGTGAAATTATTCACTGTCATTAGCATCATTAGCATTTTTGTTGTTTTTTAAACCTCCTTCTATAAAGTCGGAACAGAAACATTTTTCATTAAAAAATATTTTACCTCAGGACACTAATGTCTTACTGGTAAGATTACTGCTTTCACTGGCTATAATCATCATCATGGAGTGTCTGGTCCACTTTGTACATTCTCTATATAATATAATATAATATAATATAATATAATATAATATAATATAATATAATATAATATAATATAATATAATATAATATAATGCACACTATATACTAGTTCTTAAATTCTACCTGTATTTACACTTTTATCACTCACCTGTAATATCAAAAACCAGTAATATCACATGCCTGTAATAAAAAAAAACCCTGTAATATCACATACCTATGATATCAAAAACATGTGATATCACATACCTGTAAAATGACATCACATACCTGTAATATCAAATACCTGTAAATTCATATACTTGCAATATCACATACCTGTAATATCAAAAGCCTGTAATATTACATACCTGTAATATCACACAATGACAGTTCTATCTATCTATCTATCTATCTATCTATCTATCTATCTATCTATCTATCTATCTATCTATCTATCTATCTATCTATCTATCTATCTATCTATCTATCTATCTATCTATCTATCTGTCCGTCTGTCTGTCTGTTCACTTCAGTCTTAACAGTGGACATTGTCTTAAAGCAGCTTAACAGTGAGAAGTAGGTTAAACAATTTTGTGTAATAAGTGAGCCAGCCAATCCCTGAGATGGTATGAGGAAGAAACCTTGAAAGAAACCAGACTCACACGGGAACCCATCCTCATCCTCAACATAGAATGTCCTTTTATTACAGTTCCATCATTGTTGAGGTTTACAAAACATGACATGAAATTTAGAAAAAAGCGTTACTGAAAAAGATCTTAAATGTCTAACTGAATAACTGGCTAATTCATCTAAATATCATGGCTAATTCAGATTAAAGCCAAAACAAATGAGGTTGTCTTAAAATATTTAAGCACAGCACCAAATGATATTTTATTGAAACATTTTAGTAGCCAAAACTGCATTAAATTAAATAAACTCTACTGTTAGCTATACAAAACAATACCTGCGCCCTAGCTAACATGCATGCACGTTAGCAAAGAAAATTTAATATTTTCACAGATTCGTCAGAAACAAAATGAAGAAGCTGCTTAAATGATTAAAACAAATAAAACAACGATACTTATAATCCTGTTCATGTGTGAAAGCTTAGCTAACTTGCACCTAGCCGGCTAACATAATGTACATGAACTAGACATTAACTAGCCTGCTAACTATGTAAGGACTTTTTCAATACATTCTGTCATTTTCAAGGAGTTTAAATGTATTTAACACAAGTGTGTTAACAGTCGCCGTCTGTTGGTCTAAACACGCTGAGGAGACACTCAATCGAAAAGCTAATTTGCTTCATAATGGAAAAGGCGAGCTTTATCATGTATGTAGGATTACAGTGTGTAACCATACACACACACACACACACACACACACACACACACACACACACACACACACACACACACACACACACACACACACAGGAGTACTTTCAAGCCTAGCGCTTAGATGTTCTTGAGTTCCTTCAGCCTTGTGGATTCTCCACCCCTCCTCCACTCTCCACTATGGTGATCCTATGGTCCTACACACACACACACACACACACACACACACACACACACACACACACACACACACACACATTCTCTTTCTATCCATTTTTAGGATCCTTACACACCAATCCTGGGATTCCCCAGAGTTGCTTTCTGGCTTGTGTGTTATCTGGAAGTGACTTACACACACACACACACACACACACACACACACACACACACACACACACACACACACACACACACAACACACACACCACACACACACAAAGAAGCAGAAAAGGATACTGTTATGAGAGACGGAGGAGAATCTATGGAGAAGCTTCATGTGTAAACGGAGAAGAAGGACGACTGACTCACGAGCTGTGACTTGACTCTGAGTCACAGGAGGGCGAGAGGAAACAGCAGACACAGGAAGCGGTGGACGCGGCACACTTCTTACACACACACACACACACACACACACACACACACACACAGGCTCACGCTGAGATAACAACGTAAATATACCCAGAGCTCTCATGTCTGTGTGATGCATCACAGCCAGTAGGTTTCCTGAATGATCCAGACGCGTGTCCTGCACTGAACCAGATGAGCACCGGATTAAGTTAAACACAAGAAAAATCTGATGCAAAATCACTCAAATAATCCAGGAACCGAAGCAGCACTCATGTTCGATCCTTAGATATTTTTTGGTCGTGAATTTGGTGGTATTAAGATTTACAAGCATTCGTACTCGGGGCCTGGGAATTGCTCTCACTTGGCATGGTCTTGGTGGTGTGACCACAATGCTTGTGTTGCCTTTTCTGTTCCACATGAACGGAGCCAAATAGTAGTAGTAAAAGCTTGGCTTTAAAAGGGCGTTGAAAAAAACATTAATTCAGGTTACACTAGATCATCTACAAACATTTATAATCCTACTACCCTGAAAACCTCAATTATTCCCAGGATCTGTGCAGAGGTGTAAAGAGAACCTGAAAATTATACTGAGTAAAAGTATAGATAACTTACTGCAAAACTTACTCAATTACTCAGTTTGACTCGAATATCTGATTTGAAAAGTACTTGAGTATTTGATACGATTGAACGTAGGCTCAAAGATGCACTACAAGGCACATGGTAATGAAATTCTCAAAACTACTTGTTCAACCTTCACATCATGTAATCAGCATTTCTCGTTGCTTTGATCCTATTGCGAACGCTTTGGTACAATAATTTAATTGTGTACAATCGTCTGCGGTTTCCTACATTATCGATTGTTTATGTCATCTTGAGCAAAATATATTAACCCCCTCTCAACCCCCTAAAACATCAGTTCATTGCACCAGTCATGGAATGTAAAATGTTACAAAAAAGTTCTGCTGAGCTAAAAGCAGAATCTGGAAAGCTAAAAGCTATTTTTTTTGTACATGTGTCTTAAATCAATGGATTGTGCAGATGAATCTTGAATGTCACCAGTGTTCGAATTGAGACAAGTCTTATGGGGTTCCCCAGTTGTCTTTTTTATTTATTTTTTTACAAAAACAATCTTGGGGACATCACCCCTCACACTTAAATCTATTCCACCCCCCAAATGATTAAGTGGTTCAATTAAACAGGTGAATCTTGTGAACCTTCAATTGGCGACAAAATACAGAATTACAATTTTCTGAAAATGGATGAAAACCCAGGAAAAGAACGAACACTATTACAGTACAGTTAAAGTGCGAATCCTTTTTTCGGTCTCTTGTAATCAAAATAACACAATGTGTAGATTTATGCTGTAGAAATTCATAGATGCCACACAGAAGGAATGCAGCCTTGTGCTTTATCAATCAGTATCATGTCAAAAAAGTAGAAGGACCACTAGTACTCAGTGGACAAATCAAATAAAAATGAGTCCGTATCAGGAGCGATATTGTCATTCATCAGCAAAAGCGTTCTCAAAGTGTTTGGAATTTATTCAAGCTTTATTTGGAGTAAAAATGAGGCCAGCAGAAATGAAAAAACATAACAACGAGTACAAACAGGACAACACATTGGATTTCTTGCAAAAGCCTGCACTCAAAATCCTTAGTTCATCTCTCAAAAGTAAGCATTTGTATCAATAAACATGTCGTTCCCACCAGAATGAAAAGTCCTTTTGTCATTGTTCACAAACAAATCCTCAAAATGTTTAGTCGTGTTGTCAGTGTGACGCTGCACAGTTTCAGGATTTCTTGATATTAACTACGGTTTGGATCACAGCGACTGAAAATGTACAAAATTTGATTTATATTGATTGTAAGAGACTAAACAGGATTCACACTTTTACTGTGCAAGTGTTCGTTCGTTTCATTTTCAGAATTTATTACTCTGTGTTTTTCTCTGTCTGTATTCACTCTCCAATTGAAGGTTCACAAGATTCACCTTTGACCTGTTTTAGAGAACCAGTTGATCATTGTTTGATCTGATGCCTTTCACTCGCCTTTATTAGTGCCATTCAAATTCAACACATTTACAAAAGAGTTTAGATGACAGATGATGACAACTGGTTTAACCATTTTGCATTCAATGACTTACTCAGTGAACTGATGGCGGAAAAACTATTCAGGAGAAATTGCTTTTCAGATTTGCACAAGTGACTGAATGGTGTTGGAGGTTGAACAAGTAGTTTTGAGAATTTCATTTTTGATCTGAAAAACACTCCAAAGCTTCTCCTTCTTCTTTCGACTGTTCCCATTAGGGGTCTCCACAGCGGATCCTGTCTTTTACTTTTTTTCAATTCAATTCAATTCAATTCATTTTTATTTGTATAGCGCTTTTAACAATGAACATTGTCTCAAAGCAGCTTTACACAGATAATGCGGTGATTAAAAATGAATATGTTCTTTATGAGTAAGTTTGTCCCTGATGAGCAAGCCGGTGGCGACTGGCGACTGTGGCAAGGAAAAACTCCCCGAGATGGCATAAGGAAGAAACCTTGAGAGGAACCAGACTCAAGAGGGAACCCATCCTCATCTGGGTTACACCGAATGTCCATTTGTGGCGGGTATACAATGTTGCAGGGTGCATTGATGATGATCAAAAGTGAAGTGTATTTCTGAGTCAGTGTAGGAGACTGTTGACATCAACTACAGTCCAATCCAGGCAGGCCTGGATGAAGTGGGAAGATCCACGGGGGGGAGAGGGGCAGGAACAGTGGTCACTGGAGCCTCAGGAGCATGTTTAACTCGACCGAGAGAGAGAGAGAGAGAGAGAGAGAGAGAGAGAGAGAGAGAGAGAGAGAGAAGAGGGTGACAGGAAGAGAAGGATATGGATTATTAAGTGTACCTATTGTTGCATGAGAGTTTAAGTCACTGTGCAGTTTGGACTCCGGCAAGACTCGCTATAGCAGCATAACTAAAAGGGAGAACCAGAAGGCAACACAGACATGAGGGATCTCTGGGATAAGAGACGGCCCACCACACCACCATCAACAAACCTGAGTGAACACGTGAATGTGAGGGGACGACAGCGTACAAATATCCCAGTTCACCAAACACTCTATATCAATGTTCCCTCCAGATCTGAGCCTTTAACTGAGAAAAAATCTGCTGATTAAAAGCTTGACTGAATAAATATGTTTTCAACCTCGACTTGAACACTGAGACTGTGTCTGAGTCCCGAACACTGGTTGGAAGGCTGTTCCATAACTGCGGGGCTTTATAAGAGAAAGATCTGCCCCCTGCTGTAATCTTCATTATTGGAGGAACCAACAGATAGCCTGCACCTTTTGATCTAAGTAGGCGTGGAGGATCATACTGGTACAGAAGTTCACTCAGATACGGTGGTGCGAGACCATTAAGTGCTTTATATGTCAGTAGTAGAATTTTATAATCAATGCGAGATTTGATTGGGAGCCAGTGTAGACTGATTAATACAGGGGTGATGTGGTCATATTTCCTAGATCTAGTGAGGACTCTTGCTGCTGCATTCTGAACTAACTGAAGCTTATTTATTTACTTAATGCCAATGTCTCTAAACCATACAACATCGCAGGTCTATCACTCTTTTCCACCCACTCCACCCTGCCTGCACTCTTTTCTTCACTTCTCTAACACACTCTCCATTACTTTACACTGTTGACCCCAGGTACCTGAACTCCTCCACCTTCTCCACCTCTTCTCCCTGCAACCGCACCCCTCCACTGCCCTCCCTCTCATTCACACACATGTACTCTGTCTTACTCCTACTGACTTTCATTCCCCTTCTCTTCAGCATGTACCTCCACCTCTCCAGGATCTTCTTCACCTGTTTACTACTCTCACCACAAATCACAATATCATCCACAAACATGACCTCGTCTGACCTTGTCCTTCAACCTGTCAATCACCACTGCAAACAGAAAAGGGCTTAGAGCTGATCCTTGATGCAAAGAAATCCTCTAACCCTTTAATAAACTCATTTATAATTCTCGTCACTCCCGATGAAAATCTAAGCATCTTCAAATCTGCCACGTCCTGCTCTTAATAGTGAATTTAAAAACAAATGAACAGAGTGTAATACGGAGGCAGAGGTGTAAAGTATATTTGTGTAAATGTACCTTCTTACACTGTACTGTACTAATTACATTTTGCACTTCTGTTGAAGAGTCAACTGAGAAAAACAGTTATGTCTACTAAACCAGGAAGTGAGTAAATGCTGCTTTATATCTTTGATACTCTATTAAAAGTAGAATGAAGACAACGAGGATTAGAAATGAGTTTATCAGAGGGACCGTGCATGTAGGACATTTAGGAGATGAGAGAGGTGCAACTGAGATGGTTCGGAGGGAGAAGAATGCTGAGGATGGAGGAAAAGAGGAAGGCCAAAGAGGAGCTCAATGGATGTGATGAGGGAAGACATGCATGTGGTTTGTTGGAAAGAGACAGATGTATTAAGTGATATGGAGACCAGACGATGTTCTGCCGAGAACAAGAAGACTAAATTTGACCTCCTAAAGCGAGTAACACAATAAAGGTAGGGGTGGAAATGCTTCTGAAACAAACCCTAATTCCTAAGAAAAAGAAAAAGAAACTGAAACTATACAACATCCTCACCTGATCCTGTCCTGACTTTTCCTCACCTGTAGGGTGCCAATACTTACTGTCGATCGACAGTCAACTTTGTTATTAATTAAATCCTGAAACGTAGCAGCGTGCGTGTGAAAGTCAGGTACTTTCCGACTCTTTTATTTACGTGCTCTAGATGACATGAGTCACCTCGAGTGAAATACCGAGAGCTCCACATCCCTGAGTCACGATCAAGAAGGAAGTGAGAATGAAATGATCGACCTGAAATATTTCGACCCACTTCCCCTTCAAACGATTTCCTGTGTTCGCGCCTTGCACGTGAATTTCCTCGTATACAATTACACACGTGGCGGGGCCAAAAGTATTCGGACACCCCCCTCTTTTTTTTTTTTTTTTACACTCCATGAAGATCCGCTTTTTATGGATCAAAAGGTGTGGAAGATCTTCCACTATTAACAATATGGAACACCTTTCAGATGAATATGGATTCCTCCTCACCTACATCAGTACCTGACACCAATACCTGACCACCTAACACCCCTGTGGTTAAATTAATCTCCACACAAAATCTAATGGAACATCTTCTCAAAAGAGTGAAGCTCATTTTAACAGTAAATGAAGACTAAATGTAGAATGGGATGTTCGAAAAGAAGGACATAGCAATGTTATGGTCGGGTGTCCACAAACATTTGGCCATGAAGTATATATATATATATATATATATATATATATATATATATATATATATATATATATATATATATATATATATATATATATATATATACATACACACACACATCAGAGTCCAGGGAGACTCCTGTCTGACCTCATCCACCAACCTGTCCATCACCACTGCAAACAGGAAAGGGCTTAGAGCCGATCCTTGATGCAAAGATATATATATATATATATATATATATATATATATATATATATATATATATATATATATATATATATATATATATATATATATATGAGATAGATAAATTAGATAAATGTATATCGCTCTGGAGAAGGGTGTCTACCAAATCCCATGATGAAAGTTGAGCCATGATGAAGAACCACATATTGTATTTATTTATTTATTTATTTATTTATTTATTTTATTATCTGCTTCATATTTGCACAATTAACATGGAAATTTCCCTACTGTGGCACGAATAAAGGTTTATCTTATCTTATCTGATCTTATCTGATCTGATCTATGGCTGGAAATGTTGTATGTCAAAGTACTTTTGGCCACACCATGTATTCATTACTTTATTAGCGTATATATTATTGTTTTGTTGGAAAGAAAAGTGTGTTTGAGATATAATAAGTTTATGTGATAAAATCTGGTCTTTTAAACCTCCTAAAATAGACATTTCAACCATTATAGTACACTTATGAATTCGTTTTGCCTTTTTTCTAAGAATTGAATTTTTACATTTATGGCATTCATCCAGAACCACTTAACATTTATCTCATTCATTCAGCTGAGCAGCTAAGAGTGTTACTCAGGGACCCCCGGGTGGCAGCTTGGTGAGGCTGGTTTTTGAACTCAAGACCTTCTGAGCCAAAACCTTGAAAAATAAGCTCCCACTCCCAGACGGCTCAACGAGGAATGTTTTGTGTGCCTGATTTTGGGGATCGTGGGTGATTAACAGATGGGTTATTTGCGCAAAGGCCTTGATGGAGAAATGATAGCTGTCCAGATGGTGCAACTGTCACTGAAAATCTCCGGATCTTATTGCACATGAATTATTTCCCGGCTGGTTCGTTTACGGAGAGAAAAAAAAGGTGCTTTCGTATTGGGGTCCTTATGTTTATGACTGTTTATTTTTTGGAAATGAAATGATGAAATTGCTAAATCATCAATTAAATTTTTTGAGGTCTCCATCATCATTTTTAAAGAATTAAAACAATGTTTTTCGGTTCTATTGATTTATATAACAACAGATAATTACAGACTAATAGTCAAAAGTATTGGAGCACCTGACCTTTTCCAGCCGGTTGTAGTTCTTCACTCGAACTCTTAGCACCAAGTTGGAGACACAGAACTGAATGTGTATCTCCAACTTTAATCGTCCCAAACCTGTTCCAGCCTGACAATGCCCTTGTGCACAAAATCATCTCCATGAAGATACGCTTTACATAGGTTGGAAGATGTGGATGATCTCCTTCTATAGAGCTCCAACCCTATTGGGGTGAATGTGAATGCTGACTGCACCCCAGGCCTCCTCACCTTCTCACCTACGTCAGGACCTGACTTTACTAACACCCTGGTGGTTGAAAGAATCTCCACAAAAATCTAGTGAAACATCTTCTTAGAAGAGTGGAGCTGATTATAATGGCAAATTAATGAGGATTAAATGTGGAATGAGATGTTGAAAAAGAAGCACACAGCAATATTATGCTCGTGTCCACAAACCTTTAATGAAGAAAATGCTCTTTTTTTTAAAAATAAACATTTATAAAGCATTTACTGTACAACATCCATTGGAATGATTTGTTATCATCAAAACAACAAGAAGAAAATACCTTCTTCAGTAAAATCATTTCTAACTTACACAAAAGTAATGAAACATCTAAAACTTTTTTACACAATCCAAACCAGAAAATGTGGTATGTATGTATGTATTTGTCTATCTTCTTCTTCTTCTTCTTCCGGCTTCTCCCATTAGGGGTCTCCACAGGAGATCATCCGTCTCCATACATCTGCCTCTTTCAACCCAACTACCTGCATGTCTTTCTTCACCACATCCATAAACCTCCTCCTTGGTCTTCCTCTTTTCCTCCATCCTGGTGGCTCCATCCTCAGCATTCTCCCACTGATATATTATGTATTTGTGATCTACTGTATATCATATAAATAAAAGTATGTGGACACCTGAGCATAAGATTGCTATGTGGTTCTTTTTTGAGCATCTCCTTCCACATTGACTTCTCATTTGCTCTTATAATGAGCTTCACTCTTCTGGGAAGATGTTCCACTAGATTTTGTGTAGAATCATTCAGCTGCAGGGGTGTTAGTAAAGTCAGGCACTGATGTAGGTGAGGATGTAAAGAGGCCAGTCAGCATTCACATTTATTTAAATAAATAGGGCTTATAGCTCTATAGCAGGAGCTCTTCCACATCTTCCAGGCCATGAAACGCATATCTTCTTGGATTTGGTTTTGTGCACAAGGGAACAGGTTTGAGTCTCCTAGGTGGGGCACGAGGATGTTCTAACAGTTTGGTGAAGAACCACATATGGTTGGGGAAGGCAGGTGTCCAAATACTTTTGATCACACTGGGTATACATATTTTTTCTTTATATTTATATACATTGTGGTTCTTCTCATGTGTTGATGTTGAATGGCAGTGTGAACCTCGGCAGCCTGAAAGCTGTGACGGCTGGGATGGTCTCAGGTCTGCCAAAAAGGATGAGAAAATCGAAGTTATGTAACTTTCCAGCAATACCTTCAGTTTAGGCTTTGAAATGTATATCTTAGTTTAGAGAAATATATGAGGTGGTATGAAAAAGTTTCGAGCTCTGTTTACAAGGAAGTACTTTATTTATTTACGTTTAAACACGAATACCTTTAAAATGAGCCCCCCTGCACCCCCCAGAGTGGTCAGAATAGCAGACGTGGCAACGCACGTGGTCAGAATGCCACCACATCTCCCGGTGTACACAGGACAATGCCTTTTGGCATGCTGTCTTATGAAGGTCGGCGCTCCTTGTGACTGCGCGTGCAGCCTTGTGCTGCCATCTGTTGGTGTGTTAGAAAACTAGCCTCGAAACCTTTTGCTACCGACTCTACTCGTGAAATGGCATTTAAATCTGTTGGTGCAGATCAGGTGGAAATGAAAACAAGCACCCACGCAGATGTTCCTTTACTCTGCATTCTATACGCATTTATCACGCTTCCCTTCGTCTTCTTTTTATGATAATAAACGTGAGATAGGGGGAAAAAAATAACCTTTTACTGCACGCTCTATGGCAAATTTTTTTTTTTAAACAACGGATTAACGTTTTTATTAAAACAATACCTAGATACCTGTGGGTTCTTTCGGGATCTCCCTCTGCTTTTCTTTTCCACTATGGTCTTCTCGTCAGGAAGGACACCACCCTGATTTACGGAAATCTGGTCTATCACCTCTTGCTGAGTTAAAGAATAAACACACACACATTAGTATCAACAGGTACTAATTGATGTGCAGATCAGGATAAGTTTATACTAACCACTGCAGATTCGGAGCATCCCACAAGATCTGCAACCTCTGAGATGCTCTGCCCCAGTCGTAAAGCCATCACAACCTGGCCCTTGTCAAACTCGCTCAGACTCTTGTCCATTTTTCTTCTGGCGTCCAACACATCAACTTCCACAGCTGAACTGATCGCTTGCAGAATATTATATCCTACACATCTTTCAGGTGCCACTGTAAGGAGATATTTCATGTTATTTATTTCCTTCAATGCTTTTGAATATTATTGTCTAGTCAGTGTACATGAATGGATGCAGTCAGGTCCATAAGTATTTGGACACCGCCTCAATATCAGCAGACCACCGGAATGATTCGAAATGAAGCAAGCATGCGAGTAAAGTGTGGATCATTCATTAATTGGAGCAAATGTCCATAATTATGTAGACGTCAAAGCACGTCTTAAAACACCTACAATCCAATAATGTGATAATATATATAACCTACAGTATTATTTATGCACAACGCGAAACGTTTGTTGATATGAAAGCGTTTTCTCTCCTCCCGCAGATGTCGCAGCTCGATGACGTAAAAAAGAGGGGCGGGGCCACCACATGGGGCTACAACGGGGAATGTCGGTGTGCTGTGAGGGTGCCGGAGTTTGTTGTTGTTGTTGTTGTTGGAGTGGAAACACTGCGCGTTAGTGTTGATGGTTTTGGATTTGCGACGTGTCCATTTTACAGGAATAAAATGCTGCCGAATGTCTTTGACACGCGTCTTTCCGACTTCCGGTTCCTAACGGAAATACATTTAACCGACACTTTGATCATCTGAAGGTGACTAGTAAGACAGTACTAATGTACATTAATGTTGTTGCTTTATTCTCCTCCTCTTTTTTTTTTTTAGATAACCCTTATTCCTCTTCTTGCTTTTTCTTTCTCTTCCTCCTCCACTTCACCTTTTCTCCTTCTTCCTTCTCATCCTTGTTTTTTTTCTTCTTTTTCTTTCTCCTCTTCCTTCTTCTCACTTCTTACCTCTCCACCTCTCCTCCTTCTCCTTATCCTCTTCTTTATTTTCTTCCTGCTCACCTTCTCTTTATCTTCCTTTTTCTTGCTTCTTCCTCCTCTACTTTTCCTCTTCCTCCTCCTTCTTTCTCCTCATCCTCCTTCTCCTCTTCCATTTTCCATCTCCTTCTTCTTCATCCTCCTTCTCATACTTCATGTTTCTACCTCCTCCTCCTTCTCCCTCATCTGCCTTCTCAACTTCTCCCGCTTCCACTCTTTTCTTCCTCTCCTCCTTCTTCTTCTTCTTCTTCTTCTTCTTCTTCTTCTTCTTCATCGCCGTATTCTTCCTCCTGCTTCTTTTTTATCTTCTTCATCCTCTTCTGCTCCTTTTTCCAAATTCTGCTCCTCTTCTTTCTTTTCTTGCTTCTTACTCCTCCTTTATCTTGCTCCATTCTCTTATTATTGTTAATATTTTGATATTAAATCATTTAAAAAAACTGCACTATAAGTGAAAATGTGAAATATCAGGTGATGATAATTTGCTTTAAAATAAAAACTTCTCGTAATAATTCTGCTAATAAATATAATAACAAGAAAACTATAAAACAAAACATTTTCTGTCCATTTTTGTTGATAAACATAAACTTTCTTTAGTGTCAGTTTGTGAAACCAAAATGTGCTGGGATTCGATCTCACAACCTTCTGATCAGAAGTCCAACTTCTTACTCACCAGTGGTGGATGAAGTACACAAACCATGTAGTAAAAGCAGAGATTCACTCGGGAAAATATTCCAGTAAACGTAAAAGTGTCCCTTTAAACGTTCACTGGAGTAAAAATACAAAATATTTTTTCCATCAAATGTACATGAGTATCCAAAGTACTGATTTATTTAAACTATAATGTTCCTATTATCATTTTTATCACAAGACTCTTTACTTAATCATCTCAGTTTAGTGAAAAGACTCTGTGAGTCTCAGCACACTTATTATTACGAGCCGAAAACCTTCAATGACTTCAAAATAATGGTGTAAATGAGGTCTCGTGTGTTGTGGTGAGTTCGAGTCTGGACTTCATCATTTATTTCTCTCTAAATTGATGCTGAACTGTATGTTGGTGATCAGTAGATACACCAAGCATCAGTGATGGTTTTAGCTTGAATGACTCCCTGAGTGAACCACACCATGACCCAACGTCTCGATTCGTTTCAGCTTCGAAAAGCTCGTCTCTGCTTCAGCTTCCGTCACTGGATGAGTAAAACATGTTCTCAGAGCAGTCCACAAATGTAACTCCATTTTGTGTATAAACATCACCCTCAATATATTCATTACACAATTACATCATTGTGCACAATTTATCACCCTCTCAGAACCAAAATCCAGAAACGAGCCTTTAAGCTGCACTGAACCCCTGCACTACCCCCCCCCCCCCTCTCTCTCTCTTTTCTGAGAGTGTTTGAGTGAGGGAACTTCTCCTGACCTCCTCCCTGCATGATCAGTGCTTAAGATGTTGGACTTTCTGATGCAAAGGTCTAATCCCAGCACCACAAGTTCTCATTGTTGGGCACCTGAGCACGGCCCTTAACCCTCTTCTGCTCAGTGCTTTAACGCGATCTACCTAATGACTTCCTGTGTAACTCCCTGTGCTGTAGCTGAAACACTAGACGTCAC
The DNA here is from genome assembly GCF_946808225.1 of Silurus aristotelis. Lineage (NCBI taxonomy): Eukaryota > Metazoa > Chordata > Actinopteri > Siluriformes > Siluridae > Silurus > Silurus aristotelis. The sequence continues at coordinate 1,874,871 of NC_139592.1, forward strand.
GCTGCCCTGTACGTTCCTGCAGAACCCGCTGGTTTGCCCCAGCTATGGTCCGGCGCTGCGTTTTCGGCTGCACTTCTCCCCGCACGCTCTTCACTTTCCCCACCGATCCCTGGCTGCGAAAGAGATGGCTGGAGTTCGCTCATCTCGAAGAGAGCGGGATCCGTTCCAGTTCTCGAATTTGCGACAGACACTTTCCGGACGACTCCTTCAACAACCTGGGGCTGTTCAACGCCCGGATAACGTCCTACCTCAGGCTGATCGAGAACGCAGTTCCGTCCCTGTACACCGTCGGCGCTCCTGCGTCCGTAACGGTAAGTCAGCAACCAGTTTTATCGAATTGGCCTAGGTGTATTTGAAACGTGGCCTGCCGTAGGTTTCATTTGTGTACGTTACGTTTCAGCCATCGTTCAGAAGTATCGGCTGCCAGTATGAGAAAGTGCGAAACACCGCCAACGTGAGCGTTCAAGCCAATACCTCGAAAATCTACAGACGAAGTAAAGGTAAAAAAAAAACCTTTTACATCTCCGTTTACAATATTAACATTAAATAACTCCTCCATCATCAGTAATAAATATGCAGCAGTTGATATTGTAATCGTGTTCACATGAAATAAATAAATAAATAAGAGACACCGATCAGGTATTACATTATAACATTTTGAAGTGAAGAACACTGATGATCTCTTCATCATGGCACCTGTTAGTAGGTGAGTATATTTATTATTCAGCAAGTGAACATTTTGTCCGTAAAGTTGACGTGTTAGGAGCAGGAAAAACGGGCGAGCGTAAGGATTTGAGTTTGACGAGGGACAAATTGTGACGACTTGACGACTGGGTCAGAGCATCTCCAAAACTGCTGCTCTTGTGGGCTGTTTCACGTCTGCTGTGGTCAGTGTCCATCAAGAAATGGGCCGCCGAGTCCCGTTGATACACGTGAGGCCCTTGACCCTCCGTGCTCCAGGGGGCGCTGTATCATTTATCATAAAACTGCAACTGAAACAAATTTGTCACAGGCAAAAGTGGTCTTTTAAAAAAATGATAAAAAAAATAAAACACCCTGCAGACCGTAACTGCAAGTCACTAAAATGGAAATAAAATAAAAAACTTAAAAGTTTTTATTCTTTCTGAGTGGCCCGGTACCGGATGATCCATGGCCCGGTACCGGTCTTTGGGAATCCTGCTAAAAAAACGGTCCTTTGATGAATCTCATATGTGCTTTTATTCATTATTGTACATAACATGTAAAATTGTATAATCGATGATGATGATGATGGTGATGATTTCTTTCAGCGATTCAAGTTTGGACCGTCCGGCGGGACACAGACTCCGACGTGGACTCGGACAGGTATGCGAATGAACGTAACGCAGAGTCCGTAAATTTTAATATTTACATTTACATTTCTGGTGTTTGGGTGACGCCTCCGTGTCCATAGCAACATATAAAATGCTTTGAAGTTTCCATCAATAAATAGGTTCTGATACTGGTTCATTATATCCCAGACTGGGAATGCTATCAGTCTAAAACTCTGTGGGAACCAAAAATAATTCTAAATAAATAAATGTTAAGAAGAGGAAGTATTTTAAGAAGTTCTGAAAGAGGTCGGTGTCTTCCTTGTTCGATGGTGGGATTAATAAAACAGTGGGAAATGATGAAATGGGGGATGAGTGGTAGAGGATGGAATGATGAGTGGAGCAGTGGTAGAGGATGGAATGATGAGTGGAGCAGTGGTAGAGGATGGAATGATGAGTGGAGCAGTGGTAGAGGATGGAATGATGAGTGGAGCAGTGGTAGAGGATGGAATGATGAGTGGAGCAGTGGTAGAGGATGGAATGATGAGTGGAGCAGTGGTAGAGGATGGAATGATGAGTGGAGCAGTGGTAGAGGATGGTGGGATGAGTGGAGCAGTGGTAGAGGATGGAATGATGAGTGGAGCAGTGGTAGAGGATGGAATGATGAGTGGAGCAGTGGTAGAGGATGGTGGGATGAGTGGAGCAGTGGTAGAGGATGGAGGGATGAGTGGAGCAGTGGTAGAGGATGGAATGATGAGTGGAGCAGTGGTAGAGGATGGAGGGATGAGTGAAGCAGTGGTAGAGGATGGAGGGATGAGTGAAGCAGTGGTAGAGGATGGAATGATGAGTGGAGCAGTGGTAGAGGATGGTGGGATGAGTGGAGCAGTGGTAGAGGATGGAGGGATGAGTGAAGCAGTGGTAGAGGATGGTGGGATGATATCGGTGCTGACAAAAACACTAACTGATAAGTTATACTTATTGATTCTTTGAATAAAACATTTGTTTTATTTAATTTCAATTAAACAAAATGCACTTTCTTACACTGTCACAGCTTGGTTAGAACTGGTAATACTCATTTTAATTTTTCTAAATTCTGTTTAGTTGCATTTTAGGGATCCAATGGTGAAAAAAGTATCGGTTAAATTTACTGAGTCGGGTTTTTTATTCGGTTCACCGACTGACAAGTGGCTCGTTTTTATTTCTCTCGCACTAAACAGGACATTTTGTAAAATCTTCATATTCGTGGTTATGATTTATATATCTCCCCATCGAACATTAAACCGTTCATATTTCCATCATCCAACCAAAATTAAAGGGAAAAAAAAAGATTCGGGTGTGTGAGTCGAATCTGAGCTTTGATCCAAAAGAGTCGGTTCGAAGACTCGATCGCGGGGCGAAACCCTGTGTATCAGTATGTGCGGGGTGTAAAAGTGCAGTAATTTGACGTCCTGAATAATGGATGAGCTGGAAGTTATGAGGACAGAAATGCATAAGCCGAAGCCGGTGCAGTATTTATCTAAAAAGCTGTACGATACATTTCGGAGTAAAACCCGAGTCAGTGTCGGAGCAGCGTTTGACCGATGGAGAGCTCTAAAAGAGGAGAAAGGCCTGAAAACAGACGCACAGCTCGCCAGATTTCTCTTGGATAGGTAAATCACACAAAATAACCCCATCCCGGATTTTATATTGCATCCTTATATCGAGACTTTCCTTCAAATGCTTGATGCTAGTCAGATTTTTATGCTAGCTTTATTATTGTTTGTGTTATTTCCAGAAAAGCAAGGAGATGCGATCATTAATGAGCGACTTGTATCCTGTAGAGAATAGACATTTATTTATATATTCGCATACATGGATAAACGAAAATTGAAGCTTGTTCGCTAACAAAATAAGACGTTTTATAGGATGCTAAATCACGTCTTCTTGCTAGCGAGCTGTGTGACGTCATCAAGGCTGGACGATGAGTGACGAAGAGTTTTCATTTTACACTAAAGTTTTGTACTTCAACACTTATTTTAGATGATATGTTATTAATATATATGTTCTTCAGGCTTCGAGACTAAAAAGGAACTTGTAGGCTTGCAACACTGGTGTATGCTGGAGGGTGCCAAAACTTTTATTTCAGCCCATAAATTATTATATATAAAAAAAAAAATTGCACTGCTTCCAGGTGTGTATGTTGTGTCAAAGTTTCTATTCAATCAGAATGATCAGTTTGGGCACCTGTAGCTTTAAATACATGAAAAGGTGGTTGCTTTATCCAATCAGATTTCGATTTGGCCACACAAGGGCCATCTAGCAGGCGTCCAATAACGTCTGCATTTCCGTGTCCTGTGATTGGATGGTCAGAGAGCGCAGTAGTCAGAGCTCACAAACTACACAATCTCGTATAATTTCATGTGGATTTAATAGCTGTTGTTTTTTTTCTTCATTCCACAATGATCGACAGAGGAGAAGAAACTGATTTGGTCGCAGATACACTTACAAGGACATTTACAAGACGGGGTTTCTTGAAAAGCTGGACATCGTAAGGAAAGGTCAGCCAGAACAGTACAAAACAGTTGTCAAGCGTTTTTTTTATGAACCGTTTACACTTTTTGTGTTTTCTTTCCTGTAGAATTTGCACAAAAACACACAATTTGCCTTCATTTCAAATGCCCAGGAAAACCGTAACGCACAGAATATATACACAAAAATGCAGGGGATCATGTGTGAGGTGAATATCGATGCTTCTGCTGGAGATGATGTGTGTGGAGGTGCAGTTGTGGCTACAGTGAAAGGAGACGTGTTGAATTGCGTTTGTCGGGTTTCATGCTTTAGTGATGACGTTCATTCTCACTGTATGAGATCCGTGTGTGTGATGCAGCGCTCTGTTCTACTGCGTCTCTATAATACTGATGCTTTCTGTAGCCGTGGCTTCATAATGAAGGGATTAAGAGTTGGATTGATTCAGACAGCACACAGCTGAAGGTCTAGTTATGAAATACACCCCCTGATATGAAAATAAATAAATAAATGTATTTCCTGTTTAGAGGAAAAAAAGAATAAACCGTGTGCGAGTTGATCTGAGTAATTTAATTGTTGAATATAAAGACATTTTAATAAAATATTCATATACATATACTAGAAGATATTATGATATAGTTTGTAATATATAAAAAATAATATATATTTCTTTGTGAACAGCAATTATTAATTTCCCCCAATGGGTTGTGTTTCTTTTTTCCGTAGCTATGAAGGGATTTCACGGACGGCAAAAAGTCACGGACGCATTCCCACAGGAGCGACAGACGTTTCTCTTCGGTGACTATCATAGTATTTATTAATTCATTTTATATCTGATAGACCAATCAGATTCAAGAATTCATCCATAGTTTAATATAAACACACTATATGAACAAAAGTATTGGGACACCTGAGCTTTTCCAGACACAAAATTGGAGACAATATTCTGTGGATGCTGTAGCATGAAATTTTCCCTTCACTCGGACTAGGAGACCCAAAACTAATGCTCTATGAAGATCTGCTTCCCATGGGTTGGAGTGGAAGATCTACTGCTATAAACCCTATTGAAAACCTTTGGCGTGAATGTGAGTGCTGACTGCACCCCAGGAACCTTCTCACCTTCTCACCTACAGCAGCACCTGACTTTTTCTAACACCTGTGTGGCTGAATAAATCTCCACAAAACCATCTAGTGGAACATCTTCCCAGAAGAGTGGAGCTCGTTATATAATGGAGACTAAACGTCAAATTGGATGTAAAAAGAAGAACCTACCAATCGTATGGTCAGGTGTCCACAAACTTTTGGACATATAGTCTATGTTATATTTGATTGTGTATAACACGTTTAATTGTTTCCGTGTGAAGCGGGAGCTGTATCTCAGAGGACGACCCGTCAGCGCCGGTGGAGATCGAGCTCGTAAGTGGGTCGCATTAATATACATTTTTATTGTTTTATTTATTTATTTGTTTTCAATGTTTTATTGTCAATTATTGTACGATTCCAACTTCACAGGAATTAACAGGCAGCATGATGGACAAGATACCGGTGGGTTCACAAGGATGTGGAAGAGGTCAGGAGATATTTAGTGAGATTTCTTTCTACTCTGAAATCAGATTCTGCTGAGGGTTTAAAACTCACGTCTGGCTTTTTTTTTTCTTTTTTTGCTCCAGATCCCACGTCATCCGGCGCCTCGGATGAAGACGGATACAGCAGCTTACCCGAGTATGTGTTATTGTTCTAATAATTCAATCAAAGTTAAAAATGTCTTTTTAAAAAAAATCTGTATTAGTTTGCATGCATGTTGGTTTATGATCAAACGAAATGTTTATGCTTTCTATAAATTTCTCTACGTTTTCCTAAATAATACCCATACATTTCTGGTAAGTTTCCAGCTTTGCATATTTTCAAAATTGCCCAGATGAAGTTCCCAAGGAAATTCTTACGGGAAATTTTCCATCCCTTTGCAGCCCTGAACAAAATACACACACCTGAGATCAACCAGAGAAACTTCAGGGTGGACCAAAGCTAAACGAAAAACACTTTTGTGTCCCTGTGAATGAGCTTTTACGTTATATTCGTCCTAGGAGCAGTTACGCGATCTTGAGCAAAGAGGTGTTGGTGCTTCTGATGTTCCGCTGTTTGGAGTGCTCCAGCGAGTGCCGCCTTCGAGGAATCGGCAAAGGCGGGAGTCTGTCCCTCGGACAAGAGTGTCTGTCCTGTTCGAACTACAGACTGTGGTCCTCCAGACAGGCCGAGAAGCCGAAAGAGAAGGTGTGCGACTCTGAGCGTGAGACAGATGATAGGTTGTGTAGTAGATTTGCCTCGTGGTTTACAAACATCATCATTAGAGAATTCTTTAAAAATGATATAGATTAGTGTTTTATTGTTTTTTAAAACATCCCATTCCTCATTTAGTCCCCATTTGCTGATAATAAGCTCCAGACTTCTGGGAAGATGTTCCACTAGATGTTTGTGTTTATTCATTAAGACGCAAGGGTGTTAGTAAAGTTAGATACTGATGAAGGTGAGGAGGTTCCTGAGGTGCAGTCAGTGTTTACATTCACTATAATGGTCTTTAATAGTGTTTATAGATCTAAAGTAGGACAGCACAGTGAAATTCCTTCTTCGTATATCACAGCAATGTTAGGAATCTGGGGTCAGAGCACAGGGTCGGCCATGATACAGTGCCCCTGTTAAGGGCCTTGCTCAAGGGCCCCAATACTGGCAGCTTGACAGTACTGGGACTTGACCCCCCCAACCTTCTGATCAGTAACCTAGAGCCAAAACTACTGAGCTACAACTTATCACAGGCCACTCAAAGTCTTCCACTCCAACTCATGGAAAGCAGATCTTCAAGGAGCTGGCTTTGTGCACAGGGGCATTGTCCTGCTGGAACAGGTTTAGATCCCCTAGTTCAACAGAATTTCATGCAGCAGCATCCAAAGATGTCGTACAAAATTGTGTGCCTTCAAGTTTGTGGTAACAGTTTGAGGAAGAACCACATCAGGGTGGAAAACTCAGGTGTCCTAATACTTTTGGACATAAAGTGTGTATTATTTAATGGAATGTAATATTTATTACTAGGTTTTTTTAAATAATTTTTCTTTATCCTCAGGTGGACGACGAACGCTATGAAGACACTTTCACTCAGGCGTCCGATACCTCGCTGGCGTCCGTGCCTTTGCCTGCAGGACGCGGTAAAAACGGCCACACGCAATATGAGGACGAGGCCGAGACCATATCGAGCATTATAGTGAAAGAGGAACCAGAAGAATGCGACAGCGCGGTAAAGGAGGAGCATCCGAGCCTAATCCTGGACACCCACGAGGATTGTGTATCTACTGCTGCAGTGCAGGATGAAGCTTTGAGGGTAAAAAGTGAGACGGACGAACCGTGTCACCTCGAGGCCGAGCAGGAAACCCTGCTGATCGACGAGACCGGCCGAGTGAGGCGTGCCGAGCTACAGAGAGACGGCGACGACGATGATGATGGCGATTATGATTTTGAGGACGAAGAGGATTTAGAAGGTGACGAAGATTCAAGCTCTTACGATCCGTCCGAGGATCCGGGCGAAGAATCGTCCGATTTGGACAACGGCAGAAAGCTCATGGTCCTGAAACCATTTCAGAACACCATCAGACCGATCATTTGGTGCACAGACTGCGCAGACGCAGCCAAGATGATCTGTACAATCCGCAGGCACAAAAGGATCTACGGTTGCGCGGAGTGCGGCGACGCCGGGGATGAAAGCGGCACTTTTACGGACTTCTCTGTTCATTTCAGCAACATCACGAGTTTCCACAAGCACGCCATGAAGGAGCACGGCGCCAAGGAGATCCCTCCTGAGAACCGAGTGTGCGAGGATTGTCACAAAACCATCAGGATGCCGACTAACCCCAACAAAAAGCCGCGGGAGCACGTGTGCGAGTACAAGATCAAGCCGTTCGCGTGCCACCTGTGCCGTAAGCGCTTTTTTACCGAAACCGGACAAAAGGTGCACTACCGCCGTCTCCACGGTGACTACACGCACTTCTGCAAGTACTGCATGAGGCCGTTCGATACGAAAGAGTCGAAGCTGAAGCACGAGACGACTCATAGTGAAGAGCCTCTGCCGTACATCTGCCCCGACTGCCCGGAGAAGTTCCAAGATTTCGTCGCACGCAACCAGCACCTGCGCAGCCACCGGGGCGAAAAGAAACACGTGTGCGACAAGTGCAACCGGAGATTCGGCGACCTCGCCAGCTACGACCGTCACATGCGGATACACTCCGGAGAAAAGCCATACACGTGTAACGTCTGCGAGCGCTCCTTCACGCAGGCCGGACACCTCAAGTCGCACATGCGTCTACACACGGGCGAAAGACCGTTCATGTGCGAACAGTGCGGGAAGTGTTTCAATCACAATGTCAGCCTCAAGAACCACCTGCAGAAGCATCACCGTGGTCACGCCACTCCGCCGGGGGAGGACCGGAACCCGGCCGACGCCTCCGGGACTACGAAGCGGGCCAGAAAACGAGTGAGGAAAGACTCCGCGGAGGAGGACGGGGGGGTCGAACGTCGCTCCGGGAGCGAGACGTCCGATTCCGCCGAAGAGTGGACCAAAACGGGACGGAAGATGAAGGCTAGGAGGAAGAAGCCACGGGATGATGACGAGGGTGGCGATTGAACATTACAGATTATAGTATTTATATTTTTACAGCCATTTCTGATCTCAGAAAAGCTGCCATCCATGAGGATTGGTTTTTGGTCTGGGTATCAATTTTCTGCACCTGCGTTTAAGTGGCACGGAAAAAACAATATTGCGAGTATAAAGTCGTAGAAATTACGAGAATAAAAATCGTAGAAATTACGAGAATAAAGTCGAAACTATGAGAATAAGTGGAGTCCCTTATTCTAGTATTGCTACGACTTTATTCTTGTACATTTTGTATTTTTATTTATAGTATTAACATACTAAAACACCATTGTATTTTTCATATCCAGTGCCTCAGAAATCAATTTGATGTCATTTAATTAAAACATCGGCCAAACAAAAATTGCTAAAGGGGCGGGGCTTTGAATGTAACAATTCTTTAGTGTATTTTAACCAATTTTTCTGTTCACTAAAACACCAAACTCCAGGAACACACCAAAAACCACACCTTTTTTTTTTTTTTTTTTGCTTATACACCCAAACAACAGACAGCTGTTCCACCCTGGCATCTCTCGCCGTCTCACATTCCTATCACGTTATTCTGAAAAGACTCGCAAGTAATGAAGGTGATTCTTGTCTCTGAGGCAGACCTTGATGAGCTTTTGCTTTGTACAGTTACACAATAAAACTGGCGTATAAAACAAAAATTTGTATATGAATTTGTAAAATATTTATAATTGCAAAATGGTTAGGGTTAACAGATAACAGACCTGCAACAGATAAAGCTATAAAACCAATTCAAATACTGTATCTAAAATTGCAAAGGGGTTGGGGTGGATGGGGCTTAAACTGGCAACCCAAATAGTAAGTATTGTGGATAAAGCTGTAAAATCTATTGATTTGTATCTGATAAAGCTGTAAAAGAAATTTATTCGGATATGAACTTCTCAAATCATCACAATGACGAAGGGGTTGGGGAGAAATGGGTTCAATCTGGCAACTCCCGTTGTATGTATTTTGGATAAAGCAGTAATTTTCTTTTGGCTGCTCCTCTTAGGGGTCTTTACAGCGGGTCATCTGTCTCCATCCCCCCCTGTCCTTTACATCTGCCTCTTTCAACCAAACTACCTGCATGTCTTCCCTCACCACATCCATAAACCTCCTCCTTGGTCTTCCTCTTTTCCTCCTTCCTGGTGTCTCCATCCTCAGCATTCTCCTACTGATATACCGCATGTCCCTCCTCTGCACATGTCCAAACTATCTCAATCTCACCTCCCTCACCTTGTCTCCAAAACGTCCTACATGCGCAGTCACTCTAATAAACTCATTTCTAATCCTGTCCATCGTCGTCACTCCCAACGAACATCTCAACATCTTCAGACAACTCAAACACAATACAAACACCCAATTTTCTCTTAAGAGGTATTTAACTTAAATTTAAAAACTTTACCGCAAAAGGGGATAAATTAATGTCTAAAACGATTTAAATATGCAATTGATGGAGTACAAATTATGAAAAGCCAGACTCCAAAACAAATGGCAATTTAATTAAACGTAGTGGACGAACCAGTGATGCGTTTAGTGAAGACGTCACTCGGACATGTAACATGGCTTTCAGGCAGTTATAAGTTAATCCACTGCTTTTCCTAACAATTTATACATGATCAACAAGATGCCAAATCAAATACAAACAAAAGCTCAGTTGGAAAGCAGGATCCAACACTGTATTTTTTTCAAAGCGACAGAATACACAGGTTCTTAGAAATAGCCATGTTTTCATCCAAGTTTTATACACACTACATTGACCGAAGGTTTGTGGACACCTGGGCATAAGGTATACGTTTCTTTTTGAAAATCTCATTCCACATTTAGTCCCTGTTTGCTGTTATAATAAGCTTTGCTCTTCTGTGAAGATGTTCCACTAGATTTTTTGGAGAATTATTCATGTTTAAAGCAAGAGATCTTCATGGAGCGGGCTTTGTGCACAGGGGCATTGTCATGCTAGAACAGGTTTCTCTTATTTCAAGTTAAGCCAAAATTTGTCCTTCAGGTTAGTGCCTATAGTTTGAAGAAGAACCAGATATAAAGTTGGGTGTCTCAATAGTTTGCCCATATTGCATGTCTCTTTTTCTTTTAAACCTCTTCAATTAATTAATTAATTAATTAATTAATAAAAAAAATATGCAGATGTATTTAAACATTCTTGTTTACCACCATTTTTCTGCTCTAAACTTTGTGGAATTTGTTCAGTGTAAATTGTGTAATTATTGAAAAAAATCTTCAATTAATGCACATTTTCTGTTTAAAAATGTAAATAAAACGCGTATATCCACAGTTTTCCAAATTATGTAAACACTATTTTACACGATATTTATGTAGTTTTAAGTTTTTATATACCAGACTGCTGAAATTCTCTTCTAGACCGAAGGGAGTCGCTGTTTGATAAATTCGGTCCTGGATTCGTTTCCATTATCAACAAAATCAATAAATCATAGCAAAAACGCTCTAAAACATACACTGACCGATATAAAACAATCATAATTAATATGCTGTTGATTAAAAGTTTATTTAACTTTGCCCGAACGACTGCTTTAATACTTAAACACAGTGTGTGCTGAAGAGTGATCCAATACCACCAATAAGCGGGCTGCATTCAAACTCCCAGCTAATCAAAGTCCGTGTCTGGGAAAGGAGGCGGGACTTGCTATAAGGCACTTGTAGTCGGGAAGCTTGACACCTTAGGCCACGCCCCTTCTGTGGCGGACAAAATGGACGCGCGTGTGGGGGTTCGGTGGCACCGTGTTAAAATGTCGGTGTAGATTCGGACCGAGGTTTCGGCGTGTGTACCTGAGAACGGAATAAAGCCCGGATGCTACACATGACGCTGTTGTGCGATTTGGAATCCCGGAGAAGCAGTTTGAAGGTGATAATCCTTATTAGAATCGGGTTAGCATGTTAGCACTGTTTTCGGTCACGCGATAACTTTGTGGCAAAATAAATTAGCTAGCTCGGTAGCCGTTAGCTAGCATCCGGTGTGTGAAATCAGTGTAAACAAATAACAAACGCAGCAAGCGTGTTGCGTTTTCGTTTTTTGTGGCATCGACAGGCCATAGACCACGCCCCCTTATTGTAACCGCCATATAGGCCACACACAGGCCGCGCCCCTTTTTACTATGACTTCACAAAATGTCGCCACGTTTACTTTCACGTTGTTTGGCAGACGCATTTATGCAGGGTCTTGCTCAAGGGTCCAGCAGTGGTCGCTTGTTGGTAGCTTGGATTTGAACCTGACCTTTGGAACAAAGGACACGCCTCCTTTAGAGTAATCACCGGGAACAAAAGGCCACGCCCCTTTACTTTAGCTGTCACAAGGGCTACACCTACTTCACGACATATAAGTCCTGATCTTGCCTGTATGTTCATTCTGTGCAGTAGAGACAGAGAAGCAGCAGATGGACGACTCGTCCCCCACAGAAGCCACCAAAAGATGGGGCTTCCGCAGGAGCACCATCGCTAGACGTGAATTCATCGAAGAAATTGGCAACCTGGACCTCGTTACGTTGACGCCGCGTCGGACCGCACGCCAGCCCAAGGGCAAAGCACGGGGTCGCGGACGCGCCAAACAGTTAAACGAAACCACACCAACTCCCCCCAAAAGGACACGAGCAGGCAGAGGAGCGATCCAGGTGAAGGACGTAGATCCTGAATCGGATGACATCGTAGCGGCGCCCCGTCAGCCGCACGAACCTCAGAAAGCCGCCTTCGAGGCATCGGATCAAGACAGCGATGAGCTTACTCTCCGTGAGCTACAAGAGCGAGCCCGGAGGCGACGGAAATCGGAGGAGATCCAACAACAGAGCGCAGAACTGAACGACGAAGGGTCTCGTGAGAACGTGCAAGCAGATCAAGACATCTCTTCACTCGCCGACCAATCAGGGATAACCGGAGCCCGGAAATCAGCTCCAGGGGGTCGGCACGAGGGAAAAGTGGAACCGGAGGAGCGAAACGACGCAGGAGAATCTTCAAGCATCGACGAATACAGTGACCCTGAAGCCATCTACTGCATTTGTCAACAGAAGCACAATAACAGGCAAGTAGCATGTAGAAGCACGATTTTCCTTTGTAGAACTTCGTAAATTCTGTAACTTCTGTCAAGCTGCTTTGGGACGACGTCCATCGTGAAACGCGCTATAGAAATCAACTCGGAACTTCGGACCTGAAATCTGATTCTAATCCCAGTTTTAGTACCATCGGCTTTGAATCCCCCATCCAATAAAAAAAATAAATAAATGAATAATAGTTTGCCTACTGGCAACTTTCTTGCAATTTTAAAAGAATTTCTCGAAATTCCGAACTTTTCTCGCAATTCAGACTTTATTTTCCACGATTCCGATTTTATATCTAGCAAGTACATTTTTTTTCCCTTTTCTTTTCATTCTGACTTTATTTCTTGGAATTCCGACGGCGACCCCCCCCCCCCCCCACCACACAATTTTGACTATTTCTCAAGATTCCATCATTTTTCCCGCCAATTCGTACTTTATTTCTCGTAATTCTACCTTCTCTTCACGAATCCTTCTTTCGTCTCGCAATTCCTGCTTTACACAGTGACAATAAAATGGACTCCGATCAATAGATCGATCTGAAACCAGTGGATAAAAACATTGTTTTAGTCACGATTTTACAAACCAAGAGATCTTTTCATTCCTAGAAGAATCACGTGGTAGATGTACACTGCTCAAAAACACAAGCTACACACTCAGCAGCTTTTCTAAGGTCAGGGGAAATTTGGGTTTCGATCAGGATGATGGAGAGCGTCGTCAAGGTAATTTGGTTTGTAAATGGAGGTTTGACTGATCTCTTTTTTTAAAGAGTGAGGTGGAGACTGTGTGTAACCAGCTGCCAGGTCAGAAGATAAAGGGTTCTTTTCTAACGTTCCTCTCTAACGTTGGGGAGACTTTTACTGTAACTTCACAACCTTTCAAAGTCAAATATCTTTTTATTGGCCTACATTCAGTGAAATCAGTCGATCGTTTTAATTTACGAGGATAAAAACGTAACTGGTCAATCACGCAGCGAGTCACCAATCGGAATCGAGCGTGAACTCGCCACAACACACGTGACCTCATTTACGTGATTTATTTTGAAGAAGGGTTTAGGTCGTAATAAATCATAGTACTTTGGAAACTTCAGAACATTTGAAGGCAAAAACGTTTGTACTTTTACTCAAGTGAAAGTTTAAAGGGACACTTTTACTGGATCTACTTTATCTCTACTACATGCTTGTGTACTTCGTCCACCACTAACTTACAATCTCTCCTTTTCATTTCGGTTTACATTTTTTGCTGCGTAACAATAAAAAGTTTGTGTATATATAATGTTTAGGCGTCTCTGATTTATAGTGTACTGTAGAACCACCACTTGTTAAAGTATTCTGAATTAAAGTAATATTAATCACCTCAGAGTGACCAGGGAAAGATCTGTATTACTGAATCATACCACCAACCAACTTCCAAAATTAACCGTCTCATAATCAACCTTTACCTCATTAACATCTTCCTCACTAACCTTCTAATCTCCAACCTCTTCCTCACTAACCTTCTAATCACCAACCTTTTCCTCACTAACCTTCTAATCACCAACCTCTTACTCATTAACCTTCTAATCACCAACCTCTTACTCATTAACCTTCTAATTACCAACCTCCTCATCATTAACCTTCTAATCACCAACATTTACCTCATTAACCTCCGCCTCATCACCAACCTCCTCCTGATTAAACTTCTAATCATGATCCTCCTCCTCATTAACCTCCTCACCAATATTTACCTCATTAACCTCTGCCTCATCACCAACCTCTTCCTTACTAGCCTTCTAATCACCAACCTTTAACTCATTAACCTCTGCGTCATCACCAACCTCCTCCTCATTAACCTCCTCATCATTTACCTCATTAACCTCCGCCTCATCACCAACCTCTTCCTTACTAGCCTTCTAATCACCAACCTTTAACTCATTAACCTCTGCGTCATCACCAACCTCCTCCTCATTAACCTTCTCATCATTTACCTCATTAACCTCCGCCTCATCACCAACCTCTTCCTCACTAATCTTCTAATCACCAACCTCCCCCTCATTAACCCATTAACATTCTAATCACCAACCTCCTCATCATTTACCTTCTAATCACCAACATTTACCTCATTAACCTCCGCCTCATCACCAACCTCTTCCTCACTAACCTTCTAATCACCAACCTCTTTCTCACGAACCTTCTAATCACCAACCTTTACCTCATTAACCTCCGCGTCATCACAACCTCCTCCTCATTAACCTCCTCATCAACATTTACCTCATTAACCTCCGCCTGATCACCAACCTCTTCTTCACTAACCTTCTAATCATCAACCTCTTCCTCACTAATCTTCAAATCACCAACCTCTTCCTCATTAACCCATTAACCTTCTAATCACCAACCTCATCATTAACCTTCTAATTACCAATCTTTACCCCATTAACCTCCGTCTCATCACCAACCTCCTCACCAACATTTGCCTCATTAACATGTTCATCATTAACCACCTCCTCATTAACTTCCTTATCACAACTTTTACCTCATAACATCTTCCTCATCACCAACCTCCTCCTAATTAACCTTCTCATTACTAACCTTTACATCATTAATCTTCTCTTCATTAATGTTCTGATCACTAACCTTTACCTTAATAACCGTATAAATTGCTCTACCTGTAATGTACACAGTGTTATCCTTTTAAAATATTCTACTGATACATGTTTATAACTAAGAGCTCATTAACATCTTCCTCATCACCAACCGTTTCCACATTATCCTTCTCATTATCTACCTTTTCTTCATTGACCTTCTCATTAACCCCCTTCTCACTAAAATTCTTATTACCCGAGTCCAAATTTACACCAACTTTGATTTTATCTGTAGATCATTCCAGGTTAGTTGTCAGTAGATTAGTATTCAGCAACCCTCAGTGTTTTTGCATCAGATATTTATATTCGTCATTTCTGAAACCGTTGACGTGTACTCTTATTAAACACGTGTTTAACACTCCTCAAAACGCCGATCTTCTTCCGCCAGGTTCATGATCCGCTGTGACCGGTGTCACGAGTGGTTCCATGGTGACTGTGTAGGCATCAGTCAGTCTCGTGGTTGTCTCCTGGAGAAGAACGGAGAGGATTACATCTGTCCTTCTTGCTCTCCTTGCCAAAGTCCTATCGGGTTCCTGAATCAGCAGCAGCAGCCGGTGCTTTGTAAAGTTCTGAGCTCCTCGTCCGAGAGCCTGCTCACCTCCTCGGCCGGAGAAGAACGACCCAACGAGGACGACGGTGTTAAAGGGAAGATCAGGAAGTCAAGCTCTCGCGGCACAAAGACAAGAATCAAGATCTTCCGACCGGTAACAAGCGACCCTCCTTCTTGATCTGTTATTTATTGTCCTTCAAAATGTTCCGTCCGATCTCAGGAGGATTTAAATCTTCTAATAAGCAATCTTCTAAAATGTTTTATTTTCCTGCTGTTTTTGACCCGGTTTTATGGTCCTGTGATCTGAGTTCTGAGTATTATCTCAGGTGGAGACACTCGAAGCCACTTCCAAACTTGAAGAGCGAGCCGTAGTGAGGGAACAGGATGTGACAGAAGAAACGGTGGAGGACCTGGTGGAAAAGGAGAAGGAGAAGGCCACTGCTCCTCAGTGTATCGGTCCGGGCTGTAGTAACGATGCTCTGCCCGAATCGGTGTACTGCGGCCATCAGTGCATCATCCGTCATGCTGCCGTTGCCATGCACGGCCTCTCAGAGCCCAAAGCTCAACCTGAGATTAAAAACAAACCTGCGGTTAAACCCACGCTTAAGGTAAATACACACTGACGCCCCTTTATATACACCTGCAATGTACACAGTGTCTCTTTTACAAATATTAATAAAAAATATTTTTCCGGTACGGAGCGAGTATCCACAGTGACACTGCGCTAACTCTAGTCTCTCTCTTTTTTTTTTTTTTTTATAGCCCTGGAATTGTTGTGTATGTTTTAAATTTAATAATAATAATAAAAGCCTACTGTGTGTGTGTGTGTGTGTGTGTGTGTGTGTGCTTGAACTCAAATAAATAGCTGTTTTCATATGATTTTTCTTTTATTTATTTATTTTTTTTTTTTTTTAGATCCAAAATCTGGGAAAGCTCTTCAAGAAGAAACCTTCAGAGAAGCCTGATGAGGACAGCAGAAGTAAGAAGATGGGATCTGCCCCCGCTGCCTCTTTCACCCCTGACCCTGTTCACAAAGCAATGGGGGAGCAGCAACCTGCAGCAATCGCTTCATCACTGTTTTACAAAGCCAGTATGTATCACACAGGGGGTGTACAGCATTACACAGGCAATTCTCTCTCACACACACACACACACACACACACACACACACACACACAAGCTGAGCTGGTTTCCTCTGCATATGTGCAATACAGCACACTACGATATTCCTAAAAGGTAAGTAAACTCAATGTTGGGGTGAGTATTCTAAACCTCAAACGAACAAATAAAGATTAATCACAACACAATGGACAACCAGGTGTAATTGTAGTGCAGGAGAAAATGTTAATTCCCCCCCCCCCGGATGTCCCTGCACATCTTGCTGCCCTAGCGTGCAATCAAGCATATTAATGGTTCAATGTATAGTTTAGGTGTCTAAAGAATGAAAACAAGACCCACTGTTCTAAAATAATCCAACTGCACTTTCTTCCCTTCAATCTATATTAAAAACACTGCTTCTCCTATCACCCAAACACACAACGATATTCGCTTGCTTTATATGACATTTTATTACATTTGTTTTTTTACCATTACAAGCCCTTAAGGCCCGTCACCATATTTACACCATCACGTCGAAATGTTTCAAGATGGCAAAGGAAGATCTTTAGACAAGATAAATGAAGCAATAATGTTAAACGCCTGTCCCATATCTATAGGACATTTCAAAATGGATGATGTAGAAAAAAGCATTCAAATTATTATCTTAGCAGGAAACTGATTCTCAGGCCTTTTCCAACCTTCACCTGTATTTCGTATAGGAAATCAGAATGCATTCAAAAATATGCACAAATTAAGAGCCTCTGTGAATGATTGACAGGTAAGTAGAGTTAAACTCTCCAGCATTACCGTGTCCCCTTGAAAGCCCCACCTCCTTCACCCAGTTTCTCACTAGTAAAACGTTCAAACCGCAGACCAAGAGAGACTGTTTCATCTCCTGTGGAACCATTTCATAGTGTTCTACAAGATGCATGATATACATAAATGTCCAATCACTAGAGAGCATCATGACGCCATGTGTAGCCTGGGATACACAAGGAGTTCAAAATACTTTATTGATCCCATTGGAAAATTGTTGGCTCACAGTTGCTCACAATAAAGTTAGAGCAGACCTGGGCATTCCTGTCCGGCCCGCGGTATGTCAGTCATAAACACAAATTAACAAGTATTTATGCTGTGCATGCAATACAACTGTGTTGCTTTTACTTTAAAAAACTGTGGCGTATTATTTACGTCATTGCTTATCAAAATATATAATTTACTGCTTTTTACAATGGGAGAAAATTAATATTGAGCAGAATTAATTTCACGTTATCATTGGTTCGGCCCTCCAACACAGTTCAGATTTTTCATGTGGCCCCCTATAGAAATGAATTGCCCAGCCCTGACATAGAGTGAAAAGAAATTGTAATATGTATAACTTAATACAAGGTGCTATCAAAGTTCAAAGAGTAGCTCTGTTTACAAGAATCCATCTATCTACGTTTACACGCCATCACCTTTAAAATAGTCCCCTTGCACAGCAACGCAGCGCTCCTGCCACGTGTCAACCACTTCCTGTGATTCATGCTAGATCCTCCACAATAGTGTCAAAACGGCGAGCTTTGAGCCGGTCGGTGCTCCCTGTGACTGTGCCTGTTACAAAACAAGCCTCTACAGAAAGTCAGAATACTATGATAGACAAGTTATTGTACATGTAACATTATTGTTATTATTGCACTGAAATTATTGCTTATAATTGCCCAAGAAAATGTGGCATGAACTTTAACAATATATAGATCAGTTATATCTATAAATTGCACACTTTTTTTATGGAAAGGAAATAGGGATTGTCTATCACCCACATTAAAACAAACTAAACACAGATACTACGAAAGTGTTTGTCGTTTGCACGGTTTTTGTTCTTTGAATCGTTCTATACACTCCTGCAAACCTCTTCGTCCTTCATGGTAGAGCTCCAGTTTAGCCTCAAATGGGTTGTCCATCATGTCACTTCTTGCATTTCTCGTTTCCTACGTTTGCTTTTTCCACACTCTTACTTTTGATTTTCATCTATTTTCCCGGGCGTACGCTGTGTGGAGTACAGACGAGCAGCATGCTCACTGCATTAGGGATATCATTTCTCACATTCCACCAAACATATCGGGAGTTGGAATGATTGGCATCCCCACGTGGTTAATGCTAAACGTGCTCTGATTCAGACAAACTAGCTTTGGCGTACAAACGCTAAATTGTGCTGCGCTCGAAAAGGTCACACTTTCGCAACCTCGTGGTTCAAAGAATTGTTGATACTTCAAGAATGCGGAATGTGTAGCTACTATTCAGATCTTTTTATTTTGGTAATAGTTTGGTTTAGCTGTTTGACTGATACTTGATACCAAGTGCCAATACCTATGTGACCAAAGTGTGGTGGATGTTTCCAGATACTAGCCAAACGAATCCACACACACACACACACACACACACACACACACACACACACACACACACACACACCTGAGAAACACCCAGTCAAAAGAAGGTGCCACACATGCTGTTTATAAAACAGTCAATTCACCTTCTGATTATTACAGTGCAGTTCCATGCATTTATTCATGCATAGGGATAATTCAGAATAGGGGGGTCTACCTCCTAGCATGCTTCTGTCAGAAAACTATCACCCAAGGTCAGGGCTGAGGTGGCAACTCACGCTGCTGACCCACCATACACATTTATGAAATCTTCAGGGTCTTTCCTAATGGGAAAAACTTGAAGATCTTTTAGTGAAACCATGTACAATTCCTTATCCGTGTAAAAATCTGTTTTTGGAGGAATGGAGTGAAACTAGGGCGCTATGAATAACCGTGAAGAACCCCCCCAAGGATGGATGCTCTCACCTGGTATAAAATTTTTTTTTAAGAATAACTGTTTACTAGAAAGTACTTTATTTACGTTTCCAACTACCTTCAAAATAGTCCCCTTACACAGCAATACCACCCCCCCACCCCCGATCCTGCCCCTTCTGGAATGTGTCCTGGTAGTTTTCTTTTCAAGGCTCATCATTTTCGGGAAGAGGTTGAAGTCCTTTGGAGCCAAACCTGGCGAGTAGGGTGGGTGCGGAAGTGAGAGAATTCCATCAAGAATCTCGTATATGTGAGAAGAGCTCTGTGATGGGCCGAGCACGTGGTCAGAATCGCACCCAGTTTGGTACACTGACAAGTCATTGCTCCTTGTGACTGTGCGTGCAGGATTGTGCTGCCATCTGTTGGTGTGCTACAAAACTGCTCTCGAAACATTTTGATACCACCTCGTATGTCCAAGGTTGCGAGGGATCCTGCAGCACACAAAAAACGAGCAGAGGAAATCAGTGGAGAAACACCGGTGAAGAATCATGCAGTGAAGGAAAACTAGATGATGCGCCTTGGGAGTCTGTGACAGGGGGCAGGTAGAAACATTTGGTGCATATACATTCAGTACATTCATGATGCAAGTGGTCAAAATAGTTTAGAACTGAAACTGTTTATAGGAAATAACACAGGAAGTCTGCAAAGGTCAAAACGAATACAAGGGTACTTCTATAAAACCCCAGAACAGATCGTCATATAATGAAAACTTCTATACATTACATACATGCATACATACATGAGATGTGCCTCTGCATTAAGGTTTGATGATAAACTGGTGCAGCAGCGACGAATTAAACAATAAAAACGCAAGAAAGGAGAAAATTCTTACCTTCTGTGGACACCCATAATGTGGTTTTTCTCCAAACTGTTGCTACAAAGTTTGAAGCACACAATCGCATATGTACGCATGAAGGATTCCCAATTATTCTGATTTAACACCCTCAAACACATTTCCATCCTGATAATGCTCCTGTACACAAAGCGAGCTCCAGGAAGACATGGTGGTTGGAGTGGAAGAACCTCAATGTCCTGCACTGAGCCTTGACCTCCCTCCTCAACCCATATGGGAGAAACCGGAACAGGAGCATCCTCACATGCTCCAACATCAAAGTGTTATTTTACTAATGCTCTTGGAAAGCCTTCCATGAAGAGTGTAGCGTAAATCTGGAGTGAGATGTTAAACAAGTTTGTATTGGTCAGGGGTCTACAAAAGTTTGTAGTGGTATACTTATATACGCACATATATAAAGTTGGATTAGATCATTGTACATAGATTGAAGGTAAAGCCAAGGAAGAGAGACATTGCAGTTGTTCTCAGAGCTGCTTAATGTGATGACTATTACTACATAATTGACCTATAAGCGAGTGAAGCTACAGAAGTGAGACGTACGCGATTAGACGTTGACGGTAGAAAATAACATTACGACTAAATGTAAAGTAATTGGGTGCAGTCATTAATTTGATCACAAGCACAAATCCATTGAGGGATTTTTTTTTTTCACACTACAGCTGATTATAATTGACTCTATGCACGGCTCATCATTTAAATTGACATTTCGATTCAATCTTATGGCTGAATTTTCTGTAAAACCTAAATATTTGTAGGGTGGTGAAATTCCAGGAATTTTCAAGACTGGAAACTTTTCATGGGAATTAACTGGGCTGAATTTGCAGGTGAGACCATAACAAGGAACTTTAATGTAGTAAAAATAAAAAAAATCTTAACAAATAAATCTCTGATTTACCAATTTCCATCTACCAAATTTATCAATTTCAGTTGGATTTCTACCTGCACATTCATCAATCACATGCACACTTCTTGCCGGGCTAATGAGGCCACGCCCCCTACAGTTTATACAGATATACTTTGGCAAGAAAACAATTTTGTGGTTTCAACAAAAGGTGATAAGGTCAATACGAGTGTGTGTGTGTGGGGGGGGGGGGGGGGGAGTTCTGGGCCAAAAGCACCACATGAAACCCACCAGGTGGCTCCAGGAAACATTGAAACCTTCATAATCCTTTTGTCATGATCTTTCAGAAAACATTAGGTTTATTTTCGGTGTAAATGGAGCACTTTGGAGCGTATCGTCTCAGATCATTCGTAGCCAGAAATGCACATTTTAGTACGTTTTTGTAAAAGATTAAACTTATCAACACACGATTGTTCAAACTCAATTAACAATTGGGATTGAGTGGAAAATGAATAACTGTCAATCATGTCTATGTTTTCAGTCCCAGCAGTAAACTAATGCAAGATGATCTTGCGGGTCCAAGCACCTCTTCCAAAACCAGCCTTGCTTCACCTCTACCCCAAGACCCCTCTCCATTTCCATGTTCATGATGATGGCCTCTTGCTTTAGACCTTTTTTAATTACATCTCCACAGCACCACACACTCAAGAGTGTATTATTTGACTTACTATGTGACTTACATATGACTTACTACTTAGTTTACATCACTAAACCGGCACCCCATGGAACACCAGAACCTTCTTTACATTCAGAGGATGTCAAGGTTCTTTCATACCTTTGTTCCCCCTACTCCTCCTTCTCAGATAACACCTATTTGCAAGTTTTTCAACACACACACACACACACACACACACACACACACACACACACACACACACACACACACACACACACACACAGCAGCCTGCGATCAGTCCAACCCTGAAATATGGTCTTTTCACAAGCTTTCATTAAAATACAGTAGTCATTTGGGCTTTCATGTTCTCCAGACTTCTTTAGAGCTCTAGGTCTTTCCAGATGAAGATTCATTATAAAACACACACACACACACACACACACACACACACACACACACACACACACACACACACACACACACACACACAGCTTGACTTTGACTTTTTTTTCCCCATCTTGCTTGGATATTAGCATGGTGGCTTTATGTAAATCTCAAACACTACTAGGTTGCAGGTTTGACAAAGAGCTTTTCTGGTCAGATGACCTTCATGATGGCTTTGATGTAAATGCAACATCATTACGGTACCTCTCAGGGAACTGGTAGCTCTGAGGTTATAAAGTTGGACTTCTGATCATGAGTTCAAATTCGAAAACTGACAAGCTACCAGTGCTGGGCCCCTGACCCTCAGGTGCTTCGGGGTATAAATAAGAACCATTTCCATCGATTACTTTGTTGAAGAGGAATTGTTTTGCTCTAAATATCAGTTTGAAACAAGATCCTACACGGTGTGAGGGAACGACTTCCCACAACACAAACGCACCCTAATTATTACTTCATTAGTTATTGCAGTTTTGTGTAGCAGGCTTTTAAATCTGGAATCGTCAAGTTACTACTCGTCTTCTCAAGATGCCTAAAACCTTGGACAGCTCAGTTTTCCACAGTCATATTCACACGTACACAAACCTTTTTAATAACGCAAAGATACATAAAACGACTCGCACACGGCACAAGGTCGGACGTTTTCCGAAACGCGGTAGCAGATAGATCTGGTTTCAGATATCTCAGATCCTCCATCCCTCCACTCACCACAATTCACACTACCACACAAATGTGACGTTTCTAATACGTCGCTTTTAAAACGGCGTACGCCAAAAACAAAAGCATGCTTCATGCTAAAGAAAACCGAGCAAAAGAAACACGGCTCAAAAATGATCCATGATATCGAAAGGCCATTTTATGTTCACGTTTAAACCCCACACTCATGGAAAGCCAGTTTATTAGGTACACCTACTTCCTACTTTGTCGCTCTCAACAGCACAGTGGATTGAATGGATTCGCTCTGGATTTTTCTGGAACTCAGCGTCCAGCTAAATGGTTTAAGAGTGGCGCACAAACGTCACTGATTACCCACTGGGTGGAACTCTAAGATCATCTGATGACTTCCTGGAGAAAGCAGGAAAAAACGTGGAATTCTGGAGGCGTTCGACGGGGAAATGGCAAAGGATTGCTGCTCGTCCAGGCAAAGGCTGGAATCAGCCAAACACATTTTTTGT
Organism: Silurus aristotelis; assembly: GCF_946808225.1. Lineage (NCBI taxonomy): Eukaryota > Metazoa > Chordata > Actinopteri > Siluriformes > Siluridae > Silurus > Silurus aristotelis. The sequence goes on from NC_139592.1 coordinate 1,898,495, forward strand.
ATTTATTTATTCAAAGCGTACACTAGAGAAATGCTTCCAATGTCACCCTGAAACGTTCACCCCTGTCAATATATGTTTTAACACCCAGACGTGTCTGTTAAAAGCATGTAAATCTGCAGGTCATTATATCTTTTCAGCAAGTTCTCCGTGCGCTGTTTATTCCATCAGGGCGTCGTGTTTATCACAGGGCTCCAAAACCAGCTTCTGGAGTCCATATTATAGCAGCTCCTGCCACACCAAGTGCAACTCCAGAGCTGATTCTGAGTACCACCAGTTCTGTAGCTCACTACTCCCCTCTAGTGGTGGTTATTTCTTTTTTCTGGTTTGACCTTTTTGGATTTTCATTGAATATTTTTCCAGTACATTTTTATGAAAACTATGGAACATGATTTAGTTACTTATCATATTTGTAATCAGTGGTTAAGGCTTTAGACTTGGGAACAGAAGGTCATGAGGTCAAATCTCACTGTTGGGCCCATGAGCAAGGCTCCTAACCCTCAATTGCTCCATTGTAAAACTGTAATCGACTTCTAACTAATAATTGTGAGCCTCTCTGGATAAGAGCATCTGTTAAATGCTGTCAATGTCCACTTTATAAACAACCCTTCACAATTTCCTTTTGGACAGGGTAGAACCTTCTAGAAAGCCCTTCAATATCTAAGGAATGTTCAGGAAAACAGGAACAGGAATTAAAGTCAGGCTTAATGAAGAGCTTGGATCCGTTACTGCTGTTCGTTTAAGGAACAATTGCATGTTGGTTTTGTAGTGAAGGTACAGCTGTTGCTGATTGTTGAGCCTGAAGCTGCTGTTGAAATTCACTGATTTGGAATCAATTTTCTTTTTCTTTCAGTACAGATCTTTTGCAAATTTAACCATTGGGATATTTTAAATATATTTATTTTGACATCATTTATTAGGAAAACTATTTGTTTCTACCACCTCAGTTTTTAGATTTAGTTCAGTTTAAAGTATTAGATATTTGACAACACTGACAGAATCTTTTGCGACACGTTACAGTTTGATGCTAATGAACATGTTCTCCAGACTTCAGGAGAGCGCTAGGCCATGCAAACTGATGAAGAATCATTTCAGAACAAACACACGGCTTGACATCAGATCCCATACTTGTTTTATTTATGTTTTTCGTGGTGGCCTTGTGTAAATCTCAAACACTTTTAGCTCCCATGTCAATGTTGACAATCACAATAGCTTTAAGATACCAGTAACATCATCACCGCGCCTCCAAGGGAAGTGGTAGCGCAACGGTTATTAAGTTGGACTTCTGATCATGAGTCTGATCAAATCTAAAAAATGCTAAGCAACCAGTGCTGGGCCCTTGAGCAAGGCCCTTAACCCTCAACTACTCCATTGTACAGATGAGAATTGTAAGTCAGTCTGGATACGGGCATCTGCAAAAATGGTATAAATGTTCGGCACTACACTAATCTGGATGAATTTTCTAAAAGCATTTAAAAAAATTTTTGACGTTATTGTTTTCGACACACGGAAACGTCTGAAAACATTCACGTCCCGCTACAGCGCATGAGTCATTTCCGCCTCGCGTCGATTTAATTTTCGGCTGTTTGAAATCTCTGAATTGGTCACATGATCAAAAATCTTCTTTTTTGAAAGCCTTTATTTTTACAGTCTACACTGCGATGCGAAAACGCGTTTTATTGAATTAAATGTATCAATTTTGAAGAGCATTTTTTCAAAAAGCAACGTTGTCCTTGGCTGAAAACCCGGTGTGGACGGAAGGAGAAAACAGAGAGAAAAATAGGCTTTTTCAAACTAAAAATCTTTTCATATGGCCGAAGTCTCCTCAACGATGACTTTGTTAACGAGGAATGATCATGGAATTGAGATCTAAACCATGTTGTGAGATTTTTGTTGACTCCTGTTTGATGCTACACTGTGTGAAGAAACAACTTTTTCCAAAGCACAAACTTAAACTGACTTCATGAGTTATTACTGTTTGGTGTAGCAGGCTTTTAAATCTGAAATGGTCAAATTCTTGTTTAAGATTCTTAAAATCACTGGTCATGTTCAAAAAACGTTTTCAATAATGAAAAATTCATCTAACGAGCATGAACAGATTGTAGACAAGGCATTCTGATGCTAACGAACTTGAGCACCCGTCATCCTAGTGTGTGAACATTTAATCTGTTTTTACAGTTATTTTAACATAAAAATAATAATAATAATAATAATAATAATAAAATCATAAATTACGATTATATTAACGATTATACCTCCAGTTATCAGCTCATGATTGCTGTTCTGATTTATTTCTTCTTTGCCTTTTAAATCGAACCATCAATTAAATATTTTTTTATCGTTAAACCCGTAATTATACACTAATTATACACTAGTTATTATTAGTACACACTCATCTTGTAGGTCATGTGTTAATCGTCCTCTAATCTTCACCGGGGTTCGTTTTCTGACCTCAGAGTTACACACTTTTTTGTTTCTCGAAGTATTAATGGTGAAAGAAAAAAACAATTCCAAATTCCATTAATTTGACATTCAATTATAAATCGACTTTTGTTTCTATACAGATTTTAGAGGTCTGATTATCGCCGTTGTTGGTAGACAAGCCAACTGTAGACTTTGTTGTCAAGTGGTCCGATCAGATGATCCAATGCTGATGTAGATCAGATTGACTCCTTAAATGATAAAGGGTGTGATTTAATCATTTCATCTCTGTAGTTTGCGCTTTAATTACTCTCTGAAACACAGATCCAGGAATCATTTGTTTTTTCATTCACGTTAATGGGATTTGGCAGACGCCACAAAGTGCTTTGAAGTCTCCATCGAATCCATTCTGACGCTGGTTCATTAGGACTCACACTTGAAATACTATCACTGTAAAACTTTGTTAGGAGAGAAGAGAGATAGAGCAGTGAGGCTTTTGAATTGAAGTGGCTGAAGAGTTTGTTGGAAGACTCCGTTCCAGAACAGTCTTGAAGTTTGTCTCCATGGTGAGACAAACCAGATGAGTAGATGATGGAGGGGGTGTGGTGCAGTGCTGGGTGAGATAAGAACTTTGGGGAGAGGAGTGCTGGTCTATTTTAGGCTTTGTTGGCAAGCACGAGTGTGGAGAACCTTAGAAGGTACAAAACTATAAGATACAATATATGGCTAATAGTATTGGGACAAGCCATGTGTGGTTCTTTTTCAACCTGTTACCACAAAGTTGGAGACACAATTGTATCAGACATCTATGGATGCTGCGCTTCGATTGAACTAGGAGACCCAAACCTGTTCCAGCATGACACCACTCCTGTGCACGAAGCCTGGATGAATGTGAACACTGACTGCACCCGAGGCCTTTTCATCTCACCTACATCACTACCTGACTTTACTAACACACATCCCTGTTTCTTTCAAATAAATATATACAAGTACTGATAACAGGTTTTGTAAAAAAAATTAAAAAATAAATAAGTTAGAAATTATATATATATATTTATTTATTTATATATTTATTATTTTTATTCTGAAAACTGACTCTAACTCATGTTGACCAATGTCTAATGACCTCAAAGGAGCAAACAGCTATTAAATGTGGTAATTTACAGCATTTGAAAGACAGAGGAAATTTTAATTATCTCATTAATACATTCGATAAGAGATACTTTCCAATAAGAGTCAGTCAACATTAATCCCAGGCAAATAGATCTGTTTGGACAATGTTTTTCATATTTGTATATCTCGTATATGATTGTACAGTGTATGTCTATAAACTGCATCAGGTTCTTGGTTCTAAACATCTGGACGCACTAAACACAAACACAGACATGCACATTGTATAACTGACCTGTATAAAGTGTGTATTATCTTGTCAAATGTGGTCATTTTTTATTTTGTGTGCAGGTAGTTGTAAATAAATGCTCAGTTAATACACATTACAGCCTAAATGTTTCCGGAAAGTGATCTCCCACAACCTCGTGCAGGTGGAAGTGTCATCATTTATCATCCCGTTTGCTCTGTTTTAGCCTCAACTAAACCCGAAAAGGAGGCTGAAGAAAGCGAGCCAGATAAAACACCAGTGACTACTCAGCCTGAGTCTCCGGATCCGTCTGCTCCTTCGGAGGCCTCTGCTGCCGAAAAAGTCGCTGAGAAACCAGCCTCCTCATCTCCACCACTCAAAAGACCTGCCTCTAATCCCCTCCCGAGCCGAGCCAAGAAAACCATGCCGGGTTCCCCACGTTTATCTGCAACTCGCCAGCTCCTGAACGAGGCTATGCAATGCCAGTCTCAAGAGGCTTCTAGCAAACCCCAGAGCTCAAACCCCACCACAGAGGTTCGAGTCCTGCCCGTCACTCCTGCTCCTGTTCCTCCACCCAGACCTCTCCAAGCTCATCCGAACATGCAGATGAGACAGAACATCAGGCGCTCTCTCGCCGACACCTTGCTGAAAAGGTCAGAGGATTTACCTGTAGATAAGAAACCTGATTTGTCAATACATGGAATGAGTAGATTGATATCTGACCGTTTTGTTTATTATCAGGGTGAGCGCCAGTGACGATTTGGAGATCCCTGAGAGCGAAGTTGAAAAATTGGCTGTGAACATTGAGAGAGAGATGTTCAACATGTATTATACTACTGACAACAAGTACAAGACCAAATACAGATCTCTGATCTTGAGCTTGAAAGACTCCAAGAACAAGGTGTGTTTAATGACATGCTCAACAATCCACAATTATTTAGCAAAATCATATAAACAAATAATCAACCAAGATGTTTGCTTCTACTCTTTGGTATTATTCTGCTCCAGACTATGCATTTTTGCAAAATGTAGTTTTTATAAAATAAAAAACACGTTTTTAAAAACAGCATTTTCTTCTAAAAAATCTTTTTTTTTTTAAAAGTCGCTCGTCCACACTGCAACGTCCGAAAACGCTCACGTGTAAAATCAATATTTCGGATGTTAAATACGGTCCTAAAAATCTTCAGGGAAGTCTGCAGATTTGAGTGTGAAATTTTAAAATGAAATGTGTAGGTACCCTGTGTAGATCATTTGGAAGTTTGATGGCTGTATTTAAATCTGTGTGTATGTATGTATGTATGTATGTATGTATGTATGTATGTATGGAATATATATATAATATTAGTTTTTTTCTCCAGGTTCTTTTCTATGAAGTTGTTAAGGGACACATCACGCCATTTAAACTGACCCGTCTGAGCGATCAAGAGCTCCTGTCTGTTCAGGTACCACCAGTTCTGTTGGCGTCGTTGTAAATATGTCCAGCGTTTAAATACACAACAGCCAGATAGTATCCTTCTCTTTCTTTCTAGGAAAATACAGACAATCCTGTTGCTCAGAAGGAACACTCATCTCCTATGTGTGCAGACGTGGAGCAGCCTGTATCTGTGTCCAAGAACATAGCAGTCAAACCCGATAGCATGGCCACATTGTCAATGGTGAGTTGTCGGAAATTCTTTTTCACAATAATTTTTCCTTTGGTCAGCCTGGATTGTGATCAACTGGAAGCTCAGGTGAACATGCAGATAGTTTACGGTCAGTTGAATCAGCAACATACAGTAATTTCAGTTACAGGACTTTACGTAGTGTTATTTACCTCTACATCGGGCAGTAAAATCCTGTAAAAATCCTGTTAGCACACAATCAACGTCAATACTACCCAGCATTCCTGCCACTTCTGGAATGTGTCCTGGAAGTCTACTTTTCCAAGCTTGTCAAACACATTCTGCGATTTGCGCCGAATCTCCCCAACGGTGTCAAAACAGTGACCTTGCAGCTGGATTTTCATCTTCGGGAAGACGGAGAAGTCCACTCGGTTACAGGGTGCTCTAATTTGCTGTCTTGATGAAACGTGTACCATCCATCTGTGATGGTAACATGGCCAGACTAGCACCAGTCGCACAGCTCCCGATGTACACAAGAAGATGTCTCTTGTCACACTGACTTGTAAAGGTCGGTGCTCCCTGTGACTGTGCATAAGCCTTGTGCTGCCATCTGTTGGTGTGCTACAAAAAACTAGTCTGGAAACTTTTTTAACAGCACCTCATATTCAATGGACAAATAAAATTCACGTAAATAATTTAAAAAGAAATATTCAGAGTTGATTGACTGACTGCAAAATGCAATTGGTAATCAAAATATAGTGGAGTAAATAGTACATCTATTGAATCGTAAATGTAGTTGAGTGTTGAATGTAGCCATAAAATTGCTTATAATATTTAAAAATATCATTGTCATTATTTCCAGTTATATGGCAATGAACAGGCAGCCATTAGTGCTAGGAAGATCTCAAAATGTGGATCTCAAACTGTTCCACCATCAGACCTCGAACTAATAATAATCCCCTGCATCTCGCAATGGACTGCAATAGACCAGTGCCCAGATAACAAACCACATCGAATCAATCCAACTATAAACCAAAGACATTTCTTGAACTCCCGTTTCATATCCAGACACGACCAGACCATATATCATTTATACAAGGTTCCAGGCTCACCCATGCTTTCCTGCAAAACTGAGAAGAATCCCAAATATGAAATACAATTCAAAACAAGAGACATCTTTTCTACTCAGAAATCACATTTGTAGAAATCTTCCAAAATGTATCACCACAGAAAATCCTCGAATACTTACAGAACATTAAACTGAAGGACTCCATGTGACCACTGAACTCTGCTGAAGTCAAAATAAAATATTTCCTGTTGTGTTTCCTGGTGTGTTCCTGATTCTGAAATATATTCACTCATACATACCAAATTATAATCCCTCTGTCCAGAATCATTTGCGTTCCTTGGAGAGGAATTCAGTATACAGTAGTTTTCCATTAATATTTATGTACAGTGGTGCAAATTATGAAACTACAAACACTCTGGTTATTGTAACTGAGTATTTATTTTTCTCTCAGAAATTATATTTTATTAAGTACTTATTTGTACTTTTACTTGAGTATGCTTTTTCAGTACTAGTGTTTATGCATTGTTTTTCTCCTCTAGGAAGGGAAAATATCTCTTCCTCCGGCCAAACAGAAACCCTGCACTGCCGTCTCAGCCATCATCAGCACCATGCTGAAAGACACAACAGCAGAACACAAAGCTCATCTTTTTGACCTCAAATGCAGGATCTGTACGGGTACGTTTCCTTTTTCCACACCACTGACTTTGAAGGGTTTTCACAAACGCAAAAATAAAATTGAGGCGTTTCTGAAAACGAATGAGACTTTATTCATTTTTTTCTTTTTTGTATCGTAGGTCAGATTTCTGAGGACACGGACACCACGAAAAAAGAAGAGCCGAAGACCGAGCAGAAGGAAAAACTTTTATGTGCTATCGCTTTATCTGCTAAAACTCCTCCCGCTGCTGCACTCGGAGATGATTCCCTTGTTATTGAGTCTCCTGCTTCTCCAAACGCAGAAGAATGTAGCGTGGAGACACCTCAGAAAGAGTTTTCTCCGCCTGTAATTCCTGCGGTTTCCATAGTGACCATAACAAGAAAGGATCCACGGACGGCAGGATACCGGGCTGCACCTTCTGCTGCGATCGTGCCTGCTCATGTTCTTGTTCCAGACCCTCCAAAGAGTCTAACCATAATTTGTAGTGAGAAGGAGACCACAGATGAACCAAAAGCAGTCGAGCCACCGCCACCTCCGCCTCCACCACCCATGCCCAAATCCATTCTCATGAAGCCCTCAGCTCCATCAAACCCAATGTTCTACAGTTCACAAAGTACAACCACAAGGTAAGTGAGTAATAACCAACAGTAATTGATGATGTATCGCAGGATATCAATCTTTTTTTTGTATTTCTGTTTATAGATCGAGAACCTCTCATACCCCAGCAGACAAGAAGACAATTAACTTCCTTTCCAGACAAGATACCATATGGAAAGGCTTTCTCAACATGCAGCTGGTGGCCAAGTTTGTTACCAAAGGATGCATGATCTCAGGATCTGCAGAGGCTCTGAAAAAGGTCTCAGAATGTATTTTGGATATTTGACAGCCAGAGGTGGAGAAAGTAATCAAAGTCAAAGTTAATGATATTTCAATAATTTTTTTTTACATAAGTACAAGTTACAGGTCTGAAAATCCACTCAAGTGAAAAAAAAAGAAATAAAAAAGAAGCTGATTTAAAATTGATTTGACTTGTTTTAAGTTGGGGGGATTTATGATAATGAGAAAAATCGCAAAGGCAGATTAAGAATTCGTACAGCGAGCGCACGCATTGAACAGCTTTCCATTCGACGGAATTTCGCTTTCCCGGCTGGCTCTGCATCACTGGCGCCAGTCCCATCCGACTCCATCTTTCTTTCTTGTGAGCTTAGCACGTTCTCCACCCATCAGTGCAGTAGTTTCCGGGGTGCCATTTATTTTTTTCCCCCTTGCAATTATTTTTATTCATTATTTTAACTGATATGAATTAAAACGTAGTTTAGTACAAAACTTCAAACAAAACATACTTAAGCAAAATGACAGATTTTAACCACTAAATAGTAAAAGTACACAAAAATATACTACTCAATTACAGTAAAATTCATTACTTTCCACCTCTTATATTATTTTATTCTTGCTTTTACATCTAGGATCAGTAGACTAGTTTTTACATCACCAGAACTTTCTCCTGTCGTTATCTGTCAACAGCTAGAGAAAAATACGATCGACTTTCTGAAAACTTGTGTTTTTATGTGATATGACCATCACACCAATATGTAGTTCTCCTCCAAACCGTTGTCACAATTTCCTTTCGCTGTAACGAATCCCGGGCTCACACTGTGCGATCTTAGCCACGATTTGGTCGTCTAAAACAAAATTTTAGAAATCTTAAAAGATTTCTATAATCCGAAGCTAAAATCTGTAGTCTTTGATCTCCAGTTTGTTTTAAATCTAGTGGAAAGTCTGGAGTGTTACCACAAGGATATCGTGAAAGCCCGTCACAAAATAAAGTTCAGATTCAATTTCTCAAGATCCAAAAATCCGTCCCTATACACTACATTGGCAAAAGTTTGTGGAAGTGCTTTTTGAGCATCGCATTTCACATTTAGTCCCAATTCGCTATTAAAATTACCTCCACTCTTCTAGGAAGGTGTTCCACTAGATTTTGGAGGGTAAAAGGAACCAACACAATATTAGGCAGGTGGTCATAATGTTATTCCTGATCGGTGTGCATAATCTATGTTTATATTTATAAGGTTTGATTACTTGAATTCTGCATGAAAATGTAAAGTTTATACTCCAATGTCTGTAAATCTGATCATTTTTAGTAAAACTAAAGCTTTTGGTACTTTACAAATGGATCAACTAACATTTATATTTATTAAATGTTTTAACCTAGGACTTGCCAGATACTGTTCATATTGGTGGCCGTATTTCACCAGAAATAGTCTGGGAGTACGTTGAGAGAGTAAAGACGTCTTTAACAAAGGTAAATCCATCAGTTAACTTCAAATCATTTTCTGTCTCTAAATTGATAGTGCAATCTTATAAATTCACTTCATGTATTTGTGGTATTTTTTTTCCTACAGGAGCTGTGTTTAATTCGCTTTTATCCAGCATCTGATGAAGAAGAGGTTGCATATGTCTCCCTGTTCTCGTATTTTAACAGTCGCAAGAGATTTGGAGTGGTTTCCAATATTTGCAACAATATTAAAGATCTTTATCTGATTCCTTTATGTGCAAATGAGTCCATTCCCTCTGTACTGCTGCCAATAGAAGGCCCAGGTAATTATTGAAAAAAGTTATAAGCTGCTTTGTTGACAAATACGGCTGTGTATTTTTGTCCATAGTGTTTTTATTGAACTGATTTTGTCCTTTAGGACTTGAACAGGATCACCCGAATCTTCTGATCGGCCTGGCAGTTTGTCAGAAACTAAAGCGACCCGGAGCACAGACACACGACATCGACGAGAAAAGACCAAGAATTCAGATATCACAGGATCCTCAATCCATCATTAACCTCCCTACAAAATCTACCTTTCCTGATGCTGAACACGATGAACCTTATGACCCAGATATCGCAATCGGCATTACTCCAGGCAACTCTCAACCTGATCCATCATCATCCTTCTCAAACCCTTCATCAGTGCTTTCTAATTTTCATGCTCCTAAAACATCTACTATCTCAGATGTTGCCAAGATCACATCATTAAGTGCTCCACCAAATTCCAGTACCACTTCCACTACCACTACCACTACACCACTCCAGACTATTCTTGATACAATTTTTGGTAAAAAGACACACGCCCAAGATTTAGCAGGAAATACCAGCCAGGAAACACCTATAGCAGTTAAAGAACCAGCCATATCTTTCTTGACTGTAGACCCCATCGTTCAACAGTATCAGCAGACTTCGAAGGCTGCAGTGGAGAATGATGGTAATGATAGACCCTATGACCCTGAGGAAGAGTATGATCCAGCTTTAGGATATCAAAATCTTTTCCCCGTGAAACCACTAGAATTGTCAAAGCCTAATACTTCAACTGATGTTTCTAAAAGCATTGATGGTGTTGTTATTGATGATGATGATAGGCCCTATGATCCGGAAGAGGAATATAATTTGGGAAATAGAATTGATTCTGTCCATGCACGTAGTACCGCAAACCATTCCGTTGCTCAAGGAACCTCTGCAATAAAGGATGACGTAGCATATGATCCAGAGGATGACACAGTCTTTGAAGAGATGCAGAATTACCTTACAGATAAAAAACCCTCCACATCTGAATATGGACCATCAACAACCATGTCATTATCTGAGCAGCATAAAATGCTAGAAGACTTAAACCGGCAGATAGAGGAACAGAAACGCCAGCTTGAGGAGCAGGAAGAGGCTTTGCGTCTTCAGAGAGCGGCCGTCGGGGTATCCATGGCCCATTTTTCGGTCTCTGATGCTCTCATGTCGCCACCACCACGCTTCGGCAGGGAACCAGATGAGGAGATGGAAAAAACACTAACTGCGATAAATCTGAATAGAGATCCGAGGCAATATAGAAACTTAACATCAAATACTGTTAATCCAACGCTGACGGATCATACTGACAATGAAAATGAAAAAAGGGAATGTTCGAAAAGCAAGAACCCTTCAAAAGGTTTGCTAGAGCAAGAAAAAGATCAAGCTATGTCATTAGGTGAGGTAGATAACAAAATGTTAACCAGTACTGATACAACAGTGTTGCATTCTGTAAGGAATTCAGAAAAAAGTACACATCCTGGTCCACCTGAACTTCAAGAAAGTACCTCTTCATCGTCTGGTAACGAGAACATTCAGCGCTCCAATTCACCATCGAAAGATTCAGGCAAACCAAAACAAAGCCATACATCCAGGAGACAACATCACAGCCCTTCACAAAGACAATCGAGACACGAGCCGCGTAGGCCGTACCACGAGAAAAGAACTTCAGATCAGTCAAAAGATGATGGACACAGAAGAAGAAGTAGATGTCCTTCGGAAAGATCTTCCAGACGAAGCCGAAGTCGTAGTTGCAGGAACGAAAGAACGTCATCAAGGGAGAGAGAGCAGAACCTCCACATTAGTACATTTTCAAGACATGGTAGTAGGAGGGACAGATGGTATTCATCATCGAGAACACGTTCACCTCGGAGTAGGGCATCTTCAGAACCGGAGAATAATCAATCGAGTTTAAAAGAGAAATCGGCATCCAGGCAGAAGAATGAACCAAACTCTGCGATGACAGACACTGTAGCGTCTGAGCAACCTAAAAGTGAAAAGTCTCAAAATGAGGCTTTGGAGAGTGCAGAGCCAAAAGAAACCACGATACAGAAAGCTGCTCTTACAAAACCCGAAAGTGATCAGTCCCACCACAAAGAGCAAGCACCATCTGATAAAACTTGTTGTACTTTTTCTCAAAGGAAGCAAGTGAAGGTAGAACCAAATCAACTGCAGAATGAACGAACATTCAAGACAAATCCATTGCAAAGGGAAGAGTTTCACAAAAACAAGCCACAATTTGAGAAATTATCAATAGATCATGACCGGAACAATGAGCACTTTTACACCAGGCATCAGAGAGGTAATGTGTTAAATAATGATAAGACCATACATATTCAGTCATCAAGACAAGAGTTTAATCATCCTTCACAGAAGATGCCTAAAATAAAGAGCGATTTCCCAGAGCCGGTCAAGGATTTGCCAATGAGGCCACCACATTTGCGTGGACAAGATCGTGAAATGACGCCACTTCAAAATCAGAACACTAGTTTCTTGATAGATGGCACTTCAGACCCTCAAGATCTTCCATTGCAAGAGGCTCGTTCCATGGGAAGTGATGATTTGACACAGTTGGAAAACAATATTCACAGAAATAGCCCTCCCAGAGATCAGTTTAGACCAAGGACGCCTGAAGGTCAGTGGAGAGGCCCACAGCATAGATTGGGTGGTCTGAGAGGTCATACATCAATGCAGTCTAGGATTCCCAGAGCTCCACATCCTGAGCAGTTTGAAAACTGCAGACCAGCAGGGCCAAGAGGTCCAACACCAAGGATATTTGATGATTGTGGGCCATCTGAAGAATTTGGACCAATTGGTCCAACATCTGTATCTAGAATGTTTGAGGACTCTGGGAATCGAAACCTTAGGCCAAGGGGCCCAAGCCCAGGTTCCAGGATGCTTCAAGGAGCTTCGCCTCACCCTTTTGAACCTAAGGGACGGTTCCCAAGACCTGTAATGTTAGAGGGTTCTGGACCACTAAAGTTTAGGCCGAGAGATACATTCTTACACCCTGAGATGTTTGATGGTTCAGTTACTTTTGCAGGGTCACAGAGAAGAGACTTTGATCGTGGTGATCCTCATTTACAAGAGTTTGATGATTCATGGGAGTGCGATGCACCTCACCAACTTGACAGAGAAACATTTTCAGAATTTAGACGCCCTCGAGGACACGGTCCACCGCAACGGTTTCATGAAAATAGGCGTGACAGTAGAGGTACAGAGCAACCAGATTTTGATGACTCAAGATGCTATGATCTTACATTCGATACGGCAGAAATAGAGCATGAACCACTTCAGTATTTCGATGATCCAAGGGATTATGGTCCAAATTCTGCTAATGAAAGTAATCTACCTCCACAAGAACCAAGAGGTCACAGGTATCCCACTCCTCGTCCTATGCGAACCCGGATTCCAGCACGTGCTAGAAACTCTCTATCCAACAAACCTGAAAGACCTCGGGTTTCAAGAATGGAATTAAATGTTGAAAGATCTCAACAATTTGATGAATTTGGAGATTATGCAATAGAAAGGGAAACAGTTGAGCCACATTTTGCAAAGCCTGATATTTTTGAAGGCGACCGAGGTTGTGAACGAGCTGCTCAAATGAAAAGTCCATGCTTTAACCCACCTCCAAAACTCAGAGGTCCAAGAGCCCCATCCCCTAAATTTCACAACCAGAGGATGCTTCCTCCCCACACCATAGAGTTGCCTGAGGACAAAGTATGTTCTTATAATTTTTCATTGCCATCTAATTCCAGACCTCTAAGATCACAGGTGCCTAATGCAAGTGAGGTGCCAAACCCAATGCAATCACGGATACGGTTGGATGGACCAACCAAAGAGCCCGATATTCTCCCCTTGCGGCTGTCTGGCCCTTTGCTCCCAACACCTCCTGGTGGCCCAATAAGATTCCAGAGCCCTAGAATGCAGAGGCCCTGTCTTTACAACGAGAATAACCTGCCCCAGCGTCCTCCCACTAGAGGACACTTTGGTGTTCGTGGTAAAGGAGGTGTGAATCCCGGGCGCTTTGAAAATGATTTAAACACTCAAGATGGAGAAACCTTTCAGAGTCACTTTCAGGAAGGAGAAAAGGGAGAGTTTGTTGATGGGGAGGAAGAATACAGTAGTCTGGGTAATAGTCCATGGTGTCGAGGGGCAAGGAGGAGGAGTACCACTGTAAGAAGAGGTCATGGTAGTGAACAGCATAACAGAGAGGATACCGGTGAAAGAGGGATTGGCAGAGATGGGGCAATGAGCAGAGATGCATATAAAACCAGGCATTGATAAAATAGAGTCCCAGTCCAAAGTAATGCAGGTCGGTCACATTCATTGACCATACACAAGAAGGTTTATTTGGAACATAAAAGTCTAAAGAACAGTAACTGTTTGAAAGTACATGATTAAATGTTAAATGTTTTGTCAGAAAAGACATTTGTGGTAAAATCACATTAATAATTGCTTTAATTGACTTTTTTTTTTTACTTGGTTTATTAGAAATGAAAGGTTCCTGTATTTTGCAGATGTTGTCAACTTTTTTTATGTTGGACTAAAATTGTGTTTAAACAATCTGCAAGTTTAAGCAGTTAATTCCTTTTTGAGTTTTTGTTTGTAGCAACATCACTGCATCTTTTCTCTTTGGAAAAAAAAAACTCGTTTGTTTTTGAAGAATTATTTTAATGACAGTAAACACAGACTTTTCACTTGATTATATCTGTAAACAAACTGAAAACAGTGTGCATTTGTATATATGGATGTACAGGTTTGAGTTTCGTCAGTGTACAGATTTGTTAACGCATAAATCGGGGACTGTGTACGGCAAAGTTGAATTATGTCCTCAACAGTTGTAAATCCTGGTGTACATTTAGGTTCATAAGTATTTTATAAACTTTCCTACAAAAGCAGTTCAAGGCATAGTGTGAAATAATATCCCACAGGACGGATCTTCAGGCAGTATGTCTAGTGGCAAAGATTTCTTTAAAGAATAAAAATAAAGACGTGTTATTTTGTTTCACTTTGTATGTTTTTATGGATTTTTTTTTTTATCAAAATTTTAAATAAGCTATTTTTTATCTATTTATTTTACTTTAAGACTTGTTTACATGTAATGACCTGAAAGTAAAATTAGAACTGAAAGTTTATGTTTGGCAGTTTGGTTGGTCTGATTTACATTAAATTTACACACAAACCCGATAATAGTGATGTTAATTGTGACCGATTTAATTTTAAAGGTAGGTAAATGGTGAGGGGTCGCATCTTGTTAAAGCAGAGCTGAAGGAATCTTCAATTCATCTTTTCTGATTCGCAAAAAAAAATATTAGGTTTTTTATTATTATAATTATTATTTAATTGTACTTTGTGAGAATGAATAAACTAAATTTTACTGGAACAAAGTTTCAATCTACAAAATAAATAATGAGATAATAAGTTGCAAATTGGAATGAAGGATACAAACTCTTGTTCTCTGGTTATGTTTTACTTCAAATAAAATAATATTTTAACATTCAAAAGAAACATTTTAGGTCCCTATTGATTTAAAGGTGACCATGATTTAGCAAGTTAGTTTTAATTTGTTTACAAATAGTAGCTTATAGTCCAAAATTTGATTTGTTTTATACATTTCAGCACTGAAAAAAAAAAAAACTTCAAGTAAGAATCTAGACCAAATCCATATTAAATAAAAATAAACAAATAAATAAACTGGTGAAGTAGGTCAGTGGCCCTCAAAATGAGATTCGTGTGTGATAACCAAAAAATAATTATTACATTGAAAACCAGAATTCACTAGTATATAGTATATATAGAATAGTATAGTATGTATAGTAGAAAACATTTATTTATATATATATATATATATATATATATATATATATATATATATATATATATATATATATATATATATATATATATATATATATATTATTTATATATATATATATATATATATATATATATATATGTATATATATATATATATATATATAGTGTGTATATAGTGTGTATATATATATATGAAAACATCAGCTCTGGTAAAAAAAAAAAAGCACAACAACGCATGTACTTCTTGAGAAGTCTCAAGAAATCTCATCTGTCCCCGGAGATTTTAACGAGTTTCTACCGCTGCATCATCGAGAGCACCTTGACCAACTCCATCACCGTATGGTACGGAGGCTCCACTGTGTGTGAATGCAAAGCCCTGTAAAGGGTGGTCAAAACTGCCCAATGCATTACTGGCACCCAACTACCTGCCATTGAACACCTTCACCACAGCAGATGTCTGTGCAGATCTCACAACATTATCAAGGACTCTTCACATCCCAGTCATAAACTGGTTAACCTCCTTCCATCAAGAAGGAGATACGGGAACTTACGCACCAGAACCAGCAGGTTCAGGGACAGCTTTTTTCCATCCACCATCACACTACTGAACTCTACACTATACCCCTAGATCACTACAAAACAAACACAAAACAAAACACTGTATATAACCTCTGTACTATACATGTACATACTACATAGTATTTCTTTTTCTCCCCATTACATCTGCACAATTTTTTTTAATCTATATGTATCTTTATATCATATATCATATATCGTTCGTTCGTTCGTTCGTCTATCTATCTATCTATCTATCTATCTATCTATCTATCTATCTATCTATCTATCTATCTATCTATCTATCTATCTATCTATCTATCTATCTATCTATCTATCTATCTATCTATCTATCTAATTTCATTCAGACATTAATAACCCCAAAAAACCCGAACCTAATGTATTTTATTGACATAAAATACTTTTATTTGCGGGGGTTTACATTCTATGACCCCCCGCGAGTAACAAAAAATGGCGAGGTTTTGACTTTACTTTTGATGTTTCCTTTTTCAAGGGGAATTGTGCATTAGTGTAAACTCAACAGAAATTGTGAATTACTTGTCATAATTGTTTTATTTACTACTTTAAATTAATAATAAAATTTAAACATTTTTATGTCATTTACAAACTCCAAATGAAAAGTCGCGAACTATCGGCGTTCCACTGTATATAATAAATCATATTACTTTGGATACTTAAGTACATGTAAAAGCAAATACTTTTGTATTTTTACTCAAGTGAACGTTTAAAGGGACACTTTTACTTTTACTGGAGTCACATTTTATCTTCTGTATTTAAATATTCATGCACATGGATAGTGAACTTCATCCACCACTGTTCAGGATTTCCCCAGCCTCAGATATGGCTGGATTTTAATAGACCTGGCAACCTCGAAGTGCCTGACGTCACGCAGGTTGAATTGATGACCGTTAATTCAAACATCTGCCGGTTTTTGTCGTGAATTCGTCGGAAATCAGCCTAAATTCAGGTCAGTTTTTATTTATTTTAAGAAATAAAATGTTTTAATGCTTTAAAAAACGTAGCTAAATGTCCCTGTGTGATTATCCGCAGTGTTACAGCCTCGGTTAAATCATTTCCACAGGGTTTATTTTGTTAAAAGGAATATTTGTCGAAATGGACGAACAGTTCTTAAAAAAATAAAAGTAATCGAAATGGTAAAAATGTTTTCATTATATAATGATTTATTATTGTATAAATGATTTGCGCTTGTGACAGAACTGAAGAGCGTTAGCATGGACGAGCTAAGCCGGAAGTGACGTCTCATGCGCGAGACGCCGTGTCAGGGCGGGAAACACCGGCTTTAGCAACATGCTAACTACTTTTTGTGACAGAAAAAAAAAGAAAAAAAACCGCCAATTTTTATTTACTCTAATATTTCTTTATATAAATACATATTTTCAAAATAACAATAATCTAAAGAGTATATTATAGTTTTTTATTATTATTTCATTTATAAAATAATTATATTTATTATATTTATATATATTTGAGATACCAAGCTGTTTTAAATCTATATCTGAAAAAAAAAAGAAAAATGTATATTTACTGAAATTATGTCAAATTTATTCAAATACAATAAATCTGTAAATACAGTTTATATACTGTTTTTAACTTGTAAACTGTTTCTCTAAGAATATTTTTATTAAGAAACAAAAAATACACCAAAATGTTGTTTGAAAAGCAGTGTACTAACAATCTTCTTTCTTTCTTTCTTTCTTTCTTTCTTTCTTTCTTTCTTTCTTTCTTTCTTTCTTTCTTTCTTTCTTTTTAACACCATGCTTTCTTTCTTTCTTTCTTTCTTTCTTTCTTTCTTTCTTTCTTTCTTTCTTTCTTTCTTTCTTTCTTTCTTTTTAACACCATGCTTTCTTTCTTTCTTTCTTTCTTTCTTTCTTTCTTTCTTTCTTTCTTTCTTTCTTTCTTTCTTTCTTTCTTTCTTTTTTCTTTCTTTCTTTCTTTCTTTTAAACACCATGCTTTCTTTCTTTCTTTCTTTCTTTCTTTCTTTCTTTCTTTCTTTCTTTCTTTCTTTCTTTCTTTCTTTCTTTCTTTCTTTCTTTTTTTTAACACCATGCTTTCTTTCTTTCTTTCTTTCTTTCTTTCTTTCTTTCTTTCTTTCTTTCTTTCTTTCTTTCTTTCTTTCTTTCTTTCTTTTTAACACCATGCTTTCTTTCTTTCTTTCTTTCTTTCTTTCTTTCTTTCTTTCTTTCTTTCTTTCTTTCTTTCTTTCTTTCTTTCTTTCTTTTGTTTTAACGTTACGCTTTTCCATGCTTTCTTTCTTTCTTTCTTTCTTTCTTTCTTTCTTTCTTTCTTTCTTTCTTTCTTTCTTTCTTTCTTTCTTTCTAACACCATGCTTTCTTTCTTTCTTTCTTTCTTTCTTTCTTTCTTTCTTTCTTTCTTTCTTTCTTTCTTTCTTTCTTTCTTTCTTTTGTTTTAACGTTACGCTTTTCCATGCTTTCTTTCTTTCTTTCTTTCTTTCTTTCTTTCTTTCTTTCTTTCTTTCTTTCTTTCTTTCTTTCTTTCTTTCTTTCTTTCAGAATGACCACGTCAGTAGCGTGTAAGGTGTCGTACGTGACTCCTCCTTCGGGTCAGTATGTGTCCGAGCCTGTGAACGTGATCGTTGGATGTGATCAAGTTCAGGCTACCAGCTCTGAGATGAACCTTTTGGAAATGACTGAGGTTGAATACACACACCTCCAGCACCTCATTCAATCTCATATGGAAGCTCAGGATGGTGCTGAGGAGGTCAGGTTAAACCCTTCATCTTCTGCAGACCGCGAGAGTGAAAACGACTGCATGGCATGTCAGCCAGGTGCGTCGTCTTCCTCTTCCTCTTCCTCGTTACTGATGCAGTCTGTTTCGAGCAACCAACGAGCTGATGACAGACAGGAAGTGTTTCTTTATAGTGATCCGAGTAGCATAAGTAGTTTAGGAGAGAGCACTCCAACCGGCAGCGCTGAGATTCACAGCTCTTTCCTGTCGATGAAGATGAGATGTGTGATGGAGGGGGCGAGGGAGAGGAGCGTTAGCCGAAGGGTCTTTCCTCTCAGTCTGAGACCCAACCCACCTGCACGGGTTTGCTTGGAGAAAAGGTTCAACTGCGCCTCGTGCGATTCAACAAAAAAAAACGAGTCACAGGCTGCAGTACTGAACACGTAACGTTTTTAATATTTTATTCACTAATAATGTTCACATAATAGTAATGATTCATCTGATAATAGTTGTAGCTTCTCTGTACCTTCCAATCTTCCTGATGAGGAGGCCAGTCTGGAATCGGATGGAAATCCAGAAAATCATGACCTTTTTTAATGTTTATATTTTTATGATTGTTTTATTTTTTATACATTATTTTTTGCATTTTCATTCATTCCTGAAGTGGATTTTTTTTTCTTTTTTATTGTTTTTTTTGCAGGTTTTTGTCAATGCTCCATAACTCTACAGATATGCCGGGTATTGTGATGCATTCACAGCCAGAAAAATGGCCCAAAGCAGAGACGACTGCTGCTCTAGAGTGCGCTTGTCCATACAAAGGAAATCACGTGGGTCTGCTATTAATAGTGAAAGATGTTTATTTTGTGAACTTGTGTGTAGCAGGTGTCAAAACCTGTTTTTTGTTTTGTTTGTTTTTTACTGAAACCTTTTGAAACACATTCACAAGCTCACAGAAGAATCTCAATAGTTTCTGGGGGGGAAAACAAAACAAATCAACTAGAAAGGGGTTGACAGAAAGAAAGATAGTGAGACAGAAAAACATGAAAGTAAAAAAGAAAACGAGAGAGTAGACAAAAAAAAGTAAGAAATAATATATAAAGACATAAAGAAATAAAGAAATGAGACATTAAGTATGTAGGAAAGTAAGGCATGAATCTAAAACAAAAAGAAGAAACGACAACAAGACAGGAAGAAGTCTACAAAGAAAGAAGACAAAAAAGGCAGGAAAGAAAGAATACATGAAGGCAAGAAAGAAAAGAAGGCAGCTCGACCGTTTTTGAGATTTTTTTTACTCACAAAAATAAGTGTTTATATATTTTTATTTTATTTTAATAATCTGATGCAGATTTAAAAACAAGAGTAAAGAACTTTGCTGTGAACAAATTGATTTTAACGAAAGTCAGTAATTATGTTGTAGGGGGACGCTCAGTTCTCCCAGCTGTTGGAGGGCAGCAAACAACCTGAAGGCATCACATCCAAGAACCTTCCCGTCAGTAAGAGCGCTGATCCTGTGCCCAGATCTCCGTCTATCGTTTACACTGACACAATTAATGAGGAGCAGGTCATCAACATAGAAAGTGGGTTTGCATTAAAAAAAAATTCCGAGTCGAGATCTATCTATTTACCCGTCTGTCTGTTTACCTTATATGGGAAAAAGTTTGTGGACACCTGAGCATAAGATTAGTATGTGCTTTTTGAGCATCCCGTTCCACATTAAGATTTTGGAGCACATAATAAATGCATTTCTCCATGTTGATATGTATGCGGTGCAGGTGACATTCAACTTCTTGAATAGTCCATTAAAAAAAACATCTTATATAAGTTAGGATTTCTGTGTGCCTGCAGAAATATACTGGTTTCTTTTGTAAAACTTTAAAAATAAAATTTTTTTTTTAACCTTATTCTCTTTTTCTCTTTCGTCCACTTTATTGTTAAAAAAAAAATAATAATGTTCTTCTGATAAAAGACGAGTTTGTGGGAAAAGCTGGAAAGCGAGTCAGGACACACAGAGGACGAGCTTTGCAAACACGGGACACCAACATAATGCAAGGCTCCGGAAACTGGAAACCAGTTTGCATTATGGGCGGACGTAAACCAGGGCGAAGGACGCGACCTGCTGTAGAGATTATTCAGCGTAAAGAGAGACACAACCTCAAGGAGAGAGACCGCAGGTAAGTGATAAAATGCGCCATCGTTTTTTCAAAGTCGACACGCCGTATTCTCATGTATCCACTTTGGAGAGCGATGCTTTTCGCAGTCTCAGTGTGTACAATCCTTCTGTTGCTGTAGGATTGAAGGTTTACAGTTTATAAGCTAAATTTTTATAAACTGTAAACCTTCAATCCTACAGCAACAGAAGGATTGTTATAATAAAATGCTGCGCATCAAACGTGGCTTTGGTGTTCATTTGTATGTGCTACAATCTTATCCTTTTATTTGGTAATAAAATATCGTACGTCAGAGATTTTGACTCTGAGGTACATCAGAGAACGTGACGTAACGCCTGAATTAAAATAAAATAAAAAAATAAATCAAATCAGATGGTAAATATGGTCTTACAAATCCAAGTCTGCATGTTTGAATCTGGGAAAATTTCGAATTTTCGAAAATGAAAAATGTGTAGGAACCCTGTTCTTAAATCAAATACTGATTTTCAGGAGGAGAATTCGGCTGTGTTGCGACGAGCTGAACACGTTGGTGCCTTTCTGCTACGCCGAGACCGACAAAGCCACGACTCTTCAGTGGACAACCGCATATCTCAAATATATCCGAGAGGTCTACGGAGACTCCCTAAAACAGGTCCCAGGGTTACGTCAACGCAGATCACACCCTTATTCTGTTTTATACAAATGATTACTCAAACCACTACACCACACTGGTTATTGGATTAGAAAAAGACTGTAGGTAACTGTTGTTCACTGTACTGAAACTTCAGATTTCTGTTCTCAACTGAAAAGTTTAATTTGTGGCCTTTCGCTCTTGTAGCTAATCTGCTTTGAGATGTGATGTGTTCCAAGCTGCTTTTCTGCTCAGCGCGGTTGTTTGAGTTACTGGTCGTGATCACAGTCTGGTCGTTCACCACAGTCCGTTTTAACTAATGTTCAGAACGTTGTTTTCCCTCCACAACATTGTTCACTATCACTAGAGAGACTGTAGACTGAACAATTTCTGGAAAGACAAGATGTCTGAGTGGAAGGCAAGAAAGAAAGATAGGACTGATAGAAAGAAAGAATGTGAGACAGAAAGGAAACAAGAAATGCATGAAGGTAGAAGGGAAGGAAGGAAGGAATAAAGGTGAGAGATAGAAGAAAAGGAGGAAAGACATTAAGGTGAGAGATAAAGGAAGATAGAAGGCAAGAAAGACAAAAGATAAGAAGGAAGGATGAAATGAAGGTGAGACAGAAAGAGGGCAAGAAAGAAAAACATGAATATAAGACATTGAAACAAGACGGAACGACAGGTGAGGTAAAAAAAAAAAAAGGAATGAAGGCAAGAAAGAGAGATATGAAGGAGAGATAGAAAGAGGGCAGAGTAAAAAAAGACAAAGGGAAAAAAGAAAAAGGACATGAAGCCAAACAAATGTTGATTTGAACATAACTGAAACCACATGATTGGTAAAGTGGATAATCACAGTTACACGTGTTTCTATGTAATTGAATGTGAAGAATATTGCAGTGCTGGTCAAAAGTTTGTAAACACATAAAACATTTTAATTGATTGTAAGTTTTTTTTTGTTTCTTCAGGACTTTCAGAACACGTTTTGCGGGAAAACCGGCGTTCGGATCAAGCCGAGCGGCTCCAACGATGTCTCCGAGTACGAGAACTCGTCATCAAAAGAGTGACTTTTCTGTGTACAGCTGTACAGCCACAGTCACAGCTGTAATCCTTTCAATTTAACTCTAATTATATTAACTTTCATTAATATATTTATGGACGATACATTTATGGATTTATGGTTTATGTATATAAGAATGTAATTGGCTACAGTAGAGGATTTACATTATAAAAGGTAAGTCAAATTTTGCACTTCAGATGTATGTTTAATGTTTTTCTGATCAAAAATGCATTGAATTTTTTCAAATTCATAGTCTTTATATATATACATACAATTTGTATATTATAGTTTAGATTAGCCCATATCTTAAACTTAATATATTCAGAGCTACACATTAGATCAGGTTCTAATACCAGCTGTTTTTTTTATAAAACCTGACTCGATTGTGCTTTTAGACCAAACCAATGTTTTTTTTTTTTTTGTCGCCGTATAGTTTATTCTTCTGAAAACGACATTTGTAAGTCGTGTTAAGGTTTTAATGAAGTTTCCTGTTTGCAGCAGCTTGTATTTCAGTGCAAATATTTATAAATACAGAAGACTATACTGTAACCTTGATTGAACTTTTTTTCTCCAAGGGAACGGTTGAAAGATTAGACGTCTAAGAGAAGAGTGACGTTTATTTTTTATTTTTTTTACTGAAAAGTGGCTTTATTCAGTATTTATTTCTTACAACACGGTGCCGTAGTCTCACTGTACATACAACAGTCACCCACACATAATAAATAGTATTTAAAGTCATGGATTATTTAATCATTTTTTACAGCACCAGTACATAGTGGGACGTGTCAGGAAATTTCAGACAAGCGATTATTATCGTACAGTTCATCAAGCATCCCAATTGATGCTTTTAGGGTGGATTTTATTTCTATGTGAAATCTGGATTAATTCTTTATTGTTTGGAATGAAAAATAAAAAGCTGAAAATACAAACAGATCGACAAACGGCTTAAAAAAAGATACAGAAAACTTGTAAAATACTATTTGTGCAGTAATATACAAAATTATTCAACATTCTGAGTGATGCTCAGATTTTTGAGAATCGTTGTGTTCTTTCCAGTCCAAAAGAACCACCATGCACAAATCTTTTACTTTTCTTTGTGTGTGTTTTTTTTTTCTTTTTTTTCCATTACAGTCAAGAAAGTCACAGTTGTTCCTTTACAGGACGCTGTACAGAATGACTATGCTAACAGACACTGAGGAAAAGAAAAACTGCACACATATCAGACCGGCTCAAATCATTTCATCAGTTGTCTTTTTTTTTTTTTTTTTTTTTTTTTAAGTTTTTTTTTTTTTACACATCTAGAAAAATTCGATCTCTCGCTCTTTAGATTTCACGGGTCGAGTCTGGGCTCGAAGTCTCTCGTCTCGCCCGTTCCTGTTTCATCCTATTCAACATTGAGTTCTTTTTTTTTTCCCCCAAAAAAAACGCTCCATAAAGATGATCCGTCATCCCTCGTTTCCCCACTCCCCAATTTTTTTTTTGTTCCTTGGGGCGAGTTTTTTTTTTAGAAGACGAAGGTGCGGACGTTTAAAGGTTTTTAGGGTTGGACGATTTCCCGTGAGGCGCCGCACCCTGGCACGCTGTCGTATCGCAGATTCCTGGTGGTCCTTGATGCCCCTGTCTGCCCGCCCTACCCTGTTCTCCAGGCTCACCTGGATCTCCAGGTGCACCATCTCGCCCATCCTTTACAATGCCGTGTACTCCTTGGAGACCTGGAAAGCAGAGAAGAGGGGTAAGTCAGTTTTTTCTTTTTTTCTTCCCAAGTAAAAAAATCATTGATGTGCATATGCGATTGGAAAGTGATGGTGATGATGATGATAATGAAGGTTTTATGATGTGATACAAATATGAGATCAAAAGAAGTCAAGTATTAAAGAAGGCATGAAGACAAGAAAAAACGAAAGCACAGATAAAACAGTGAAGAAGATTAAATATACACTATGAAGACAAAAGTATTGGGACACCTGACTTTTCTAGCCATATGTGGATCTTCCTCACAGTTTGGAGACGCACAATTGTATAGGAGGCGCTTGGATGCGGTAGCGTTAAATTTTCCCTTTATTTAAAACCCAAAACTGTTCCAGCATGGATTATAATCCTGATTTACTAACATGCGATCATTTCCTCCTGGTCTAGACAGGCACATTGTTTGTAAATGACAATGGTTTGTTAACACCAATATCAGTCATACCTGGTTCTCCTTGGTCTCCAACTGGACCATCGATGGCTTTTCCAACAGGTCCCTTATCACCCTGTTCACCAGTATCACCTAACATAAACAGTGTTTCATCAGTCCTCTTTAAAAATGTCATTTCTGTCAAGAAAGAATACTTAAAAATAAATAAATGCTTTTTCTTTCTCCTAACCTCTAGGACCAGGATCTCCAAGATCTCCTGGAAGTCCTCTATATCCAGGGGGACCACGAGGTCCAGGAAGCCCCATCACTCCTGCTTCTCCTTGTTTTCCAGCAGGCCCAGCTGGACCCGGTCGACCCACGGCTCCCGGAGATAGCGGTCTCCTCAGGTGAGCAGCAAGCTGAGCAATCTGGTCTAAAATGGCACGTTCCACAGCGTTATTAGCATATCAGCTAGCAGACACTATTGTGTGCTAAATCTAGACTTTAAAAATTTCAATGAACGTCTTGGAATTAGTATTATTATAAACGAGCATCTCACCATCAATCATTGCTCCACACAGTTCTCTGATATGTTGTTCGCTCGCCAGTTTTCCCTAAAAGCGTTTAAATTCACAAAATTGTTACACTCTTCATTACGCAGCATTAATATGCAGATCAACACGAAATCAAAGCTTGACTCGACACTTACAGAAACACCGGCTTTGCCAGCGACTCCAGGAGGACCCGGTTCTCCATGGAAGCCCATTAAACCAGGTTTTCCAAGCATCCCTCTTGCTCCGGTCTCTCCCTGTGGCCCTGTTACTCCTTTAGGACCTAGTTCTCCATGCTTCCCGGGCTTAAATGTTACAGATGATTTAAATGATATGGATTAAACAGTGTAGGTGTGTCAAATTACATAATGCAAAGAAAATATATACATATTTAATACATACTAATTGATTAGAATAATTGATTGAGTGCTTTTTTCTGAATGCTGAGGCCATTTGAATCAAATAAACAATTGTACAACGATTAATTCCAAGAAACTGTCAATCGTAAACACGACAATTCTGAAGACTCGGATGCTACAAAGCGCTGACACTGGATATTAAATTCACATCTTCACTACGTCAACGATTAAACAGTTTTCACAATGCATTTAAAAAATTTATTCTACGGTATTGTTACTATTAGGACTAAAACGATTCTTCGAGTAACTCGATTAATTCGAATACAAAAAGGCATCGAGGCAAATAATTTGTTTCGTTTAGTCCATTTAACTACACACGGCACACTGTGTTTCCCCACGGACCATTATTACTGACGCACCACCCGCTAAACTCTGGATCGCTCTGGACAGGTAAACACTATGGAAGTCTTATCCACCACATAAAAATAGAGTTTGTCTAATTCCGACATTCAATTAATAGAATTGAATGGTATTAAACTGAGCCTCCGATCCCTGGAGAGAACTGCCATGGTTACTGGTGGATGCACCAGAAATGTTGGATCTTTAAGATGAATGAAGTCGGAAAACTGGCTTCAATACAAGACAGAAGACGCTGCAGAATAATAAATGGAGGAACTGCGAGAAAACAGCGAGACGATTCAGACCGAAGAAAAACGACAGAAAGATTCTAGACTTTGGGATCGTTTCAAACTAAAACATAAAGTCATTTAAAATTAATTTTTATATTTTATTTATGATTAGTTTTTTATTTATATATTTGTATTTGCAATTAAATGCAGTAAATGGATTTTACGGATATTCTTTTGCGTAATTTCAGGCATAAAAATAAATTTTTTTCTAAAAGGTAAACGAATGACTTGTTCATTTTAAGAGACTCGTCTTATTTTCTCTTTTATATTTAGTGTCGTCTTTAATAAAGAAAAATTACTTCTTATTCGATTAATCGATGGAATAATTGGTAGAATGTTCAATTACTAAAATAATCGATAGCTGCAGCCCTAAATATACTGTTGAAATGATAATGTAGTAAAATACTTTTCTTTTTTTTTTTTATTCCACCACATTAATAAACTGGTATAAATATTAATAACTGGTATGAATTTATACTCACTCCTCCTTTTTGGCCTGGAGGACCGAACGGACCCTGAGAGAAAAAGATATTCATGTTTAACTGCTGTGTTTTTTACTGAGGCATCATCAGAACTCATCAGGTAATCATCTCTCTTCCTCTCTCTCTTCTTCTCTCTCTTCTCCCCCCCCCCCTTTTCTCTGTCTTCCTGCATGTCTCTCTCTGTCTGCTTCTCGCTCAATGTCTGTCTCTATCTTTCTGTCTGCCTCTCCCTTCCTCTTTTTTTCTTCGTCTGTTTCTCTCTTCATTTCTCTCTCTCTCTCTCTCTCTCTCTCTCTCTCTCTCTCTCTCTCTCTCTCTCTCTCTCTCTCTCTCTCTCTCTCTTTCTTTTTAAATTAAAATAAATTTTTAATACATACTGTTTCTCCATTCTCTCCGGGCAAGCCATCACTTCCAGCCATACCCTATATAAAAGAAAAAAAAGGCAGGCATTAAGCATGCACGCAACACACACACATATACACACACACACACGCACACACACACACACACATACACAAAAACATACACCAAATATATCATCTGCAACAAAAAAAAACATGGAAAATAAAGGAAAACTTTAATCTTACAATTTCGCCTTTCGGTCCTCCTGCTCCTGTTGGTCCCTGTGAGAGAGAGTGATAGATTCAAAGATGGATTCATTCATATTTCTGTGTGTGTGTGTGTGTGTATGTCCAGGCTGTGGCGCTCTTTAAGGCCAGGGTTTATTTTTTCTCTGCTCTCTGCACAGGAGCTGCCTTTGTAAGAAGTCTCGTCTAAAATGTTTATGAAAACATGGCACAGATCAGTTTCGAGAACTGGTAGCGGTAGCGGTTTATTCAACGTCTCTGTGAGTTATCATGAAGAATGTACAGTATTTTCAGTGGGGGATAAGAGGACATATATGTACATTTATATGGATGTTTTTACTTCATGTATAACACTTTATGGATATTTCCACGAGCACTGACTTACAGTAGAGATTATTCACCATCCATGAAAAGGAAAGGACCACTGTAGGACACTGTAGGGGTTTTTAAGTACCTTTTATACGGGAACATCCAGTTAAAACCTAAAACTCATGCATGTAAAATGTCAGGTGAAGTGGAAGCTCTTTTACAGTTTTAAATCGCAGCCTTTAAAAAGGTAGCAAAATCTCTTCTTTTAAAGCATTGCATTAAAGCGTTTAAAAATCCATTTCCATTTAACGTAAAGTTGTTCTGAAAATGCATTCCGAGCTGACCACGCCCACTCTTCATCATCTCGCAGTCCGTCCACAATTTCTTCTACTGATGATCACATTCGTTGATCATCGTCTGTGTGCAGTTTTAGACAAAACTACAGGACAATGTGCTGCTCCAGGGTTTGGGCAGCTTCTCGGAGAAACTGTGGGTGGACCTTCGCTATGACGAAGGGTGGGTGTGGTCAACTCGGAATGCATATTCAAATCCACATCCGCTTAACTACATTTGTCACAGGGTGTAAAATAAAAATGCATTTTAAACATCTTAAGTTAAATTCATCTGCCAAATGCCATAAATGTAGATTTTAATATGAGGTGTTTGTGTTGTGTAATGCATCTTTTCTTACCCTGTCTCCAAAGTCTCCTCTGAGTCCGGTCGGACCCGCAAGACCCGGATCTCCCATCGCACCTTTAACTCCCTGTTATTTACAACACAGTATTGTTATTACAGCGAGTTCAGATACTAAACACTTCTGAGGTCACATACAGTGTTGCAAATCACTGAAACTTAAATTCTTCTCAGCTTTATCCTTCTGTTTTTGGTTCTTTTTTGATACCAACCTGGAATCCTTTGACTCCCTGAGGTCCTGGATTTCCAATTAGGCCGATGCCTCCCTGCAAAATCACCACAGGACATGATTCAGAAATGTTAAGCAGTGATTCCAAAGATTTATGACTGAGTGACAGAACTCTGATTCAGGCGAATGAATTTAGGCACAGCGCACGAAGGAAAACTTCCTATTCACGTGAAATAAGGAAAAAAAGGCAATATTGTAATATTAGAATCGACCCTTTGTACCAGTTCAAACTGAAACATGTATAAAAAGCAGCTTCATCTCAATACAGCAGCAGAGGAACATTAAACTATTCGATAATTCGATATCAATACCATGAAAAACTTGACATTTCATTGGCCCAGGAGTTTATATGCATTCGTTGTGATTTTCCAACAGCAATTATTCGGAGCGTCCTGCCCTCTAACTGAAGCGTAGCATTTGTTCCACGGTTAGCTCGCACCTCCGTAAATGTCATTCTGAAAAACTTCTCATGATATTACAGTTATTATAATCTTTTGTTGCTTAGCAACTCCTGACCCGTACGATCCTCTGCTCATGAGCCGTCCTGATCTATTGTTTTATTCAGACAGAGCAATAACGCTGTTCTTCCCACCTGCAGCTATGCATCTCGTTTCTGACCGGTATTTCTGCACGCCGCAGGAGACAAGAAACACAATTAGTTTTGAGATTTTAAACGGAACGTCCTTGTAGTCACTCTGAAAGAGAAGTAATATATGGTTCGAAAAGATGATTTGCATCTTCCAGTAAGCAAAATGCAGACTTTGATGGAAAAGACAAGATAAAAATCTTATGTTTTCTAGCTCAAGTTCAACTAAACATGAAATCTTACTACTAATAATACAGAAACACCAACTGAAGTCGAATAAACCCTTTTAAAAAACACCCTAAAAACTATGTAAACATCCCCATAGTGTCGCTAATACATTTATGTTATGGCTGTGACCTTTTGACCCTTTTCACGGTGTTTTATCATAACCACCTTATTTTCCAACGATACAGCATGATGCTTAGTAGCACCAACTCACATCGCTGTTTCAAGAGAGATACAAAGGGGCTCAACTGACGTTTTTTTTTAATTCAAGTGATTACTTTGTAAAGCAATGACTATATTTGCGTTATGTTAACTTTCATTGTCGCAAGCGCTGAAACAACTTATCGTTATTATCTCATCAAATATGAGTATGCATATGAATATGTTAGGAAGGGGGGGGGGAATGAGAGCTGCAATGGAAAAACGCTTTCTTAGAAAACATTCCTTTAAATTGTAATTCGTTGCTTGGCCAAAAAAAAAAAAAACACAACGACACACAAAATAACATTTCGGTGTACAGCCTTTCTTTCGGTTCGCCTCGGCATTATTTCGAGAAGTTCAAACAACCTCTTATTTCCATCCAGAGTCCAGAATCTTGATGGTCTGACCTCTGCATAAAGTCTTCTCCAACACATCTGAAAAGTTCTGAATAGAGTTTAAGTCTGGACTCTGGTTGCCAATTCATGAAAATTATGTCTTAACCTATTTGTGCTTTTAGTGTGGAGTCCACCTGTAACTGGTGCTACTTCAGACCGGGGGGGGGTAAATAATTGTTAATTGGACGGGAAATTACGTCACTCACAATTTTTGTCATTTTATACTTTTAGTTACAACAATTTTAGTCATTTCAGCAATCTTCATTGCTTAATTTTGTTTCCATTGTTTAATGTAATTAGGTAATTTGACCCTTCTGAACCCGAGTGAGAAATTCACCACTACCACAGGACACATGTTCTGACATGGTTAGGGTTCATTAACTAAATCAGGGTGGTTAGTGGATTTATTTTTTTGGCCAGGCAGTGGATTTTACTACACTGTTTTATAACTTGTATAATGCACTTACAGCGACGCCTCTGGGTCCTGCTTCACCTCTTTCTCCTGGAACACCAATCTCACCCTGTAGGACAAAAAACAAAGTCACTCTTGCATCTAAAGCAATGTATTTTCCATTCTCTTACCACAGCAGTTACATTATCATCTAGCTCAAAATGAGGATTGGTGCAGTAATAAATAAGAAATCACTCATAATTTAGTACTTCAAAAATAACTAACAACAACAATATATATGTAGCTGTTAATCTCTTTATCCAATTAAAAGAAATATTATATAAATCTTAGCAACTTTATAATTTCCCATATGTACACACTATATGGACAAACGTTCGTGGAAACCTGGCCATTAGATTGGTGTGGGCTTTTCAACATCTCATTCCCATGTGCTGTTATAATAAACTCCGCTCTTCTGGGAAGATGTTCCACTAGATTTTGTGGAGATTGATTCAGCTCAGGCCTGGGGTGCAGTCAGTGTTCACCTTCATCTCAAACAGTGTTTAATAATGTTTATAGCAGGAGATCTTCCACATCTTTCCAACCCATGGAAAGCAGATCTTCACGGAGCTGTTCACATGAAGATAAAATTTCATGCTACAGCATCCAAGGACTTCTTATACAATTTCATACCCATGAGTTTTGGTTTGGAGAAGAACCACATCTGGCTGGAAAAGTCTAAACGCTTCTGTCCATATAGTGTAGCACGTTTTTAAAAACATCTACATTGTCAAACTCACGGCGGTATTTTTCCTGTAATTGAGAGTACATTTATTTGGTTTTATCCGTTAAACATCACCATGCCTTAGATGTTCGTTCCTGTATCAGATACATACAGGAATACCTGGCTCTCCAGCTGGTCCTGTTTCACCCATCTTTCCTTGGTCACCCTGTGTGATGAAAGAGTTTGAGACACTTGAACGTCCTGTCAAATGATTTGGTTCAAAGCAGGCAGATAGTCAAGATAAAACGATGTCGGGTTTCCCCTTCTTGCACCATACATCTTAAAAAAGATCTGAAACGAGCCCAAAGATATTGTGACCAAAATAAAATTATGGTCACTGTAATGTGCATTAGGGAAGGTGAGATTCAGCCATTCGCATCGGTGCATCGGCGCATCGGCATAAAAGTTAACGACGTAATGCATCGATTGAAACAAGTGTTTTGGAAACATCGTTTTTAACATTTATGTCGGGAAAAAAACCTATTTATATATAATTATCAGTAAATGTGCTGCACTTTAATTATTAAGAAATTGACAATAATTTGTGATCAATATTTTAATATGTAGATTAATTTCTTTTCGCTAAACCGTTTCTTGTGTGCGTTCTCTCAGCACCGCTGCTGCTACGTGAATATGACGCATCACAACACTACGAAGACCGAGGCGTTCTGAGAGTCACATAGAATACAGATTAACATGGCAGAGGTAGAGCTGTAACTTCCTGCACACACAACAGGAAAAGAACCTCTGGGTTCATTTCATGTTTTTTTTGGCAACATAAAGGCGTGTGTGTGAAAAGGCCATGCGTTTTAGTAAATTGATGATCATCAGTAGCTGCTTCATGCATATCTTTAACGTATCATGTTGTTAGCTGTGCGTTCCAGAGGCGAATCGCATCAGCCTCAGTAATTAAGATGCACATCCCTAGTGTGCACGCGTTTAAGTGTATCGTATAGTCAATGTTTACACAATATTATATGTATTCATCAAATTTATTCATTTAATGCTTTCAAACAGGAAGAATTTCTTAAACTAGCCCATTTTTCTTTCATTCTTTTTCTCTTTTGTTTAAAAGCCTAAACCTTGTTCTAAATCTTTCCCAATTTCAGTAAATAACAAAGACACTGCTACTCACAACAACTCCTTTGGATCCCTTTGCTCCAGCTTTTCCTGGCAAACCCTGAAAATGAAACCCCCCACACACACTTACACAGTGTATATAAACCCATCAATAATTTAGATTACATTTTTTTGTAATATTAATATTTGACGTCTGTCACTAAGCTGAGCACTTACGGGTAAACCGTTAGGTCCTTTCTCTCCAGCCACGCCCGGCCTCCCAGCATCCCCCTGACCGGAAGATAGCGAAAAATTGTATGACATCTAAACAACTTGATTGTATTTACGCTGAGAATCAAAAATCCAGGCTTACTTTTTCACCGTCGAAACCCTGAGTGCCATCTTTACCATCTCTACCGGACATGCCCTGTTAGAGAGAGAGATCATATCATATCTTTATATCACACACACATACCACTCTGTTATAGTGATAATACATTAGAATTACTTACAGGTTCTCCTTTAGGGCCTGGAGGTCCAGGAAGACCTTTTGGGCCTATTTTTCCCTGTAATAAAGAGAAAACCTCATGATCTAACATTATGTACATATACAGTATGGACAAAAGTTTGTGGACACCTGACCATAAGATTGATTTTTTTTTTTTTTTATCATTCCACATTTAGCCCTTATTTACTGTTATAATAAGCTTCTTGGAAGATGTTCCACTATATGGTGTGGAGATTCATTCAGCCATGAGGGTGTTAATAAAGTCAGGTAATGATGTAGGTGAGGAGGCCTGGGGTGCAGTCAGCATGAAAAATGCATCCTAATATAGTTGGAGTTCCAGATCTTTATGAAGTTTGCTTTGTGCACAGGGGCATTGTCCTGCTGGAACAGGGTTGGGTCTCCTAGTTCAACTGGAGGGAAAATTTCGAGACGTCTGATACAATACTGGGAAGAAGTACATATGGGTGGAAAGTCAGGTGTCCCAATACTTTTGTTTTGGTTTAGATAATCGTTTTTAAATATACAGTGGTATCTAGTAAATGCAATTTATCCATTCAGGAGAGTACAGCAATATTTTGAAGACTACTTTTTGTCCTTATTATGAAACCCTAAATAGATCAAAATCTATTCATGATGATGGCATGCAGCACCTACAAATATTTTCTTTATGCCATCATCTATACCAATAGGGCACAATGCTGATTATATAAGATCATCAACTGAAACCCACTCACAATTTCTCCTTTAGGTCCTTTAAACCCCACGAGTCCTTTCTCTCCGGGGTCACCCTGGAATCATCAAATGACAGACACAGAGCTTTTTTATTGTTGAGACTCGTTACCTGAGCGCGACTTCAAAAGCAACGAGTAACGTCTAGGACAGTAAAGATGCTGCATAACAAGGATTATGGGGACACTCACTGTTTTCCCCATGACCCCTAGGATACCAGGCTTCCCCCGGAACCCTGGCAAACCCTGCAGGCAGAACATTTTTCATTGGTATTGTGTTAAAGATGATGAGGATGATGATGATGATGAGGTCAGTTTGCTTACTCTGTCTCCAACGGCTCCTACTGGACCTGGAAGTCCTCTTAAACCACGAGGTCCCTGAAAAACATCCCCCCCCAAAAAAACACTTCAATTTGTGCTGTAACCAATACAGATTTTTCTCATCCTGCTTCTTTCTTTGGATAGAAAAATGAAAGCTGGTCTTGAACCTCCAGTACTCTGTTAGTTCTTCT
The DNA here is from genome assembly GCF_946808225.1 of Silurus aristotelis. NCBI lineage: Eukaryota > Metazoa > Chordata > Actinopteri > Siluriformes > Siluridae > Silurus > Silurus aristotelis. Next base: position 1,932,542 of record NC_139592.1, read on the forward strand.
GTCTAAATAGCATTTATTATTTTCTTATTCACTTTAATTCAACTTGAGAGGAACTAAAACCAATCTTTATCTGGGTGCCACCTAATAGCTTTTAATTAATATAAAAAAATTTTCGGGTCATAATTTCTTTTTATAAAAACACGTCATGAAGCATTTTATTCCTTTTGTAGCTCAACCATGTACCATGTTGTGCTTTTTAACCATTTAGAGTTACATTTAATGTCCAGAAGACGAGTTGGTTCTCGTTCTCAGTGGCGTTAGAGCAGCTGTAAACAGTTTTCTTTCTCTTCTTTTTATTCCACTGTACAAATCGAACAAGCTTTTACCATCAAAACGACACTGTATTTTAAAATAGCGAGTTAATATAAGCCTTAGATCTTAATTACAGATTTTTAGACTTGTTATTATAAAAAAAATATACCTTTCCGTCCAATCAGATTCGTGAACTCAACAGCACTGTGGTATAAACCCCATTAACACTGTAAACATTTTGCCCTCATTAACACTGCTGTAGTTTCGAAGCCGAACCCTGGAGAATACCTCCAAAGCCAAAGTTTGTCAGCTGTTGCCATGATGATGATAATTTGCATATCTTGCTTGAATTTGCTTATTCGCTCCCCAAGCTCATACTTTATTTTACCTTTTGTAGTTTGGGCGAACATTAATATCTGTAGCTAAAATGCATTATTGTCCACATGAATGTTCAGGAAGAATCACTCACCTGTAGACCAACAGTTCCTGGGAATCCAGCGGGCCCGGGTGGGCCTTGTGCCCCCTGCAGAGAAGATTCAAAGACAGCTATATAAACACACAATGGCAGTAGAAAAAAATGACACAATAAAATACTTGCAGTTTTACCCCATAGCCCATCATGCCCCAGTCTTACCTTCTCTCCATCTTTCCCTGACTCTCCTTTGTCTCCTTTGTGTCCTGTGTGTCCCTTAAGCGTAGCAGATTAATTGCAATGTAAAAATAGCAATTAGTTTAAGAGAATTTTTTTTAATTATTATTTAAATATAATTATACGTAGCATTTGATTAGTTACCTTGAAACCGGGCATTCCTGGGGGTCCTGGGGGTCCCGGTGGACAGATCGCGGGACACTAAAATAATCGAAATTAAGCTTTTTTAGAGCAAATTTATTTACACTGATCAGGTATAACATTATGATATTAGAACATTCTAAATGGTGAAGTGAAGAACACTGATGATCTCCTCATCATGGCACCTGTTAGTAGGTGGGTATATTTATTAGGCAGCAACTGAACATTTTGTTGATGTAAGAAGCAGGAAAAATGGGCGAGCGTAAGGATTTCAGGTTGACAAGGGACAAATTGTGACGGCTAGACGACTGGGTCAGAGCATCTCCAAAACCAAAACTCCATCTGCTGTGGAGTTTAGGTTTTGGAGATGCTCTGACCCAGTCGTCTAGTCGTCACAAAAACAGTCTGGTACAGAACCACACATGGGTGGAAAAGTCAGTTGTCCCAATACTTTTGACATTGAAATGTTTAGCATGACTGCTGGTGTTTTGCAGAATTTACCAGTAAATCTCCGTTTCCTTCAGGAAGTGCTCCAGGCAGTCCCTGTAGAAACGAGAAAACCCGGTTTGATTTTTTTTTTTTCAAAATCCAGAAAGAAAAAAAGTTAAATATTTAGACCAGTTTGTCCTGTAGTCATCATAAACAGACATATAGAAGATTTTTATTTAATATAATATCTGTGCACTTTTTACATTCTACAACTGTTTAGGTGTGAGGTGGACCACTTACAGGAGGCCCGTCTAGACCCGGGAGACCTGGAAGTCCTGGAAGACCTTCTGGTCCCTACAGAGAAGCAAACAAAGTCATAGTTATTAATTTATTTATTTAGCATTTATTTACAATAAATCGTCATTTATTCACGCCAGTGGTTTTGGACCGTAATTAATATCATTTCTCAGCACTACAGTCAGCATGAGCAGTTCTGCAGTTAAGTGCCCATCAATGAACAGTTCACTGTCAGGGTCAAAATGCAGCGTCAGCCATGATACAGTGCCCCTGGAGTACACTTGGTTAAGGGCCTTGCTCAAAGGCCCCAAGAGTGCCAGCTTGACAATACCGTGGTTTGAACTCTTGACATTCTGATCAGTAAACCAGAACCTTAACCATTGAGCTAGAACTTCCCTTTTAGAAGCCATGACTAAAGACAATGATTGTTCACCTTTTGTTTAATTGAACACTGTATACAGGCATTACAGTGTCTCTTCTTAGAGCTTTAATCATCATTTCCAAACACACTCATCCTACATTTCTGCTGTCAGGTCTCCTGCCTCCTAACTGCCAGCGAAAAAAGCGATTTGCTGAAGCTATCGTCTGTCCTTTGCTCATTGAACCCCAAGATTCTTCTTTTCTCATTCGTTTTTTCTTTTTATAAAACTGTCTCGTTCTGGCCATCACCTGTCCTCTGCTTTGCTTTTCGAGACTATTAAAAGACTCACCGAGGGTCCCTGAGGTCCTACACCACCAGGCAATCCATTAGCCCCAGGCAGCCCCTGAGATCACACACACACACACACACACACACACACACACAACATGGTGTCATTTAACATATAAAGTGACAATCAGTGTCAGGAATTACAGGTAACTGTACTTACAGGAGCTCCAGATCTCCCTCTGCCCTGAGAGACACAAAGACACAGGCTGATGTTATGAACTAATGAACCTCAACAACCAAACAGCTAAATAATAATAATAATAATAATAATAATAATAATAATAAAAGAAATACAACTTTGAAAGTTGGCTAATAATAATTATCGTTATAATTAGGGGAATAAAATGAATTAAGAATCTAAATGTTATGCTGAAGAAAGAATAATCGTGGAAACATGATGTATGAGGAACATGGGGAAGTCAAGTACTCTGTAGTCCGGATGAAATTATACCCTGGAAATTTAGGCCTCTGGAAACTGAGAGCAACAGTAACACTGGGAATATTTGACTCTGGAAGCATTAATCCATGTGAATACAGGGTGATTAGGAATAAAACACTTAACCTGGGGAATACATGACTCTGGAATATTAATCCTGATGAATTTAGGGATCTGGAATATTAATCCTGTGTAATTTAGGGCTTTGGAATATTAATCCTAGGAAATTTAGGGATCTGGAATATTAATCATGCAGAATTTAAGGCTCTGGAATATTAAGACTAAGAAATTTAAGGTCCTGGGAATATTAATCCTGGGGAAGACAGGGCTCTGTAATATTACTTTTGGGGAATTTAGGGATCTGGAATATTAATCCTGTGTAATTTAGGGATCTGGAATACTAATCCTGTGGAATTTAGGGCTCTTGTAATATTAATACTGGAGTATACAAAGCTCTGAAATATTAATCCTGAGGAATTTAGGGATCTGGAATATTAATCCTGAGGAATTTATGGCCCTGGAAATATTAAGACTAAGGAATTTAAGGTCCTGGGAATATTAATCCTGTGGAAGACAGGGCAGGACATGGGAATAATAACATTTAGGGCCCGGGGATATTCTGGGACATTTTGGGCTCTGGAATATGAATCCTAAAGAAAATTTGGTCCCTGGGAATATTAATCTTGAGGAATTTAGGGATCTGGAATATTAATCCTGTGTAATTTAGGGTTCTGGAATATTAATACTGGAGAATACAGCGCTATGGAATATTGATTCTGGGGAATTTAGGGATCTGGAATATTAATCCTGAGGAATTTATGGCCCTGGAAATATTAAGACTAAGGAATTTAAGGTCCTGGGATATTAATCCCGAGGAATTTAAGGTCCTGGGAATATTAAACCTGGGGAAGACAGGGCTCTGGAATATTACATTTGGGGAATTTAGGGATCTGGAATATTAATCCTGTTTAATTTAGGGATCTGGAATATTAATCTTGAGGAATTTATGGCCCTGGAAATATCAAGACTAAGGAATTTAAGGTCCTGGGAATATTAATCCTGTGGAAGACAGGGCAGGACATGGGAATAATAACATTTAGGGCCCGGGGATATTCTGGGACATTTTGGGCTCTGAAATATGAATCCTAAAGAAATTTTGGTCCCTGGGAATATTAATCTGGAGAAATTTAGGACTCTGGGAACATTAAACCTGGGGAATTTTAATCCATGGGAATATTAATTATGCAGAATTTTGGTCCCTGGAAATATTAATCCTAAGGGAATTCAGGTCCTGGAAATATCAACGCTGGAGAATTAGACAGATGGGAATATCCGTCTCTGGCAACATTAATCCCAAACAAACACAAAGAATATTTATCATGGCTGTAATGTTTCAGTGTGCACTTACAGGAGGTCCAGGTGGTCCGGCAGGTCCTTGGTCACCCTACAAAACACGAATATATCATTTATTAAAGAAAAAGAATCTTGCCTTAATTTATTAAGTCAAAACATAAGGAATATTGAAAGAAATAAAGGGCCATGAGAATATTAATCCTGGGGAATGTAGTGCCCTGGGATTATTAGTTAAGTTAAGAAATTCAGGGTTCCTGAGAAAATAATCCTATTGGAATTTGGGGCATTAGGAATATTATCCCAGGGGAATATAGGGTTCTGGGAATAACAATTTAATGGGAATAAAGAGCCTTGCGAATAAAATCCTGTTGGTTTTTTTTTTAAGAAAACTTCATAAAAAAATGATTAAGGTTATTTAATAAAGAATTTATGTATTTGTTTGTTTGTTTGTTTTTCAACACACCTTTAATAAAGAAAAGATAAGAATGAAATATTTATCTTTAAAGCTTGTTAATGTGAGTGCATGCACACACAAACACACACACACACACACACACACACACACACACACACACACACACACACACACACACGTACGTTTAGAGGCTGTGTTTGATTTGACCGTGTGGTGTGAGCCGAGAGTAAACTAGCTTCATTAGCATTCAGGTGCTAATGCTAACACCCAGTGATATTCTGCTCGTGTACACAATGGCTCTGAAGATAAACCCTGAGGTGTTTGTGCTGAACAGCTGATGCTAATCAAAAATAAACATGCGTCTCGGTTTATTATCTCCAGACCTCTGAAAAGCTTGACACTAAGCAGATTTATTTTCGAGACAAACCCTTAAAGAAAATTCTGCACCTTTTCTACAGTTCTACATCATCATCATCATTACCATCATCATCATCATCACCTTCCTTAATCCTCCTCATTCCCTCAGGTTAATGCTGTGTTTTCATCTCCTTTGAGCTTCTCCAATTAAGATTTCTGAGCTCCACATTCCTGGCTGGATTAGGAGTCCAGAGGGATTCGAGGAAGTGGAGCTGACTGCTCGTTATTAACAATCAGCTCTGAGTGAAAGATTTCACGAATCTCAGATCAGAATTTCAGCTACATGAACAGAAACTTTGATCCATTTTGAAATCATGAATAACATTGTGTTACCTTTATATATTAACCATCGATTTCACACTTCCACCCTGATCATCTGACAAGTTCAAGATAGATAGATAGATAGATAGACAGACAGACAGACAGACAGACAGATATATAGATAGATAGATAGATAGATAGATAGATAGATAGATAGATAGATAGATAGATAGATAGATAGATAGATAGATAGATAGATAGATACAGCAATGAAATGAAGTTTATTATCTACAGACAGAAAGCCAGACAGCCAGCCAGACAGCCAGACAGACAGACAGACAGACAGACAGACAGACAGACAGACAGATAGATAGATAGATAGATAGATAGATAGATAGATAGATAGATAGATAGATAGATAGATAGATAGATAGATATACACAGCAATGAAATGCAGTTTATTATCTACAGACAGACAGACAGACAGACAGACAGACAGACAGACAGATAGACAGATAGATAGATAGATAGATAGATAGATAGATAGATAGATAGATAGATAGATAGATAGATAGATAGATAGATGGATACAGCAATGAAATGAAGTTTATCATCTACCAGAATCAGGTTTAATGACACACACAAGGAATTTGGGTTCCAGCAGTTAGAAATAGATGCAATTGTAGAACTTGACAAGTGCAGATGAATATGTAAATATATGTACATTTACGGGCATAAGCATGTCTGAATCAGTTACATGCATCTGTGTAACGTCTTCACTAATAATGAAGCTGTTGAAGTTAAATCCTGATGCTGTTTTCATTCTATTTCTCATTTAAACGTTTCCTTCAACTACCTGTGTATTCAACGCTCTAAAGTCACACCTGAACTTCCAGCCAATCACAATTCACTATTCAGACAGACCGTGGTAGCATGATGTGTTCTCTAGAAGTGATAACCAGAACCAAAACCTGACGTCTTAGCCATTGATTATTAATAAATGTTATTTTACATAAATAATAATTAGTATTATTGTTTACTTTAGATTCAAAGGTACTTACAACTTTTCCTGGAGGTCCATCTTTCCCCTGAGGCCCATCAGGACCTGGCCATCCCTTAGAAAAAAAAAAAAAAAAACACAACCCAAAATTAGAAATGTTGCATTTTAAACCTTTAACAACTCTATAGTACACTGTATTAACAAACGTTTGTGGACACCTGACCATAAGATTAATATCTGCCCCTTTAAACATCCCATTCCACATTTAGTCCCCATTTGCTGTTCCTCCACCAGATGTTTGGATTTTGTGTGCAATTCAGCTACAAGTGTGTCGATAAAGTGGAGCTCTGTAGCAGGAGATCTTCCACATCTTTCAACCCATGGAAAGCAGTTCTTCATGGAGCTGGTTTTGTGCAATGTCATGCTGGAACAGTGACCACTCTATAACGGCTCCACTGATTCCTTTATCTTCTACCAATGCACCACTCTTTTTCCATCCTTTAACACTTCTTGACTGATCCTTCCATCCTCTACCACTGCTCCACTAATCTCTCCATCCTCTACCACTGCTCCACTAATCTCTCCATCCTCTACCACTGCCCCACTTATCCCTCCATCATCTACCACTGCCCCACTCATCCCTCCATCATCTACCACTGCTCCACTCATCCCTCCATCATCTACCACTGCCCCACTCATCCTTCCATCATCTACCACTGCTCCACTCATCCCTTCATCATCTACCACTGCCCCACTCATCCCTTCATCATCTACCACTGCTCCACTAATCTCTCCATCCTCTACCACTGCTCCAATCATCCCTCCATCCTCTACCACTGCTCCACTAATCTCTCCATCCTCTACCACTGCTCCAATCATCCCTCCATCCTCTACCACTGCTCCAATCATACCTCCAACCTCTACCACTGCTCCACTCATCCCTCCATCCTCTACCATTGCTTTACTAATCCCACTGTCCTCTACCACTGCTCCACACATCCCTCCATCCTCTACCACTGCTCCACTCATCCCTCCATCCTCTACCATTGCTTTACTAATCCCACTGTCCTCTACCACTGCTCCACACATCCCTCCATCCTCTACCACTGCTCCACTCATCCCACCATCCTCTACCACTGCTTCACTCATCTCACCATCCTCTACCACTGCTCCACTCATCCCACCATCCTCTACCACTGCTTCACTCATCTCACCATCCTCTACCACTGCTCCACTCATCCCACTATCCTCTACCACTGCTCCACTCATCCCACCATCCTCTACCACTGCTCCACTCATCCCACCATCCTCTACCACTGCTCCACTCATCCCACCATCCTCTACCACTGCTCCACTCATCCCACCATCCTCTACCACTGCGCCACTCATCCCACCATCCTCTATCACTGCTCCACTCATCCCACCATCCTCTACCACTGCTTTACTAATCCCACTGTCCTCTACCACTGCTCCACTCATCCCACCATCCTCTATCACTGCTCCACTCATCCCACCATCCTCTACCACTGCTTCACTCATCCCTCCATCCTCTACCACTGCATCAATAAAAAATGTCATTACTCCAGATGAACATGATTTTCGATGAAAAGATGAAAAGAAGAACATCTCACATCAGATTTCCCAAAGGCAAAGTAATATATAGTAAATATAATCATACTTACATCTATTCCAGGAAGTCCAGGCAGTCCAGGTTTCCCTGCTGTCCCTGGGATTCCGGCTTTCCCTTTAGGTCCCTAAAGACACACAAACACGTCACCAAACCTGATCAGTGCAGGACAGTGGAACTTTTCTGAAGGACCTGAAGTAACTCTCAGGTAAATGTAACACACATGGTTTATGAAGTTATACTGTAATAGACTGTAGCACTTTAAACTCATTACACATGATACATCACTTATAATGAAGTCATATAAAAAAATAACAAAGTTGGATGAAAGTCATGTGACACAAGATGAAACGCATTTCATTAGTCTAATTAGTAACCTGATTATGAAATAACTCGTTTATATTTATACCACTTTACAAATTTTGTTTTAATTTGTTTCTGTCTGAGAAAAAAGAATAAACAAATATCCATAATAATGGCACATGTATGATTTTTTTGTCATTGATCTAAATGTATTTGAATCTGGATCAACAAAATGTATATCTTTATCAACATATAAACGTCTCTAATATCTAAATGTGTCTATTCATTAATGTATTTATAATATTTGTACATTCATTGTTCATTTGGGTTTTTTGTTTAGTTATTTAATAAACGCAGTCGTACGGCCAGAACAAACCATACGGTTTCACTGTTAACCAGTTTCCTCTTCTTCTTCTTCTTCTTCTTATTAATTTATTGTTGGTTTTCTAATTTGTTTGTTTGTTTGTTTGTTTGTTTGTTTGTTTGTTTGTTTGTTTGTTTGTTTCTTTCTTTCTTTCTTTCTTTCTTTCTTTCTTTCTTTCTTTCTTTCTTTCTTTATGTTATTATTTATTGTAATAAATAAATGTTGGGTGTCGAACGAAAACCTCACACATTTTTGTTGTTTTGTAAGAGTTATAACTACTTACAGGCTTTCCAGCAAGTCCAGACGGTCCTCTCTTTCCCTGCAGAGGACGCAATAAAATCAAGCATCAGTACACATTCAGAGTTCAGCATCGTGCTTTAACAAGTCACTGATCTCTAGATTAGATGTTTCTCATATTGTTTTAAATCGTCTAAGACTTTTTACTTACAACTCTCGACTTTTACCATAAAAATAAATCCTAGTCCTTTTCTGGCTTAAATCGAATGAAAGAAATTTGAATCTATGCATGTAAAATAACCTACACTGCCAAAAGTATTGGGACAACTGACTTTTCCAACCATATATGCATAAAATTATGCCTTCACTTGAACCCAAAACCTGTTCCAGCGTGACACAAAGCAAACTCCATTAAGATCTGCTTCACATGGTTTGGAAGATGTTGAAGATCTTCTGCTATAAACCCTAATGAACAACTTTGGGATGAATGTGAATGCTGACTGCATTCTGGAGGTTATTATAACAGCAAATGGAGAATAAATGTGGAATAGCATTATCATAACTTTTATCTGTCGAGTTTAGGAGTAAATAAAACCTCAATATACTGCATGTGAAGATTCCAGGCTTCAGAAATCCTATAATCCATTAACATGATGATGAAAGCGATGTTATTAAACATGTAAAATTCTATTTGTGTAATGCTTTATATATATATATATATATATATATATATATATATATATATATATATATATATATATATATATATATATATATATATATATATATATATATATATTGTTCCAAAGCAGCTGTACAATAGAAAAAAAATGGAAATGGAAAAAATTGAAAAAATTCTATTGTAGCAGACTGTTGCTATTAATTACAGTCCAAATACATCTTCATGGTTCTGGAGCTGAACCCTCTACATTCCCCTCATGGATCTTTAGGATGTTCTCATCTCAAGCAGCAGGGAGTGGTTTTCAATTGAATGAACTTTATAGCAGCATGAAAATTGCCACTGCATTGGAGCAAAAACTTTGATATTTCATGATATCAGTTGCATCCCAAAGTTTACTTATGCAAATATAGAAGGCCATTTTGTAGTAAAAATATTGTGAGTAAAGAAGCTGCAGTTTAGCTACAAAGTTTTGCTTGTGTAGCAGAGCAGGTGTGGAGCTACCAAGAGCTAGTGTTGAATCAAACAAATCAAAAATTCAACATGGCCGACTCCAGTGGACAAGATAACGAACCAAATTTGAGCTGAATTCTTGTCCCGTTTTGTGTTATTTATTTTTCCGAATATACAGTATTCTACTTAAGCTAGCCGCTTCACACGCTATTTTTCTTCGGCTGGAAAATGACGATACAGTAAACACGGGGGGAAAGTAATGAATTTGATTTACTACCGTTACTGTAATTGAGTCGTTTTTTGTACTACTTTGTATTAAAGTAATTTTAAAAAATCTGTGATTTTACTTTTATTTTATGTTTGTTTTGTTGGAAGTATTGTACTTAACTACATTTTAAATCATATCCATTGCTGAGTAAAAAAACAAATACAGGAAAATAATAAAAGGTAAAAAAAAATAAAGTAAAAAACACGTAAACTACGCCACTGATTGATTGATGGGCGGAGAGCAAATGTGCTAAACTCAAAAGAAAGAAAGATGGAGACGGATAAGACAGACGCCGGTGATGCAGACCAAGCGGAAAGCCAAATGCTCAATGTTGGAATTTTTAATCTGCATTTGCACTTTCTTACATCATCATAAACGTCATTAAATCTTGAAATATTTTTTTTTTGTCATGGTCATGGACTGTAGCGTGTAGTTTTTTTTACATAATTCTATCGATTTTTTTGTGTTTTTGTAAAATCAACTTTTACTTTTATTTGAGTAGATTTTTTGACTGGTAAATTTCCATTGAAGTAACAGTAACTTTTACTTGAGTAAAAAAAAAAACGATTATACTTCATACTAGTATACAACCTCAATTTGTTACTAGAAATGCATCCTGTAACAAAGGACAGGACAGTGGTAATATTGCATCATAAAATAGAAGAGCCAATCATAATCCAGTATGCAAATGAAGACTGGAAAGTTAACTAGAGTGGATAGTAAAGTATGCTAAGGAAATGAAGTGCGGTATTTCTGTTTTTAGAGGGTTTTTTCAGGGTGTTAACTGTAAAATTACTCATTAGTAAATTGAGTTATAAAATGTATACATTTCTTAACAAGGTTTATTAGACGCATTGTGTCTGACCTTCATGATCTGACTGATAGTATTTTTATTTTATGAGTCAGAAAATGTTGGGTAAAGCTACAAACTAAAGCCGGAGGAACTGAAAAAGGGGAAGAGAGGATCAGGGTGGAAGGGTAGACGTAGCATAGAGGTTAGGAAATGTGTGTGTGTGTGTGTGTGTGTGTGTGTGTGGGGGGGGGATAACATTAGAAAGGTCTTTTTGATTTCAGAGACTGTATGAATGAGTTCTGTGTTCCAGTCTTCCACGCTACTCTGCTACTCTGCCGCCATTTATACAGGAAACAGGCCGTGTGTTTTCTTAGTAAACTAACCTGCGTTTTTTGCACCTTTGCCCTTCTGTGATTGTTCATTTAAGCACTAACAGTTAACAAGCAAATACACAGGGAATGGGAATGTCAGTGCGAGTGCTGGATGGTAATCTGTAGAGGCGCGAAGAAAAGAGATGATAAAAAATCCTAAAATGTAGACATTTCTATAAAACTTGATATTTCACTTTGATAGCAAACTGTGACCTGCTTTATACATATTAATATATAAATGTATTCATTTGTCACATGTACATAAAAGCACAGTGAAATAGTTTGAAAGCTTCCAGTATGTTAGGAAGCTTGGGTCAGAGCCCAGATCAGCCATGATACAGCACCCCTGAATCAAAGAGGGTTAAGGGCCTTGCTCAAGGGCCCTAAGAACGGCAGCTAATAGTATTGGGCTTGAACCCTTCCCCCAAAAAGTCCTTCTGATCAATAGCCCAGAAATATTATATATATATATATATATATAGATAGATATTAAATTAAAACAACAAGTATTGATTTTTACTTTAACTTAAATTTTAAAGTAAAAAATTGCATTAAAACCTCAAGAAGAAAAAAAACACTGTGCAGTAAAAAAGTTGACATCTACTGTGTAAAAGAGTCTCATTCCACCAACAACTTGGTTGTTCAGAGGTCTATGATCTTTGGCGAAATTGAATTCAATTTCCAATGAATTCAACTCATACAACATGTATATGTAATGCTCCAGCATGTCCTGCACAAACCTGGTGTTACAGACCTAACCGTCCTTCTGACATTCTGAAGGACAGATACCCGTTTTGTCAATGACATTCATTAGGGTTCCATTTAATGAGGATTTATAAGAATCAGGTTCCTTTTATTTTAATTTTTTTTAATTACCCTCTTTTTTTCTACCTGTGTTTAATTAGATTTGTACTGAGAACTGTAATAACTGCAGTAGAGACGATGCCCCACGATTCGCATCCGAACAATTTATTTTAATATCTATAAAATTTAATAAAAACAAAACCAAAAAAAAGTCTAAAGCTTAAAAGTGGAAAAAGAATTAAATACTTATAGTTTATTTATATATTATTTATACATTTATTCATTTATAAATTTTTTATATTTTATTAGTAATTTGTTCTATAATTAAAAAATAAATAAATAAAATAAATAATTGGTTCCCCTCAGATTTTCAAATTGTCATAAATATCGTAACGAGACCTGCATAGTCTCAAGAAAGTGCACTGTGACACTCTCACACGCTAACAATCATATAACGATCTTTTCCGATCTTTTCCTGTCATTTCGCTCCTAATCGGATCGGGACTCAAATATAAAGTGAATATAAATTGGAGGATGAATTCACAGTGTTTTATTATGTATATTTATTTTTGCAAGTTGTAACCTTATTCGCGATATAACGCCGTTATTTGAAGTCTGACGATTTTTTGCTGCGAAAAAATAGCACCGAGTTGCTCCATAGCTCCACCCCTCAGTGACACTGGAAAGAAAAAAGGGTGCGAAGGTGGAGCTTTGATTCCTTTAATAAGTCGTACGCAAATTTTTAGCTACTCACAGCTAACAAGATGTTCTTTTTTTTAACTCGGACACCGTAATCGAATATTCTCCCAATAATAAGATTTCTTCAATAATAAGATTCGCAGAATTACAATATAACAGCAAGAGAATGTCACTCAATTCTAAACGAAAACAATTTATTTATAAGAAATAAAAAAAACTAAAATCCGTTTTTAAAAATGTGTGCATTTTTTTGTCTGGTATTGAAATTTATAGTAAAAGCGTCTTGATCAATAATCCATTGTCATAATCTGTTTACTTTTCGGTTCACTTACATCAATGCCATCTCTCCCTGGGGGTCCTGGTAGTCCTGTAGGTCCTGGAGGTCCAGGTAGCCCACGAGATCCAGGTGACTGAAACACACACACACATGAAATATATATATATATTCCAGATCATAATAACATTTTTCACGTTTATGTATTTATTTATATCTGTCTATAAAGACATTAATACACACACTTCTATAAAATTCCTCACGTTAATCGTTTACCTGGACATCGATCCAAATCCTAAAGGTATCATTTAAACCAATTTTCCCCCGAAATCAACTATAAAAAGTGTGCGATTTTCACAGGGTTGAAACGGTGAACAGCTTCTGTATTAACAAGAGTGTATTGATGCCGAGCGCCAGGAGGTCGCCGCATTTCAGCTATTTCAGCAGTGCAGAAGCTACGGGTTTGGAACAAAGGTGACATTGTGAGGAGGAGGAGGAGGAGGAGGAGGAGGAGGAAGGCTAACCTCAGAGAGCTCTGCATTCCTCAGCTGGACTTCACAAAGTTCACAGTAACGTGAAAAGTGTTCTTCATAAACAAAGCCACTAGGTCAATATTGTAGAAGAGCGTGTAACCATGAGGTGAAATTCCTACATCTAGAAATGCATTTTGCATTAATCCAATTTTGTGAGCGTGGATCGACTCGACTTCTACAAATCCAACAATCATCATGCGTACGACATCCAATAATATACAACATGTTATGCTATAAAATGCAGCAGTCTAAGAGATTAAGCATAATAAGAGACTGGATCAAGGAGATAAATCAAAAGGTTCTCAGAGGATCTAAAACTTCTGTAGTCGAGTTCTAAGTACTTAAATTAGATACTCATCAACACACTCTTCCTCATTCACCTGCATTGCCATGAGATACTGAGAACCAGAAGGCCTTCTGCATGGACTATCGATCATCTCGAATTAAATATGATCCATTACACTCAAACTTTTCAGCACTCAAGACCCCCAACGTGATCCTTCACCTGGACCCTCAGCATCTCAGCAAAAACTCTCCATTACCGCACCATCCTTCATACTCACCTGAGCGAGGGATGAGGCCAAAAGCTGGCAGAGAATAAGCAAGCCCAATGCTGAGAACATGGCCATGGCTCTCGTCCGTTCCCTCAGCTGGAAGAAGACGAGTGGATTCCCCCCAGTTCCTATAAACACGCTTTCTCCACACGGACGCAGAGCTCCTGAGTGCCTTTCCCTGCTGATTCCAGATAAACCGGAGCCTCCAGCCCAAAAAGGGGGGAGGGATGGACAGACAGGGCAAAGGAGAGGACAGAAAGAGGCGGAGGTGGGCAGGAACGAAAGTGGGAGGCATTTAGGAGACTGTGGAGTCGTGAGGAGCAAAATAGAGGGAATGAAACCTGAGAGTTCTTTGGGAAGTGTGTGTGAAAGGAGCGCTCTGAATCCGATCTCCAAACTAATAATTAGGAAAATTGGATTTAAAAAAAATATCTATCTATCTATCTATCTATCTATCTATCTATCTATCTATCTATCTATCTATCTATCTATCTATCTATCTATCTATCTATCTATCTATCTATGATTTTTTTATATCACTAATATTATAATATTTTACTATATTTAAATTAGACTATGATTAAAATTTTGTGGACACCTGAGCAAACATTTCGTCTTCATTTGCTGTTATAATAACCTCCAAGATGTTCCACTAGATGTTCGTGGAGATTCATTCAGCTCCAAGGCTGTTAGTAAAGTCAGATGTAGGTGAGAAGTTGAGGAGGTTCCTGGGGTGCAGTCAGCGTTCACATTCATCCCAAAGGTGTTCATTAGGGTTTATAGCAGAAGATCTTCAACATCTTCCAAACCATGTGAAGCAGATCTTAATGGAGTTTGCTTTGTGCACAGGGGCATCGTCACGCTGGAACAGGTTTTGGGTTGTTCCAGCGTGACCATCCCATGGAAAGCAGATCTTCGTGGAGTTGGAACAGTTTTGGGTCTCCTACTGGGTCTCCTACTTGAAATGAAAGGGAGATATCAAGCTTCCACATTCCAAGACTTCCTCTACAATTGTGTGCCTCCAACTTTGTGGGAACATTTTGGGGAAGAAGCACATGCAGGTGCATCAAAACAATTAGAATATCATTAAAAAGTTGATTTATTTCAGTAATTCAATATAAAAAAGTGAACCTGGTATATTATACAGATTCATCACATACACACACACACACACACACACACACACACACACACACACACACACACACACACACACACACACACACACAGATATATTTCAAGGGTTTATTTCTTTTAATTGTGAGGATTTTGGCTCACATTCAACATAAATCCACTAATTCAATATTTGAATACTTCCTAAGACCAATCAAAAAAACATTTTGAGTGAATTGTTGGTCTTCTGGAAAGCATATTGATTTACTGTATCTGTACTAAATACTGTGGAAGCCCAGGTTTCTTTGACTGTGGCCTTCAGCTCATTTACACTTTTTGGTCTCATTTTGCTCTTTACAATACCACATAGATTCTCCACGGGGTTCGGGTCTGGTGAGTCTGCTGGCCAGTCAATCACACCAACACCATGGTCATTTGACCAACTTTTGGTGCTTCTGGCAGTGTGGGCAGGTGCCAAATCCTGCTGGAAAATGAAATCAGCATCTCCATAAAGCTGGTCAGCAGAGGGAAGCATGAAGTGATCAAAAACTTCCTGGTAGATGTCTGTGCTGACCTTGGACCTGATAAAACACAGTGGACCAACACCAGCAGATCACACAACTCCAAAAACCACCACTGACTGTGCAAACTTCACACTGGACCTCAAGCAGCTTGGATTCTGTGCCTCTGTTTTCTTCTTCCAGACTCTGGAACCTTGATTTCCAAATGAAATGCTAAATGTTCTTTCCTTTCATCTGAAAAGACGACTTTGGCCCACTGAGCAACAGTCCAGACCTTTTTGCCCTTTGCCCAGGTAAGACACCTCTGACGTTGTCTCTGGTTCAGGAGCTGCTCGACACGTGGAATACATCAGTTGTAGCCCATGGAGACGTCTGTGTGTGGAGGGTCTTGAAGCACTGACTCCAGCTGCAGTCCACTTTTTGTGAATCTCCCCAAATTCTGGAATCTGCTTTGTTTCGCCTTTTTCTACCACATTTTTCCTTCCATTCAACTTTCCATTAATGTGCTTGGATGCAGCATTTTGTGAACAGCAGCTTCTTCAGTGATGACCTTTTGTGTCTCACCATCCATGTGCAGGGGGTCAATCATCATCTTCTGGAAAACTGTCAAGTCAGCAGTCTTCCTCCATGATTGTGGCGCCTGAACCAGACTGAGACGCCATTTAAAGACTCCGGAAACCATTGCAGGAGTTTGGATTTAATGAGCTGATTAGCGTGTTACACCACGAGTCTCCAATATTCAACTTTTTCACAATATTTACATTTTCTGAGGTACTGAATTTCAGCTGTGAGCCAAAATCATCAAAATGAAAAGAAATAAACACTTGAAATATATCAGTGTGTGATGAATCTATATAATACACCAGTTTCACTCATCATATTGAATTACTGAAATAAATCAAACTTTTAATAATATTCTTATTTAGATATCTGTAGGTGGGTGAAAAAGGCGGGTGTCCCAAAGCTTTTGGCAATATACAGGTGCATCTCAATAAATGATAAAACTGGTGGTCTTGTCATCTGCTGGTGTTGGTCCACTGTGTTTGATCAAGTCCAAGGCCAAATTCTAATTTATTGAGATGCACCTGTATTGTTTTTTTCTTTATTTTGGACTGAACCAGGCTCTTCTCAATATCTGACTTTTCAATTAAGTCTTTTACCTTCCATCCTGAATTTATTCAGCTAATTTATAACTACTTGTTTAGTATTTTGGTGGGGTTGGTTGATCTAGATTCTTTTCAAGACTGACACAAGGAATATTGTAAGTCAACATATTAAATGGTTTACTTTCCTTCTATTGGAAACAAATGAAATGTAAAAAGGTTTACATACACACATTTCCCAAAGTCCCAAAGGTTAACACCTGTTAATGCATGTCCTCAGTCCATAAAGATACTTTGATTCTGGTTTGTAAGCACCTACAATGTTTAGAAACATCTGGTGGTTTATGGTTGACACATGCATGTTCCTAATGTTTCAATGCAACAAACTTACAACACAAGACAAACACACAAGAATTTGACAGTGAACGAGTGGATGAAAGTTCTGTGGAGTCCAAATTGGACATTTTTGTCTCTACCAGAAGAATTTGTATAAGATGGAGAACAGGAGAGAAGATGTGATCAGACTCCCCTCACCCCCACACTCACACATGGAGGTGGAAGTTTAATGGTTTGGGCTTGTTTTAGAGCAGGGAAGGTTCCGGAAAAAGTGAAAGGAATCCTGAACCAACACCATGTAATTCCGTCTGGACTTCGGCTCATCATCTTTTTGTACGGTGAAGTCGGTTCCAATGAGCTGCAGTCCAGAAGGAATTGCATGGTGTTGGTTCAGGATTCCGTTCACGTTTCTGGAGTCAAAGTGTTATTTGAAGAGCAAACAGACGTCTGGAGTGATATTTATTATGGAACCACCTGCCCAGTCACCACACCTCAATCCTACTGAATAATGAAATCTCCAACTAGTGAAGAACATCTTTAGCGAGAAGTATATCAGCTGAACGTTTGGAAAAACAAAGTGTCCAGATGCTGAGAGCGCGTGAAGCTGTTCTTCATACTAATGGAGGATTTTTCACTTAAAATAAAATGGAACGTCTGGACATTTAGAGATTTGTTTGGTCAAAGAAAATCTTGATACTGTTAGATGACTGAATTTGTTGCTTAGAAACTAAAGGAAGCTTTTCACAGCGTATTTTTTAGGTTTTCACCCCAAAAGTCTCAAGTTCTGACGTTTCCTACAGTTATGAGATGATAAGACTAAGCGATTAAAGTGAAGTTTGTCATTCTATTTAATCGAAAACAATCAGAATATAATTCACCTTAAAGACTCGATACTCTTACTAGCCACTTTATTAGTAGGAACACGTCCAACATGCTCTTTTACGCTAATCAATTACTCAATCTGCCAATCAGGTGGCATTTAATATTAGGTCAAAACATAAAACTGTGGAAAAAATTCATCTCAGTAATCTTGGTGCCAGATATCCAATCAAAGAATGAAAAGAAAACCAAAAAACATCCAGCAGAAAAAAAAAGCCTCAGTCTGGTGGGGGTGGTACAATAGCTCGAGGAATACATTACAATACTAAAGCTCAAAAGAATGCAAAATACTACAGGTCGACCGATTTATCGGTTTTGGTCGGATTGATTACTGGAACTATTGGCTATTAGAAAAAAAAGAAGATACCAACAGTTTTTCCGTCTCCCAGTCTGCTGTCATTACAAGAGCGGGCTCTAGAGGCGAATCCTGACATTACATGTGAGACGGCGTGCTGCACAGAGAGCGCTATATTTAATAATTATAATTATATACATATACACACACATATGTATATATATATATACACACATATATACACATATACACAGTGTTGGGCAGTAACGCGTTACTTTTGACAGTAACTAATACTGTAACGTGTTACTTTTAAAAATAAAGTAACTCCGTTACCGTATGGTGCGTTACCCTTTACTTTTTTAAATGAATTAATTTCGGCTGAAGTGTAGACTACAGCCTAACCTGCTTACAGCAGCGTCGCACTGTAGGATTGGTGGATGAACCACGGTATACACGAAGAAGACACATTGTAGGATTGGTGGATTACCCTCGGTATACAGGAAAAAAAGACGCGCTGTGGGCGTGAGGCGAGAGCAAGACGAGTTTCTCAAAGTGGAAATATGCTCATTATTTCACTTTAGTTGAGTATAAAGACAAAAACTTTTAAGTCAAATGTAAGCTGTGTCTTTCTGGTTTGAAGCTCGTATCTACTGCGATAAACAGCAACTCCAATCTGCCGAAGCTCCTCCAGGACCTCCATGCCTGAGGAGCTAGAAGCTAGAAGCTAACATTGTTGATAGTTTTCATACTTCAGCTGTGAAAGGAACATGTTTAAGAGCTCAACACAACAGCAGAAGCCACTTTAGTTTTTGATTGTGAATATATTATTCAGCTTGTTTTGTTTTTTATTTCAGAAATCCTTGTGATTTATTCAGTTTGTGCTGCTCTGACTTTAATGAAATAGTGTTTAAAAATGACTTTGTGTTTGTCAGTTTTGTGTTTGTAGATCAGCACGCATAAAAGGGCATTAATGGGCACATTAATAAAGAAGGTTCTTTAAAAAAGTAACTAAAAAGTTACTTTTAACAGTAACGCATTACTTTTTGGTGCAAATAATCAACAAAGTAACGGAGTTACTTTTTGAATGAAGTAACGAGTAACTGTAACTAGTTACTATTTTTTAGTAACGAGCCCAACACTGTGTATATATATATATTAATTTATATTTATTTCATTTAGCACATTTTCAAGATTCAGTAGTTTTTTTTTGTAATAAAGTTCAGCACTATTTTACTGTGTTTTTTTTATTTGATCAGTATCCATTTTTTAAAAACGTCAAATCGGTTGATTAATTAGTTATCAGCGAGTACGATCCAACCAAGCTATCGCTAACGGTCGACCTCTAGTAAACCCTGTTCCCGGCTGGATGCACCTCTTTATGACCACGATGTGAACAGTGTAATAGAGGCTACTTGCAGTGTGGTAAATAAACATTTCGTTGATTTCGCTGTAAATGTAATGTAAAAAATAAATAAATAAATAAAAAGGTGAAGGTGCTTTTTACTTGTCAATTTTAAATTACAAAAAGAAAAAAAAAAGAAATCTTACTTTGTTTACAAAGCTGGAGTCAGCCATAATACAGAGTCCCTGGAGCACAGAGGGTTAAGGGCCGAGCTTAAGGGCCCAACACTGTGGCTTGAACTTCCAACCTTCTAATCAGTAACCCAGAGCCTTAATCACTGAGCTTCGTAATAAAATGGCGAGTGAAGGTATATTTTTATCTCAACTTTTATTCCACCGTCTCCACCTCCGAGCTTTAGAACTGTTCACTCTGCACTTCATAGTAATACAATCAGGAACGCGTATTCAAGTACCTCGGTGTAGGTCTCGGTCAAAACCCTTTAAACTGACAGAACACTGTTCATTCGTTATGCTTTTTCTTTTGTACATCACAATAAATATTTCAGTTCCAATTCCATGAACAGGCTCCCAAATAGAAAAGTGCTAACGAGAAACAGATCGTCTCCTCCACGTCTCTTCCTTTTGCTCGGACCCCAGAACTCAATAATTTAATTGCAAACATGAAAAGAAAAAAAAAGAAGAAGAGGAACCAAGCCAGTCAGGCCGTGATATAAAGTCTTCCATATACAGGTTACGCCTCGTTTTCCTGAAAATGACCTTTATAATGACCTCTTTTTCACCTTTTCAGCAAACAAACAGAAAAAGCATGAAGCATGAAGTTCATCCCGTCTTCAAAGAAGAGATTTCACATTGGTATTATGAAGTTCATGACATTCGTTCTTGCTCGGTTTATGATTATTTTCAAAATGAGCGTCTCTTTATAGATATTAATTTATCGCAGGTTTTGTTTACGCCTCTCCGGAATGAGTGTCCATCAGCTCAGCTTCGTCCGTACCGTTCGGTTTCTCTCCGTCTTTCGTGTCCGAAGGAACGAGTTTCACGAGCAAACCAGTGGAAAAAGTGTCTCGAGGAGATTTTATATGGTCGGAAATCCCTAAGCCGATATTATCCTTGGTTCTGGGCAGTTTTCCCGCCCGTTCGGTACGCGGTGACGACTTCAGGCTGTGTTTGGGGCTTTCCGAGACTTTTTCCAAACCCGTTCCTTTCCGAGACGGAGATGAAATGTTCTTGAGATCTTCATCGGATTGTACCTGGGTCATTTCCTGATCCGATTTAGACGACACGTTCTCGGGCGGTTTGATCGGATTCTCTTCTTCGTCGCTTTTAAGCGTGCTCGTTTCACTGCCCGAGTGGTCCGTGTCTCCGTTATCGGCGTGGTCGCCGTTGTTCAGAGTGGACATCTCCAACGAAGAACCTTCATCCTTCGGATCCGAGTCGGCCGATGAACTTTCGTCTCTCGGATCCGTGTCGAACGGCGAACCTTCGTCGCGCGTGGACTCGTCTTCCTCTCGTTTCTCTCCGTCTCTCTTGTTTCTACTCGCCTCGGCTTTGTTCTTGAAGCGTTTCTGGATCCTTCTCGGGCACCACACGAATTTGTCTTTCGGCTCGAAGTGCTGGAAGGCGAAGCCGAGGAGCTCGCGGCGCTTGCGCTTGTTGCGCACGGCGAACAGGAAGTAGTCGAGCACGCTGCGCTTTACGCTGTTTAGGTTCTTCTTCACCAGCGTCTCCTCCAGGAAGAAGTGCACCAGAGGAGCCTGGTAATGCTCAAAGCCAAGCTCGCCCAGACACTTCAGGATACGCGTGATCCTCAGGTTGTTGTGCATGTTCCTGAAAGAACACAGCCAATGATATTTATATCAATCAGGGCCTGAATAGAAAACGTATGTAAAACACAGTATCTCACAAAAGTAAGTGCACCCCTCACATTTCAGCAACCATGCTAGTATCTTCTCAAAGGCTCGTACTGATACTACACGCAATGTGTGAGGCGGAGACTAAACAAACTTGCCACTTAATGTAATGATCGCATTGCGTACACGTGCACACCGAAAGCCGCGTGAAATGAAAAATAATATTACAGGATAGTTTCATGATGCGTAATGCTCTAAAATCATCAGGTCCCACAGATGATATACGGGTGCCAATATTTATAAGCACCTCAATGCAGGTGCTGATTCGTCTCCGTTTCATGACTGTATTATTACATAAGAATTTTGCTAGCTCTTTTCAAAATGTGAACGTCAGCACAGCAGATAGATATAAATACATCTCTGTGTGTGTGTGTGTGTGTGTGTGTGTATACACGGTGTGACTCACCGCTCCAGATTAGCGAAGCGTTCCCTCCAGTTCTCGGCACGTCGCACCTCGCCGGTCTCTCTGTCGATCAGCTGGATGCCATAAAAACCCAGCATGAGCTCGTAGGAATCAACCAAACGCCTTTTTGCCTCTTCATTCTCTCGGAACGCCTGTAGAGAAAAATCACGCGCACACACACACACACACACACACACACACACTCGTATACACTCACAAGTACACAGCACAATAACACTGTGCGGTATTATATTTCAGATGAAGCTGCCATGCTGGTTTGGTGGAGACGTTTAACTCTGCAAGAAATACCAAAATATTAATATTACCAAAAGTATTTGGACACCTGAGTTCTCTATCCATATCTGGTTCTTCTTCAAACTTTAAGCACAAACTTGGAGGCGAACGATTGGTTCATTATGATCCATTAAGAGTCCACATACATACATACATATCTACCTATCTATCCATTAAGGATTCTCAGATTCAGTGATTCGCATCGGATACGTGACATTTGTATCGCAAAGCATCGTTTTTAACATATTTCAATACAATTATTCGTTTTATTATTTAGAAAGTGACCAATAATTTGTGGTCAGTATTTCTGGTGTCTCTCGAGCGCGTTCTCTCAGCGCCGCCGCTGCTACGTGAACATGTTGCGTCACGACGCTACGGAGACCGAGGCGTGTCTCGAGAGTCACAGAGAATACAGATTAACATGGCAGAGGCAGAGCTGTAACTCCCTGCACACACAACAGAAAAAAGTGATCAGAAGGCACTCGAGTAAAGTGATGATTTGCTGTTGGTCTGAACCAAAAAAAATTTAAGTGAACTATTTGTACCATATAGAATTAATCCGAATCCGATTTTTCCCAAATCAATCGCATTGCAGTGTGATGGAAAAGATCTGATGCTGCTCCATCGTGTTGAGTTGAACTGAAATCGTATCGTGCTGCAACGTAATAGGGGGGGAATCGTATCGCGTATCGCTAGCTGCTTCAACGAATCTTTAATGTAACGTAGCATCCCTACTTTCTCTTTCTATCTCTCTCTCTCTATACAACAATCACGCATGAGCATCAACAATATGGTGGACTTTTCTCTGAACAACGGTGTGAATGTCTCTCGTCTTCATTCTCACCTGGATTTCCTTCTTGGTCAGCTCAGTAGCCAGGTAATTCACTCCCGGCTCCCGCAGAGGAAACAACCTACGAGACAGATGTGTTCGTCCTGAAACAGCTGGAAATAAATAATCATTTTAAAAAGCACGTAATGATCTCAGCACTTACCACTGGATGTACGAATGAACTCGTTCGAGTCTTTTATAATCCGATTTCCACTCGCTGTGAAACGTCTCGATGGACACGTCTGGAACACAACGAAATCTCTCGTTAAATACAACGTCTCATTTGTTACTTTACTCAGAAATACGGATTAATTCAGAGACACACACACACACACACACACACACACACACACACACACACACACACACACACACACCATCAGGAGACGACTTTATCTCGTTTAGGTAGAACTTTAAATTCGGCATTCTGTCCTCTGTACAGTCTTCATCGTTGAGGTTCTGAGGAGAGACGAGATTAAAAAAATAAATAAAATCAAGGAAAAGTAACATTCTGAATTTCAGGCATTTCAGTGTTGTGCGGTTTTATATCTCATACACCACAGCAATCTGCAGAATAATGATTGCTGGGTAATATAGTGATGTCACATGATGTTCGTTAACCAATTATATAACGGAACTGAAAAAAACTCCAGCAACATGGACATGTGACATGTCAAAACACCCGGCACAGTGCGGAGAGTCGCTTTCTGGCCACCAGGCTGATGCCACGTGATGTCACGTGACGTCACATGCTCATTAGTTACGTGCAAAAAAGAAATCTCCAGCAACAGTTAACATGTGACATGCCAAACCGCTCAGCACAGCAGGGAGAGTTGATTTCTGGGTAATATAGTGTTGCCATGTAATCTAAATTCCCCCACCCTTGTTAAAAGCATGTAGAACTGTTTCACAAGCTTTGAGGTGACAACAAAGCTGCCTGTGTTCTTCAGGAAATGTAAATACAAGTTTTTTTTATTTAATAAGGAACTGTAAATATATAGCATTTTTTTACTCTGAGGTTTTTTTTTTTGTTTTTTTTTGCAGCTTGTTAGCAAGATATCACCAAATTCTGAGCAAAGTGCTGACATTGCTGATATTTTCATTAAAAAAAAATTTATACAATCTTTTTATTAACATATAATAAAACAACATATTAACATTAATATTTTCATTTCTGGCATTTGGCAGATGACCTTATCAAATCATCTAATTTCTTACAACTTAGCAATTGAGAGTTAAGGGCCTTGCTCAGGGGCCCGACAGTGGCGTCTTTCTCAATGGTGGTGGTATTTAATCTTACTACCTCCTGATCTAAAAGCCAAGATAATCCTAACTGAACCACCTGTGAATCTGTCTGTTCTGCTGTTACAGAACACCTTCTGACCAATCGTGAGCTCAGAAACTAGCTGAAGAACCCGTCGTGGAACTCTATAGAACCATATAGAATCCGCTTTCTAGTGAAAGTACCTGCTGAAACAGAGACATGAGATCACAGGTCAGTACTCACTGGATAGTTGTGTCTGTAGTTCTGCATGTCTTTAGCTGCCCGGATATTTCTCGAGGAGGAATTGGACCACTGTGAGAAGAGAAAAGAAACAAAAAGAATTCAATTCTAACATTTAAAAATAGGACAACATTTTTTATGAGCTCCTACGTTCACGATGGATGATGACACTTTACAGACAAATTACAGTCCCCCATTATCATAACCTCCACTCTTCTGGGAAGATGTTCCACTAGATGTTGTGGAGATTCATTCAGCCACAAGGGTGTTAGTAAAATCAGGTACTGAGAAGGTGAGAAGGTGAAAAGGTTCCTGGGGTGCAATCAGCGTTCCCATTCATCCCAAAAGGTGTTCCATAGGGTTTATAGCAGGAGATCTCCTACATCTTCCAACCCATGTGAATCAGATGTTCATGGTTCATGTCTTTGTGCACAGACGCATTGTCATGCAGGTTTGGGTCTCCTAGTTCAAGTGATAAGGGAGGATTTCATGTTACAGCATCCGAAGACGTGTTTCCAGATTTGTGGTAGAATTTGGGAAAGAAACACATACGGAATGTGGAAACATCCAACTATATTAATTCCTCAATGCCGACAGTGATTTTGCGCAGTGAGAAAAAAAAAATCTTTCCAAACCGGACAGATTTTAGATCACAGGGCAAACGAAAAATAGACACTGTCTAAAAATACCCAGCAAAGCTCCTACTGAGACGCAGGGGCAGGGAGATGATCTGGTGGCACAGACAGGGAATTCTGACTGCAGAAAAATCCAAAGCACGTCCTAAACGTGTCTCTGTGGTGAAGACGCATGACATCTACTTCAGTACGTTTTCTGTGGTTCCATGTTGGATCCTGAGATCTGTGTGAGCTTCGTCCCCAAATCATGATAGCAAGAAGACTGGTGTTCCATTCCAATGGTGTTCCATCTAATTATCCACTTTACTAATCATGCATCTATCTATCTATCTATCCATCCATCCATCCATCCATCCATCCATCCATCCATCCATCCATCCATCCATTCACTTTACTAATCATGCATCTATCTATCCATCTATCCCTCCCTCCATCTTTCTATCTATTCATCCATCCACTTTACTAATCATGCATCAATTCATGCAACCATTCATCCATCTATCTTACTAATCATTTATCAATCTATCTATCTATTCACTTTATTAATCATGCATCTATCTATCTATCTATCTATCTATCTATCTATCTATCTATCTATCTATCTATCTATCTATCTATCTATCTATCCATCCATTCACTTTACTAATCATGCATCTATCTATCCATCTATCCCTCCCTCCATCTTTCTATCTATTCATCCATCCACTTTACTAATCATGCATCCATTCATGCATCCATTCATCCATCTATCTTACTAATCATTTATCAATCTATCTATCTATTCACTTTATTAATCATGCATCTATCTATCTATCTATCTATCTATCTATCTATCTATCTATCTATCTATCCATCCATCCATCCATCCATCCATCCATCCATCCATCTATCTATCCATCTATCTATCCATCCATCTATCCATCCATTCATCCACTTTACTAAATCATCCATCGATCCAACCATCCATCCATCCACCCATTTAACTAATCATGCATCTATTCATCTATCTATCCATCAATCCATTTTTCTGTTCCATCCTTCCATACATCATCAATCGAATTCAAATCTATCAATTTGTCCATTTATATACTCAGTTAATCACATCCATACATTTATCCATACACTTAATATACTTATCCAGGGGAAGGATTAGAAAATCTGCCCACAGAAGTGTGAAAGCTCTGCGAAATCGTCAAGATATCGAGAGTTATTTCAATCTCTGATATCGAAAAAAGAACATAAAAACCGACCGATTTTATCGCTGCATCCTTAATCACAATAACTCATGCTGCGGCAGTCTGCATTAATGACGTCATACCGTTTTTCTAGGAAGCGGCTTCGAATTATTTTCACGACATGGCGTTAAAATGAATAAATAAAAATAAATAAAACGCAAGCTACAAAAAAGTCACGCTACCATCAAGTAGGGTTAAATACAGAAAATATATATTTTTTATTCCCAATCGTTTTCCGGCATATCCTAAATCGTGGTCTGTGATTGGCTCAAAGAGTCCCGCCTCCTGCAAGAACAGACCAATCAGAGCGCAGAGTTAGGAGGTAACAGCCAATTGTTGAGAGGAAGGCGGGACGTCTTGCGGAATACAAGTGGGAAGAGTGGACAACAGCGATGCTTACAGAAACGCAAGCGCAGAATTAAATAAATAAACAAGTAAATGAAATAAAAGTAGAAATAAGAGGCAACGGAAACAGGACGTACAAAGCCGGTCTTTGCTTTCTTGTTTTTGTCCGGAAACGCGCGCCGCGACCCAGTCTCTGTTCCCCCATCCTCTCCATCGCTCTCGGTGTCCCAGGTGGAGTCGTAGTCGCACACCAGTTCGTCCTCCATTCTCCTTATCTCCCTCCCTTACCTCTTAAACACCCCGTGAATGCAGCAGGAACAAAACAGATCTGAAGGCAAAAAACATTCTCAAAAAAATCCCGAAACTGGGACCTGCTCTTATTCTCAGCTAGCTAGCTCCCCGGCTAATCCGAACAGGACCGCCTACTTCCTGGTTACGTCATCAACAATCCCGGAAGTCATTTAAAAACGACATTAGGATACATTTCTTATTTTTATTTTATGGTGTAATAATCCATTCCGAGCCATATAAATATTTATGTATTTTTATTTAACGCGATTAAGTAAAAATAGCGTATTTTATAGACCACTTCCGCTTTTTCTTAACCTACGCGGGAATTAGGAACCAATCAGATATCTCTCTTTCATCCGGGTATTATTCCAGTACAATTATCTAATACGACTGGGAGAGAAGAAGCGCCATGTAATTCTTCTGAATTCACACTACTGTAATAATGATACTTCCGGATTATTTGGGGGATTTAAAGTGGCAATTTATGATGTTTATGCAAAGAATGCTCACAAAAATATGTTTAAAATGAATATTTGTGCCACCCATCCACCTGGCTATTCATCTCTCCATCCATCCATCCATCCATCTATTTATCCATGAATCCAGTTTGTTTTATATCCATCCAGATGATCTACTTGTCCATTCACCTTTCCATCTATCCATTTATGTTTCTAGTTTATTTGTTATCCAACCAGTTAATATACTTATCCATTGTTCCATACATCATCCATCCAGTGTATTTGTTAACCCAATCATCTACTAATTCATCTATTTTATCCATCCATCCCTCAATCCATCTATAAAAAACTCTCTATCTACTACCATCATTTAGTTAAATCTCCACCCATCCTTCTATAATCCACCCATGTATCTATCTATCCATCCATCCATCCATCCATCCATCCATCCATCCATCCATCCATCCATCCATTCAATTATTATGCAGTTATGCATTCACTCATCCTTCCATCAATCCATTCATTCATTCAGTTTATTTGCTAATCCAATCATTTATCCAACTATCCATTCAGTTAACCATCCATCCATCCATCCATCCATCCATCCATCCATCCATCCATCCATCCATCCATCCATCAATTTAACCCTCCATCCATCAATTTAACCATCCATCCATCCATCCATCCATCCATCCATCCATCCATCCATCCATCCATCCATCCATCAATTTAACCATCCATCCATCCATCCATCCATCCATCCATCCATCCATCCATCCATCAATTTAACCATCCATCCATCCATCCATCCATCCATCCATCCATCCATCCATCCATCCATCCATCTATCCATCCATTCAATTAAAAATCTATGCATTCTTTCATCAGCTCACTCTTCTATGCAGTGATGCATTTATCCATACATTTGTTCTTTTTTTCTGTTAATCATTCCATCTATTTTTCAAACCAACCAAATATCCAATTTGGAGAATTAACCATTCATTCACTTTTCAATTCGGTTTAACATCCATCCATCCATCCATCCATCCATCCATCCATCCATCCATCCATCCATCCATCCATCCATCCAGTAAGAATCTCTGCATCCACTTATCCATCCATACCAGTCACTAAATTATTCAATCCAGCCACCCTTCATTCCTCCATCTGTTAATATTTCACACACAGTTTTAATGCTCTTATATTATAATAGAGAGAGTGTGTGTGAGTGTGTGAGTGTGTGTGTGTGTGTGTGTGTGTGTGTGTGTGAGACAGTGAGACATTTTTAATAGGATTCAATTTACATTGAGTGGACTGAAAGCAGAGCTGCTGTTCCAGTAGCGAAACACTTTCTAACATGGAGGAAACAGAACAAACCCAGAATCCACTCGAGCACAAATGACAAGGAGCGATTACAAACACACCCATAAATACGTTTACTCTCTGTGTCACTGCTCTGTTCTAAATGCCAGCCGGTGTTTGAGCGATTTGGGCGCCGGACAGTTTCTGACCCTTCCATTAGACTCCAACGAAGAGTATGTGCATGAGGCCGTTTCCATGGCGATGAATTAGCCAATCCAATCAGACACGGTTCATATGTCATTTACTGAAGCATCGGATCGTGGCCTTCTCTCTTTCTCTTTCTTCTGCAATGACGAAACATATTATTAAACCTAGTCTTGTTGCAGAGAGGAGCATCATGATCTATTTTACAGAATCCATAATATAGCTTAGATAAAAAAAAAAAATAATAAATAATAATAAATAGTTAAGTTGCTTCATGTCTGTAAACATTACATGCCTAAAGGATGAGGATCCTCCTCACCTTCTCACCTACATCAGTAGCTGACTTTAATAACACTCTTGTGTATGAGTGAATCTCACAAAAACTCCACTAAATCTAGTGGAACCTCTCAGAAGAGTGGAGAGACACAGCAAATGGGGATTAAATGTGGAATGGGATTTTCGAAAAGCACATAATCTGATGGTCAGGTGTTCACAAACCTTTGTCCACATTTTATATATATATATATATATATATATATATATATATATATATATATATATATATATATATATATATATATATACATATATATATATAGAGAGAGAGAGAGAGAGAGAGAGAGAGAGAGAGAGAGAGAGCGAGAGAGAGAGAGAGAGTTTATAATGTATGTGTGTATGTGGAGGTTTTAGTCCTATGGTAGAGACATACAGTCATTTTGCTCAAGTCATGCAAAAATTGAAGGTCATGAGTTCAAATCCCAGCACCAGTGCAAGAGAGAAACGAAGACACCAACCTTCCTTTATAATCCAATTAAATCGAAAAAATTATGCATGCACACACACACACACACACACACACACACACACACACACACACACACACACACACACACACACATGGATCACCGTCAGTGGCTAAAAATAACCATGGTGGGGAGTGTGAAGTTAAACAGTCCCCAGTACTGAGTTTCTATTTCTGGAGCTGGTTACCGTGGTAACTGCACGGGTTTTTATCTCCACTGCAGACTGCAGCTGGGCATCTTCCAGCTCATCTTGTCCTTTAAGTGAAGGCTAGTTAACGAACGCTAACTGTCAGAGACCACCCTGTTTCCCTGTCGATACGTCTGTCTGAGGTTTGAAACTGCCCATGCATACCGAGAGCAGCTTAAAGTGCAGATTTTGTGTGTGTGTGTGTGTGAAATTTACAGGTTCCATAATACGGTTGATTGATTTTCACGAGGTTACATATAATTATGTTGGAAACACACTTTTGTTGCCATGACAACAACTAGCATCACTAACTGTGATTACTGTCATATCCATCATGTGTCAAAGAGTCTCTCAACTGCATAAGGAGAATTCCTTCATTCTAACGTATGCCACAACACCAGAGGAATAAAAAGTTAACGCAGAGAATAAAATCATACTTGAGTGAAAGTGTGGATCCTTTAATGCAAAACTTACTCACCGATTCCAATACGACTTATTGGAATATTTTCATACCACTACAACAAAAGCTGGTTAAAAAAATTTAATTGATAACAATTAAAGTTACCAATTACGTGTTTTTAATGTGTGAGTTTTTAGCTCATAGCTGGTGTTTTTACATTAGAAGTGAATCTGATGTTTCAGTAGTTCATGGGTTTATGTAGGTTTTATTAAGTAAAAAGGTTCTGAGGGGAACATCATGCACATTTTTCATTACATTCATTACATCCATATAAATCTGTGAGGAACTAAATTGCCCTCTGAGATCGTAGCGTGTGTGTGTGTGTGTGTGTGTGTTTTGGTAGCGAGTAGGTGGAAAGTTTATATAAAAAAGAACAAGTGTGTTTGTCTTTATCAGCACTAAATGTGTCCCACTCACACACATCCTACATCAAGTATTGTTATGTAGTTTGTACAGCATCTTCAAACCTCAGTGTCATTTATTTGGCTCCGCCCCTTTTGCTACCTCCCGCAGGCAGTGAAGGCAGAGGGTGGAAAGTGTTTAAAAGCAGATATTTTCTGTTTATTTTAAAAATGTGAATACAAATCTGGAAGAAAAGCAAGGAATAAAAAAAGCATGAACAACAAAATGTAAACAAAACACGGCGATGGAAGCGTATTTTTTGCTTTATTCATCTGTCTATCAATCTACAGTATCTGTCAATCTGTCTGCCCATCTATCTGTCTATCCAAGTATGATTGTCTGTCCATCTATTAGTCTATTGGACAATCTTTCTATCTCTCTATCTATCCAAACATTCCTCTCTCCATCCCTCTGTTTCTCTTACTGTGTAAATCAATACAAATTCCACAGAAACTCGGAGGTTGATTTAAAGAAAACTTTGAAGAAACTCCTTCAATCTTTGGAAAATATGACAAAAACATCATGTGCTTTTTTTTAGGACTGAAATTAATGTTCTTCTTATTTATGTTTCTTATTTCAGGATTTCAAACCAAATAAAATTTTTATTTATGGACGAGTAATGTGTATTTTTTTTATCCATTTATATTTATATTTAAATTGAACATCCAAACTTCCTCTCAAAGTGCAAAACGATTGGATGTGGCGTATTTAACACTTTTTCATTTTTACACATTTTATTTACAGTGAGAGAATAAGTGAAATGTCAAGTCATATTGAGAAAACATCTTGAAAAAATTAATCTGATGCAGAAAGTGTAGTGTAATTTGCAGATGCTCAAAGTGATCTAAGAATTTATCTGGACTATTTGTAAGATCTGAGGATGCTGAGTTTTTTTTTAGGGGAAGAAATAATGAAAAATGTTTTTAATTTGATTAACAAAACTGTGTTTGATGCAGGATACAGTAAATCCAGCTTGAAAAACTTGAGTTCAGTAAACCTGGAAAAACTATCCTAGTTCTGGAGAAAAGTTAGAAAATCTAGTAAAAATGAAGAATATGTAGCACAACCTCTAAAAAACTTAATTCTTTCTGGAATTCAATTCAGAAAAAAAAATCTGATCTTGGAAAAACTGGGTCTGGGAAAACTAAAAATAAAAACTTAATTGGATCAAGAAAAATCAGTCACTGTGAAAAAAATTCCACTAAAAAATCAAGTTGATCTTATCAGATCTGCAAAACTGAATCCTGGAAAAGCAGATGAAGTTCCAATATTGTGAAGAGGTTTAAAGTATTTTGCAACATGTACGTTGTTACTGTACTTAAGAAATTTTTTGGCTACTTTCTATTTTTAATGAGTATCAAGGATAAAAGCAGTTTTTACTCACATACATTTATGATTCAACTATATTTTAATTGACAATTAGGAATTTTATATATTTTATATGGCATTATACCAAATAAAAATAAATAAATAAATAAATAAATAAATAAATAAATAAATAAATAAATAAAACATTTGTCCACTTATAGTTACATTTTTAAATCCAAACAGCTCCAAACATTCAGCTCGCGTTGTTTTTTGGAAAACGAACGAGTGTGACGTGTTTCATGTCTGAGTTTTCAGCTCATAGCTGGTGTTTTTACATTAGAAGTGAATCTGAAAACAACGCAAAAAATTGTTTGCCACACTGGTTTGGTAATAATATAAACGTAATTAAACTAATAAAATAAAATAAAATAAAATAAAATAAAATAAAATAAAATAAAATAAAATAAAATAAAATAAAATAAAATAAAATAAAATTAAATTAAAACAAAACAAAACAAAACAAAACACAACAAAATTAAATTAAACAAAACAAAACAAAACAAAACAAAATAAAATATATTTCAAGTCAAAACTCCTGAAGATAATCACATTTATAAAAGATCATGCTAAAATAAAGACAAACTCTGTGTGTGTGTGTGTGTGTGTGTGTGTGTGTGTGTGTGTGTGTGTGTGTGTGTGTGTGTGTGTGTGTGTGTTTTAGGACAACTTTAATAAGAAATGGACATTATATTATATAGTTTACTTTACATAAGCATTATATAAGAGTTATGGATATAATGCATTGGAGTCAATATGGTTTATTCAGGATCATCAATAATACAATGATTTTGTTTTTGATAAATATATAAATATATTTTTAGTTTACTGTAATTGTGTAAAACAAACAAACGTAAGATATCCACTCATTTGGACGTATAATTGAATTATTAATATATATGTCAAACAGAGGAGTAAAGACGCACAGGTCCTGATATTTACATATGAACCTCGGGGAAACTTAAAATCCCCCCACCCCCCGTTTCCATGGTAACTTACAGACTATGGTATCTGTAACAAGGAACAACAAGAAACTGTGTGAGAGAGAGAGAGATGGAGAGATAAAGAGAGAGGGAGAGAGGGAGAGAGAGAGAGAGCGAGAGAGAGAGAGAGATGGAAAGAAAGAGAGAGAGAGAGAGAGAGAAATAGAGAGAGAGAGCGAGCGAGAGAGGGAGAGAAAGAGAGAGAGAGATGGAGAGAGATGGAGTGAGTATCTGTGAATCTTGAGAAGTGGGGAGGGCTAAGAGAAGATGGAGAGGAAAAGACAGGAAAAGAAACAGATGATGAAAAACAGAGTGGAGAGAGAAAATGCAGAGAGAGAGAGAGAGAGAGAGAGAGAGAGAGAGAGAGAGAGAGAGAGAGAGAGAGAATATGGGGGGGGCAGGAGAGACAGAGAGGTTAGACAGAGAATAAGAGACAGTGGGAGAAATGGAAAGAAAATGAAAGAGACAGGAAGTGAGAGACAGATAGAGTGAGAGAGAAGATAGAAGGTGGATGAGTTTGGCAGAGCAGATTTCAGGTTGTGATTTAGACGTTTCAGTGTTTTTCGTGTGGTTTTCTACTTGAAGTTGTCCTTTAAAGAAAATCTCTGTTTCATTAACAAGCGCTATTTGTGCTAATGTGCTTAGCACCTGGCACTAGCCATAAGTCACAGCCAGATTAAAGCCTGTGCCCTGGGAGGAACGGGAACTCTGTGCTCCTTTATTCCTCAAAAAAGACACCTTATTGGTGTCCTAAATGGGACGTCTGATTATTTCAGTCATATGTTCCTAAACTAGGAGACACAAACCTGTTGTAACATGACAATGCACATGAACACAAAGCCAGCTCCATGAAGATCTGCTTTACAAGGGTTGAAGGATGTGGAAGATCTCCTGTTATAAACCCTATTGTACACCTTTGGGATGGATGTGAATGCTGGCAGCATGAACCTCCCAAACTGTTCACCTTCATCACTACCTGACTTTAATAACACTCTTGTGGATGAACAGATCTCCACAAAAAACTAGTGGAACATCTTCCCAGAAGAGTGGGACCAGCAAATAAAGACTCAGTGTGTAATGGGGTGTTCGAAAAAAACCACAACTTTAAGTGTACACAAACTTTTGTCTGAACAGTGTGTGTCAAACAAACTTACAGGTAACTTGGTTGAAGGGAACTGCATTAGTCATTATTTCTAGCTTTCTGTGTACCTGAAACAGTTACATCATGTTGCAGAGCTTCTACGTGGCAGCAGCGCCTCGTACACAGAAGTGTAGACTCTCCACAACTTCCTGCTGTCCTGCTTTCTCTTTTCTTTCTGTCCTTGTTTCCTCTTACTCTTAGCTCTTGTTTATGCACATCATACTGAAGCAGGTGATGTTCTGCAGCAGTTATGGAAGTTGAGATTCAGTTAATGATGTGATGCATTGATTTAAAAAAGTGTCATTTGTATCATGATGCAGTGTTTTTAACATATTTAAAAACTACATATTTATATATTATTATCAGTAGATATGCTGCACTTGTATTATTTATATATAAACTCCTACACACTTAGACACACTCCCAC
Source organism: Silurus aristotelis (assembly GCF_946808225.1). Taxonomy (NCBI): domain Eukaryota; kingdom Metazoa; phylum Chordata; class Actinopteri; order Siluriformes; family Siluridae; genus Silurus; species Silurus aristotelis. Next base: position 1,967,647 of record NC_139592.1, read on the forward strand.
ACACTTAGACACACTCCTACACACTTAGACACACTCCTACACACTCAGATAAACTCCTACACACTTAGACACACTCCTACACACTTAGACACACTCCTACACACTCAGATAAACTCCTACACACTTAGACACACTCCTACACACTTAGACACACTCCTACACACTCAGATAAACTCCTACACACTTAGACACACTCCTACACACTTAGACACACTCCTACACACTCAGATAAACTCCTACACACTTAGACACACTCCTACACACTTAGACACACTCCTACACACTCAGATAAACTCCTACACACTTAGACACACTCCTACACACTTAGACACACTCCTACACACTCAGATAAACTCCTACACACTTAGACACACTCCTACACACTTAGACACACTCCTACACACTCAGATAAACTCCTACACACTTAGACACACTCCTACACACTTAGACACACTACCACACACTTAGACACACTCCTACACACTCAGATAAACTCCTACACACTTAGACACACTCCTACACACTTAGACACACTCCTACACACTTAGACACACTCCTACACACTCAGATAAACTCCTACACACTTAGACACACTCCTACACACTTAGACACACTACCACACACTTAGACACACTCCTACACACTCAGATAAACTCCTACACACTTAGACACACTTCTACACACTTAGACACACTCCTACACACTCAGATAAACTCCTACACACTTAGACACACTCCTACACACTTAGACACACTACCACACACTTAGACACACTCCTACACACTCAGATAAACTCCTACACACTTAGACACACTCCCACACACTTAGACACACTCCTACACACTTAGACACACTCCTACACACTCAGATAAACTCCTACACACTTAGACACACTCCCACACACTTAGACACACTCCTACACACTTAGACACACTCCTACACACTCAGATAAACTCCTACACACTTATACACACTCCTACACACTTAGACACACTCCTACACACTTAGACACACTCCTACACACTCAGATAAACTCCTACACACTTATACACACTCCCACACACTTAGACACACTCCTACACACTCAGATAAACTCCTACACACTTAGACACACTCCTACACACTTAGACACACTACCACACACTTAGACACACTCCTACACACTCAGATAAACTCCTACACACTTAGACACACTCCTACACACTTAGACACACTCCTACACACTTAGACACACTCCTACACACTCAGATAAACTCCTACACACTTATACACACTCCCACACACTTAGACACACTACCACACACTTAGACACACTCCTACACACTCAGATAAACTCCTACACACTTAGACACACTTCTTCACACTTAGACACACTCCTACACACTCAGATAAACTCCTACACACTTCGACACACTCCTACACACTTAGACACACTACCACACACTTAGACACACTCCTACACACTCAGATAAACTCCTACACACTTAGACACACTCCCACACACTTAGACACACTCCTACACACTTAGACACACTCCTACACACTCAGATAAACTCCTACACACTTAGACACACTCCCACACACTTAGACACACTCCTACACACTTAGACACACTCCTACACACTCAGATAAACTCCTACACACTTATACACACTCCTACACACTTAGACACACTCCTACACACTTAGACACACTCCTACACACTCAGATAAACTCCTACACACTTATACACACTCCCACACACTTATACACACTCCTACACACTTAGACACACTCCTACACACTCAGATAAACTCCTACACACTTAGACACACTCCCACACACTTAGACACACTCCTACACACTTAGACACACTCCTACACAGTTAGACACACTCCCACACAATCAAACACATTTAGACACACTCGTACACACTTAGACACACTCGTACACACTTAGGCACACTCCTACACACTCCTACACACTCCCACACACCCCCACACACACACTCCTCACTCAGCCACATTCTGATTACTCCACTGTGGGCGTTTTTGTAAAGATCAGCAGTCGCCGTGTGCTGGCTTTGGTGTCTGTGTGCAGCTGGACGTCTTTTTGATGGACTGTCCGTGAGCTTTAATGACACTTTGATCTGCCTCGGCGTCTCCTCCTGCACACTGCTGAAATCTTATTTTCTCCACTTTATGCCTCTGTCTCTCTCTCTCCAGAGGAACAGAGCGACACAAATTGATGGATCGGCTCGTTAGTGTAACGCCGTTTCTCTGTTAACGGCTCTGATGTATTTCAGATCAGGTTGCAGAACACACACACACACACACACACACACACACACACACACACACACACACACACACACACACACACAAACACAAAGGACCGGATAGTATAATAAATAATGAATAAAACACTCTATCTGGTGCTTTTATAGTAAAATAATCAGGAAATGGGAGAATATTAATGTTATGTTTTTTTTATCTGATTATATTCACATTTAAGATGAAACTAGTTTATCGTCATCAATGATAATCATCAATTTACACACACACACGCCTTTGTAGTGCAAAAAAAAAATAAAACCGGATCTTCTTTTCCTGTTGTGTGTGCGGGAAGTTACAGCTCTACCTCTGCCATGTTAATCTGTATTCTATGTGATTCTCAGGACACGCCTCGGTCTCCGGAGTGTTGTGATGTGTCATATTCATGTAGCAGCAGCGGCGCTGAGAGAACGCGCTCGAGAAACCGTTTAACGACGAGATTTTACATTTCAAATTTAACATATCAAATATTGGTCACTTTCTAAATAATAAAAGTGTAGCACATCTTCTATTAATTAAATATAATTTTATAGACGCAAATGACGCATCGCGATCGTTAACTTTTATGCCGGTGCACCGATGTGGATCGAAGAATCTTATCATCCCTACCATGAATGATCGCCTTTGTCAGTATCGCCAAGCTGCCACTGTTGGGCCCTTGAGCAAGGCCCTTGACCCTCTGTGCTCCAGGGGCGCTGTATCATGACTGACCCTGTGCTCTGACCCCTGTTTTCTAACATTGCTGGGATATGAGAAAGAATTTCACACGTGACAAGCGTCTTTTTTCAGGTCCCTGTTAATGAGTGGTTACTATCGAAACACTAATGTACCACATCAAGCGTGTTCTGAAAAACCTTTGATCTGCCAAATTCAACTTTTGACCAATCAGAATCTGGAATTCAACAGCGCTGTGGTGAAGAAGATCTAATAGAAAAACGAATACCCAAGTGCACCACCAAGTTTGTGAGGTTTGATGAAGAACCACATAAGCCTGGAAAAGTCAGGCATCCCAATACTTCCATCCATATCTCAGAAATAGAATGTTTTTCAGGGGTTTGCTTTCTCTGAAAAATGATCTTCGATAGTCCTTAAGGGAGAACGGCTCATGCCTTTGCGTCCATCCTGCTCAATTTTTCACGTGACATCAACCTGACCTAGAAAAGTCATTTTCTTGTCTGCATCATGCATCAACTGTTACAGCGCGAAGGCGTTCAACACCTCCGTCTTTTCTCGGTCGGTGTCGATTCCTCAAGAGTTCTTTTCACACTGTAGTCTTTTTTTAATGAGTGTGAGGGGAAAGTAGGGATGCTGTTACTAAGCAACTTGTTGTGGACGAATCTCTCTCTCTCTCTCTCTCTCTCTCTCTCTCTCTCTCTCTCTCTCTCTCTCTCTCCCTCTCTTGGAGCGCATGCATGTGCAGCACCTTTCCTCGTCTCCGCTACTACAGCAGGATTTATTCTGCGTGATGCTCCAACAGTCCACAAGCGAACGAGTGATGCTTGTGTTCCGAACGTTTCCGGTTTTCCGTGTAGGCTAAATGACATGCATGTGGAGAAAGGTAAGAGCACGTCTAACATACGTGTGCTTGTGCATCTGGAGATATTTCTGACTCTCATGCGCATCTTTTCGTTTATTATTTATTTCTTATCTATTATCATTTGTGGACGTTTTCCAGGATTTTAAGTCCCGATTTCTGGATAGGGATACCACACACACACACACACACACACACACACACACACACACACACACACACACACACACACATACATATCTAAGCCGGGAGGATATTTCAGGAGGAAAATCAGGAGGAAATTGGGATCAGGGAAGAATTGTGCATGTGTTTATAATCGTTTTCTGAAATTTGATCTGTTTAAAAAAATAAATCCTAAATGGAGACAAATATTATTCGTGCCAAAAATGTATTTGATTTATTTTTCACTTTATTCGGGACAAATAATGCCACACTGCATAAAGATATACTCAACATAATATCACAACTAATTAAAACATTGCTGTAACTCCTTTGTGACTTTATAATAATAATAATAATAATAATAATAACAATAACAATAATAATAATAATAATAATAATAATAATAATAATAATAATAATAATATCATGGCACAAAAATATGACAATGCACAAACAATCGATTTCTATATCTCTTATAGTGTATTCTTCTCTTCTTCTGTGATGGTGGTTGCTTAGTATTAAAGGCATTGGACTTTGGATCCTGAAGGTCATAAGTTCAAATCCCAGCCACACTAAGATGCCACTTCTGGGCCCCTGAACAAGACCCTTAATCCCATATCTGCTTAGTCATATGAATTAGATCAATGTAAGTCACTCTAGATACGACCAAATGAAACCAGCCGATCAACTACTGGATTATGTGGTACAACCGTACTCATTTAAGAGTCTTTGCTTTTTTCTTTTTTGTATGAAAGCACGTTTATTCAATAATACAGTAACACGATCACTATTGTTCTGAATCCGAGCTTATGTTTCATTGATTATTTGATGTAATTGCAAGTCAGGCTTTGACCTCCTACTAAACTCTTCCTCTCTTCCTACTTTATTCCAGATGGCTTCAATTACAAAAACTGTACAAATTATCCTACATGCCTTGTAGATACTAAAAGGTCAACCAATTCATCGGTTTACATATTAATCTGCACTGATAATCGATTGCTGTAATATGCAAATATACATATATATATATCGATAGTTTTTCCGGGTTGCGTTAAACAGTACGAGAGTGACTCCATGTGCTGTTAATTTAAACTGTTTTTTACTTTTTAAAAAGTTATTGTTTTTATTTAAAAAAGTGTAGTATGCATGCCTTTTGTTTACCGCAATAGTGTTTACCTCAATATCTTTTTTATCTAATTCATATATTAATAATAATTTTTCTATTCAGCACATTTTTAATGATTCAGTAGGGGGTTTTTTTGTAATAAAATTTACTACTATTTAACATTGAGTGTCTTCAAAGTAGGATATAATGCATTTTGAGTGTTTGTTTTTTTGTTTTATCCAGTATCCATTTTAAAATCTATCGGTCGATTATTGGCAAGTACAATCCAGTTTAGCCTTCTGTATCGTTAAATCCACTATGGGTCGACCTCTTATAGATATACAGATGATCAAATCATTGTGTTCCCTTCTTCTACTTTTTCTTTTAGCTGCTCCCAAAAGGGGCCACAGCGAATCATCCGTCTCAATACCCCCCTGTCCTCTACATCTGCCTCTTTCAGACCATGTCTTCCCTCACCACATCCATAAACCTCCTCCTTGGTCTTCCTCTTTTCCTCCTTCCTGGTGTCTCCATCCTCAGCATTCTCCTACTGATATACCCCATGTCCCTTCTCTGCACATGTCCGAACCATCTCGAACTCACCTCCCTCACCTTGTCTCCAAAACGTCCTACATGCTCCCTCTAAGAACTCATTTCTAATCCTGTCCATCCAAATTAAAGAAAGAAAATATAATAAACTCAGATTTTGACACCTTCATTTCATAGTTTATTCTAATAGATTGCTCTACAGTGTGTGATAGTCTGGGGGTTGGGGGTCAAAATGTAAACTGATTATTTAATCATCTGGTGAAATTCTGCTCCTTTTCTAGTGTTGATGAGATTTGTTTGAAATTGAGTGAAATGGTGTTCCTAAAAGTCAATGCTGAAATAACTAAAGGCTGGTCGAACATTTGTTTAATTTGCTGTTTGATTAATCGTTTGGTTGGATAATTAATCATATAATTGATTGGTGGGTTGGATGATCATTTGGGTGGTGGGTTGATTAATCGTTTTAATTGGTTGGTTGAATTTATCGTTTGATTGGTTGGCTGATTGTTTTATTGGTTGGTCGATTAATAAGTTGATTGGTTGTTCGGTTAACCGTTTGCTTTGTAGGCTAATTAATCGTTTAATTGCTTGGCTGTTTAATTATTTGATTGATTGGTCAAATAAATGTTTGATTGGTTGGTCAATTAACTGTTTGATTGGTTGTTCATAACAGTTTGATTGGTTAATCGATTATACTTTTGAACGTTGGTCGAATTAACCGTTTGATTGGTTGTTCAATTAACAATTTGATTGTTTATTCGACTGACCAATTTATTGGCTGACCGATTAACCGCTTGATTGGTTGGCCGATTAATCGTTGATTCGAAGTATGTATGTATAGTATCGAATATTTGACTTTTTTTCTTGTTTTACTTCTCTGCAGTCATCTGACTGCATCACTGACAGCTAACTGCAGCCTCTGAGATGAATGTCATGCATAAGTTTGGTTGATTCATCAATTAATCGATCGGCCGCGGAGGTTACTGCTCTTAGTTTCCGACCTCGATTCTCTCTCTGTCTCTCTGGCTGTGTCTCTGTCACCCTTCTGAGATGAAGAAGCTCAGGAAGCAGACGGTGCGGACCCTCTCTTTGATCCTGTGCATGTTCTCCTACCTGCTGGTCGGCGCCGCCGTGTTCGACGCGCTCGAGTCGGAGTCGGAAAGCGCGCGACGGCGCGTGTCCGAGCAGCGGCGCGCGGAGCTGAAGGCGCGCTACCGCTTCACCGATGACGACTACCGAGAGCTGGAGCGCGTGGTGCTGCGCGCGGAGCCGCATAGGGCCGGAACGCAGTGGAAATTCGCCGGATCCTTTTACTTCGCCATTACGGTCATCACCACAATAGGTGTGTGCACACACACGCACAAACACACAAACACACACACACACACACACACACACACACACACACACACACACACACACACACACACACACACACACCAAATAATAAACCCACCACACTAATACTAAATCCTGATGTAGTATCAACATCTCAAAATGTTGCTATGATGGTTCTGATATCTAACAATACGAGGAGGAGGAGAAGCACAACGTAGAGTAACGTAATGGACAGTAATGAGGACATCTTACTTGTGAAATGTTCACTCCTCCTCTGACCCTTCAGACTCTAAATCATCAGACACTTCTTCTGAAGGAACTAATGACAATGAGACCGAAGAGCCTGAAAGTGGTGGAACTGTTGATCCATGCCAATAAAATGTGTATTTGTGTGTATTTTCCACAAAATCTCCAGATGATTGATGATGCAAGCAGGACGTAAGAATGTAAATTTCTCCTCTGAGTTAAAATTCACTCCCTGTATTTTTCCCCTGCAGGTTACGGTCATGCAGCTCCAGGAACGGACGCTGGGAAGATCTTCTGCATGTTCTACGCTATTCTCGGGATCCCTCTCACTCTAGTCATGTTCCAAAGCCTGGGTGAAAGAATGAACACATTTGTACGCTTCCTGCTCCACCGGGGGAAAAAGTGTCTCCGTTTTCGGCTTACTAGCGTGTCCATGGAGAACATGGTCCTCGTGGGCTTCCTGTCCTGCCTGGGGACGCTGTGTTTGGGCGCGGCGGCTTTCTCGCACTTCGAAGGCTGGACGTTCTTTCACGCCTACTACTATTGCTTCATCACGCTCACCACCATCGGCTTTGGCGACTTCGTGGCTCTGCAGAAGAAAGATGACCTCCAGGAACGGACGCCGTATGTCGTCTTTAGCTTCGTGTACATCCTGGTGGGCTTAACGGTGATCGGAGCCTTTCTCAACCTCGTGGTGCTGCGGTTCCTCACCATGAACACAGAGGAAGAACGTGAACGAGCATCATTAAGGAGAAAAGAACGTAACCTAGGGGCTCTGGCTGACCAGAACAGCCACAGCACTCTTTTTTTGGAAGAAGGGACGAGTTGCACTAACCTTATCCCGTCTCCGGCGAAAGAATTCTATCGCCGTCCAGCTCTTCCTCGCCCTTCGAGTCCGGTTCGCCAGCGCTCACGTCTCAATTCTCTCTGCTCTTGCTGTTATCGCTTCGATTTGTGCCCCAGTCTCATTCCATCTCGACCCGGCTGCAACATGGATTTGGTTTACTACAGTTCCATTTCATATCGGATCCACGGAGGTTCCTTTACCAGGGAAAACACAGGATTTTCATCCCCAGGAAGCACCCTGTCTCCTGGCTACAGTTTCAAAGACCTGCCCCGCTTACGGAGGAAGTCCATTTGATTGTTCAGGAGCATTAAAAGACACAATTACAGATTTGAAAGATAATTATATTTATATATTTTTGTAGCAAACACACACAAAAAAGATATTTCACTTAGCATAAGATTCTCTGCGTGTCTGAATGTTGATAAATAGATCTGTGTACGTTGCATTCGTTCAATTTCATATTAAAAGCAGGAAATGGACAAAATAGCAATTTTTTATTGTTTCTGTGCACAAAAAAGAGAAACTCACTTATTCCTTTATTATTCCTAACCAGAATGTAAAAGAGAATTTCATTTGCTCTCTTTTCTAAGGAGGAAATGTCCACTCTGGAGTCATTTTCTCAAATGATAAATAAAATAACACAAACTAGAACAAGATATTCAGAGATTGCACAAAATCCACAGTAGTAGAATGTGATGGCATGGCAGAGCAGGGCAGGGCGGGGCGGGGCAGGGCAGGGCGGGGCGGGGCAGGGCAGGGCAGGGCAGGGCAGGGCAGGGCAGGGCAGGGGTAGGGTTATTTTGCATTTTGAGTGTGTTAGAATTCCAAACCTAACCCCTAACCCTAACTCCAAACCTAACCTCTAATCCCTACCGGAACCAAACCCTAATCTTATCCCCTAACCCAAACTGAAACTCCAACCCTAACTAATAACCCTAATCCTCCCAATCCTAACTCTAACCCCTACCCTAAGTATAATCCCAACTTTAACTCTAAAACCCAACCCTAACCCCTACCCTATTTCTAACCCCAAAACTAACTCCTACCCTGACTCTAACCCCAACCCAACCCTAACCACTATATCTACCCTAACCCCAACCCCTACCCTAACTCTAACCCCAACCCTAACCACTATATCTACATAACCCCAACCCTTACTCTAAATATAACCCCAACTTTAACACCAACTCTAACCCCAACCCCAACCTTAACCACTATATCTACCCTAACCCCAACCCCTACCCTAACTCTAACCCCAACCCTAACCACTATATCTACCCTAACCCCATCCCCTATTTTAACCATAACCCCAACTTTAACTCTAACCCCAACCCCAACCCCAAACCTAATTCTATACCCAACTCTAACTCTAACCCTAACCCCAACCCCAACCCCAACCCTACCTCTAACCCCAACTCTAACCCTAATCCCAACCCTAACTTTAACCCCAACCTAGACTCAAAAGGGGAACCTCATCCTCATTTGGGTGACATCAAGACTGTGATTATAGTCTTTAAACAATACAGAACACTGGAGAGTAAGAACTAACATGAGCACTGGAGTGTGTGATTATGAGTAATGTTCTTTCTACAGTCTTATACAGTCATTTGATGTTGAACCAGGAGCTACTGAGCAACTCATAAAATAAAATAGTTCAACATCTGAGATCATCATAGATCCAACACCAGCTTCTCCATGCCAAAACCTTCAAACATTAAAAGAGATAAATGTTTATGGATACCTGAGTATAAAATCAGTATGTGCTTTTTGAATGTCTTATTCCACGTTTAATCTCCTTTCACTCTTCAGTGAAGCTGCTCCATTGTTTTTTTGGAGATTTGTGGAGATTCATTTAGCCACAAGGTTGTTGGTAAAGTGCTGATATAGGTGAAAAGATGAGGAGGCCTGGGGTGCAATCAGCATTCACATTCATCCCAACAGAGTTGGAGCTCTATAGCAGGAGATCTTCCACATAATTCCAACCCATGTAAAGCAGATCTTAATGGAGCTGGCTTTGTGCACAAAGGCATTGGGATGCTGGATCATGTTTGGGTCTCCTTGTTCAAGCGAAGGGAAAATTCAATACTAGTGCCTCCAGAGGTGTTTGATACAATTGTGTGCCTCCAGTTTTGTGGGAACAGTTTGGAAGAATCACATACGGCTGGAAAAGTCAGTTGTCTCGATACTTTTAACCTTAAATCCCTCCATTTAATTCCAAATCTTTGCATTTGTTACAGAATTGCATTCCTCTGACGTCCAGTGCCCTGCCTTTTTTTTTTCACAACCATGTGACTCTGCTATATTCAGTGCCATGATCATATGCCTTATTAGTGCACTGCGCACTGTTGATTATAAAACTAGAGCCATGTTCATAGTAAAATAAATAACACCGCCTCATTTAGTAATTATGTAGTAACAAGTTTTTGCCAAAACACCTATTTTCTTCCCCGTGTGTGTGCAAATACACTCCTCAAAGGACTTCACACTGTTTCATTCCTTTTTACAGCTCCGGTGTGATTTTTTCAGGCAGCACCTGCATCAGTATAATTAGCATCGTTTTTATTTCTTATAAAGAGAATAAACATGTGACTTTGAATACAGTTGATTAGTTAGGGAGTAGGCGGAGCTATTGATGTGGCACACATTGTGAGAATTAAAGCAAAGGACAGTCACTGAGCAGTGATTACAGTAATAATACCGATAAGTCCTTCATTGATAAAGTCCATCTACCATTCAGATTTCCATCCAGAAAAAGAGGCATGGCCTCTGTGCCTGTCAGTCATAGTAAATAAAGTGTGGCTTATATGCCTGTCAGTCATAAAAAAAAGAGGTGTGGCCTATGTGATGGTCAGTGCAGGTAGAGTGGCCTATTGACCTGTAATTCACAGGAAAGAGGAAGGTGTGGCCAACGTGCCTGTCAGTCATAATGAAGGAGGTGTGGCCTGTGTGCTGGTCATTGAGGAAGGTGTGGCCAACATGCCTGTCATTCACAGTAAATTTGCTGTGGCCTTCGTGCCTGTCAGTCATAGTGTAGGAGGTGTGGCCTGTGTGGTGGTCAGTGAAGAAGGTGTGGCCAATGTGCCTGTCAGTCACAGTAAATTTGCTGTGTGCCTGTCAGTCATAATGAAAAAGGTGTGGCCTGTGTGCTGGTCAGTTTTAAAAAGGAGGTGTGGCCTATGTGATGGACAGTGAAAAAGGTGTGGCCAATGTGCCTGTCAGTCACAGTAAATTTGCGGTGTGCCTGTCAGTCATAGTAAAAAGGGTGTGGCCTGTGTGCTGGTCAGTTTTTAAAAAGGAGGTGTGGCCTATGGGATGGACAGTAAAATTGCTGTGCCCTTTGTGCCTGTCAGTCATAGTATAAAAGATGTGGCTTATGTGCCTGTCAGTCATAAAAAGGAATTGTGGTCTATGTGCCTGTCAGTCACAGTGAGAGAAGAGTGGCATATGTGCCTGTCAGTCATAAAAACTAGGTGTGGCCTATGTGCTGGACAGTGAAGGAGGCATGGCCTTTATGCCTGTCAGTCGCAGTAAAGGATTCATATCGGCTAAAGTGAAGAAGGTGCAGCCTTTGTATCTGTCAATGCTAATAAAGGAAATGTGGCCTTCTCCCATTACTCTTATTAGAGTGGGCGTGGCCTTTGTGTCCATCAGTCGCAGTAAAGATGTGCAGAGGCTCAGAATGAAACAAAAGAAAAAGAAATGAAAAGTGAACTTTTCCTGTAAAAAGTCCTCTGTCTCTCTGACTGTTAATCACAAATATACTTCTATTACACTGTATATGTTCAGAAACCTCAGCCGTGATCGCGGCATTTTATATGCAAAGAAACAGAAATGATCGATGACCGATTATAACCTGCAAAATACACAAAGATTAATGTCAAATATTCATATTTAACCGAAGGCTTATGATCCTTTGTTTTTTGCATGCGGTGAAGTGAAATACATTTATAGACAAACAATGGCAGGAAAGACAGAAAAAAAGAAACACCATTTCCTGCATGAAATCCAAGAGAACGCGTCCGAACGTTTACCGACTTTTCTCTTATATTCAGCACGAAATGATGTTGGAGGAGATGATGACTATCATGCTGATAAGAAAGAACTTTAATGTAATTTACATCTGTAATGTGGAAAACTAAAAAATTCCAAATCTTCTTGTATTTGTTTCGTCAGTTTTGCAGCAACGGGTTTTGTAAACGTGTCATTTGCATTATTTATGTTTTTTTAATGAATTAATTAAATTGAGCAAATCCTCCGACCATTTGTCCTGAGTTCTACATTTCCTACAGCGTTTTTTAAAGTATCTGTCAGCAGGCGTAATAGATATTTAGAACTAATTTCTGCTTCTTCTTCGTTCTTCGATCTTGTGTGTACTTTGATAACACAAGCTGCAATCCTTTCCTGCAGGGTTTGGGTCAGAAGGTCAGCTGGCTGTAGGAATGAAGCTCTCCTCATTCATCGGAAGATTCTTTCGACCTCTGCTTTCAGTTATTTGGAGATTATTAATAAAACTTTCAAGTTTATTGTACTCGCAGCTTCTGGGGTTACTAGGTTGATCCTGAGCCCTGGTTCCTGTTTCTGTCAAGTTCTACAGGTTCTTCCTGAGTCCATATGGGTCTCCTCCAGGTTCTTTAGTTCTCTGTCCAAAAACTTGAGGTGAACTGATGACGGAACATTTTTTTTACAGACATGAGCACAATCCACAACCTGAATTCCTCGCAATTCAGACTTTATTTCTGCATTTTAGACTTTTTTTCTCGCAATTCAGCAAATTTAGAGATTTTTATTCTTTTTTTTTTTACTTCGCAATTCTTTTTTTTTTTTTTTCTCTCTTGCGATTCCAACATTCTTTCATGCAAATTTCAGAATTATTTCTCACAATTCCATTGTCCCAATTCCCATTTTCAATTAATTTTTTTTAGCTGATCAGGCAGCTACCCCCCGTAGTGGCAGAAGGTTTTACCTATTAAAAAATAAAGCGGCTACAATCAATAAATCAATCCGGATAAAATCACAAAGGACTATTTTAGGCGCGGTTCAGACGCAGTTGGACAGAGCAGACGCAGCCAGTGTAGCCTGAACTCCTGTAAAGTCTGAATTGCGTGAAATTAAGTCGCAATCTTTTTTAAATAAACAACTGATCATTTCTCTCAAGAATCAGAAAAATATCGCATCAAGCAACACCAAAATTGCCAAACACCTCACAGATTTTATTTGAATCATGTCTCAGGGTGTTAATGAACTTTGTTAACATTTCCAGATGGTGTCAAATTTCCTTTCAAAAACTTGACCTTCCTCACAACCTGTTTTGCCTACAAAGTTGCTTCATATTTGGTATTTATATTAGTTGACCAAACATTAAAGGTGCAATGACACCACATTTTTATTCTACCTTTTTCTTATGGTTATATATTGCCATCGTCTTCTTCTTCTTCTTCTTCCTCTTCTGGCTAGAACATCTTTGGCAACCCATAGAACTGTCTGGTAAAACCTCAGCATACTGATTGGTTCGGGTCTGAGGAACATTCTTACTAAAATTGAGCCAAGTACTGCCAACCTTCTAGTCCCACCACTGGAACAAATTCGGACCTAACAGGAAAGTGTTTATCCTTTGAACCCTTTATCCAAAATGTAAAGCATCTCTGCATTTTCTGGGTTGTGATGATCTATTACTTTATAATGTCCATTTCTGCTTGATTACATTTTCCATATCATGGATAAAAGTATACTGAATATAACATAACAGTTTGCCTGTAATGCAACACATTTCTTGCCAGTGCCACCTACTGGTCAAAAGATACAATTACCAGCCCAAAATCTGTAACTAAAATACACCGGATAGACAAATGTTTGTGTACACCTGAGCAGATGTTTTTGAACATCCATTTTTTTTGTGGGACTCATTCAGCCACATGGGTGTTAGAAAAGTCAGGTTCTGATGAAGGTGAGAAGGTGAGAAGGTTCTTGGGGTTCAGTCAGCGTTCACATTCATCCCAAAGGTGTTCAATAGGGTCTATAGCAGGAGATATTCCACATCTTCCAACACATGTAAAGCAGATCTTAATGGAACTGGTTTTGTGCACAGGGCCATCCTTATGGTACAGGTTTGGGTCTAAATGAGGAACCACATCACATATGACTGAAAAAGCACTTTGTGTTCTTTCCAGCAGGTGTGATATTATACACCTTTTCACCCAATGCTAATGAGCACACATGAATATAATAAAAAGAAAAAGCTTCAATCATAATTAATATTTCATAAGGAAAAGTCAAAGGAAGAAAGAGAATAAGGTCTGGTTATACAAATCCTATCCATATGCACATCCGATCTTTTTCAAGTATGTTGAAAAAACACAAACACAAAAGCTAATGATGATGATGATGATGATGCATCCTTCATTCTTTCTTTTCTTCTTCAAAAACAATCAGTTTTTTTCTTGAAGAGTAAATTTTATCATTAATATGTTTATTACATCATTTTCACAGTAGGGTCTGTGCACAGACCCCAGAAGGCACTGATAACTTCATGAATTATTCATGAACATGATGCAGATCCATTAAAATCTCATGCTGTCATCAGTTAGACTTTTAAAAACAATACAATTTTTATTTAGAAGATTTTATTTAGAATAGATGAATGCAAAAGTTTGCATCCCCTACAAAATAAAGATAATCACATTTCTTCATCGCATTAATGTGACATCATCTCAGGATGTATAAATGCAGAAATAGTCCGCTGTGTGTAATATTTATTAGTGTCTTAGTCTTAAAAAATTAATATCAAAGAAATCACAAAAAGATCTTGAGGTCTGGAGACCAAGAAGGTTATTTTTTACACTAGCAAAACTTTTTATTTATTTATTTATTTATTTATTTATTTATTTATTTATTTATTTTATTTATTTATTTATTTATTTTTCTTTATTTTAATAATGAATTATATGATTTTCTTTCTTTCTCTTTCTTTCTTTCTTTCTTTCTTTCTTTCTTTCTTTCTTTCTTTCTTTCTTTCTTTCTTTCTTTCTTTTTTCCTTTCTTTCTTTTTTCCTTTCTTTCTTTCTTTCTTTCTTTCTTTCTTTCTTTCTTTCTTTCTTTCTTTTTTCCTTTCTTTCTTTTTTCCTTTTTTCCTTTCTTTCTTTCTTTCTTTCTTTCTTTCTTTCTTTCTTTCTTTCTTTCTTTCTTTCTTTCTTTCTTTCTTTCTTTCATTCTTTCTTTCGCACTTTCTGCACAGACTAGTGTCGACAAGTGAAACTTATTTAGGAATAAACAATAAAAAATTAATTTATCATAATGACCTGCAATATTTTTTTTTATTGAAAATATTTTATATGTATTTTTTTTGAAAACGTCTTTTATATTTTATATTTATTATTATTATTATTTTCTTGTTCTTAATAAGAGAACCTGTAGTTGAAACCATTAAAAACATTAATGGGAAAATTCATTTCAGTTCTCATGAGGAAATCGAAGGTCACGTGACCCTAAATTTGTGATGTCATCGATCACATATAGATTTAAAATCAATTGAATAGAAACAAACAAAATTTTATAACGTGCATGAAGCCATTTCTTCTCCCCTCTTCTTCTCTTCCTCTAAGACTTTAGCGCTCTCTAGTGGTGAATCACGCTGATCCTCAGAAATGCTGCTTTTCAGACCTCACAACTCCTCTGAATGTGGTCTGGACCACGTGTTGAGGGCCAGTGATGCGTTAGCGTGTCTGAAAGCTTGTCATCAGAGCCGTCTGCGATTCCATCCGTGTGCAATGTGCTCCATGGCCTTGTCCAGGCCGACTCGAGGCTCACGCCCCCTTGTGTGGATCTGGATCTGAGCCGATGCTGCGTTCAGCTCGATTCTTTCTCAGATTATGGCGTTAAATTGAGAAGAAAAACAGTCAGACGAGAGCCCAGACCTCCAGCTCGTTAACGATAAAATCCTCCTCTGAGGACAACACAGCGTTATCGAAAGTTTCACATCGCTGACTACGTCCTCGGAGTAGATCGCCGTGTAGCCACAGACCGGACCGACCTCTGTGAGGACACACAGGAACGTGCATTAGGGTTATACAAACACACACACACACACACACACACACACACACACACACACACACACACACACACACACACACACACACACACACACACACACACATTATAGTGTTGACTTCAATGGCGAAAAGATGAGCTTCCTTACAGGCCTCCTCCGAAAAGTAGAGAGTCCATGCTTCCTTTAATGAAGTAGGAGTTAACACCGGTCCATTTGTACACCTAAACACACACACACACACACACACACACACACACACACACACACACACACACACACACACACACACACACACACACATTATTCATTGATTTATGAGGACACCAATGCATTCAAGCAGTTCTGGAGACAGAAAAGATCTGTTGAAGAATCGATTATTCATTAGAATGAGTCTGAGTCGCTTCCCAATCTCACAATCGAATCTTCGCAGGTGTTATGAAACAAGGATCGTACCATTTCGCTTATATGGGGTGCTCAATGTCTGATTATATGAAGAACTACCAGTTTTCTCACAATAACTCAATATACAGTCTATTATAATTATAATGCTGTCAGTAAAATATGAAAAGAAAGAAGTTTTTTATTAATACTTTTAACGTGTGAATAAAATCCAACCCCCCCGTGACTGGTTTCAGGTTCCACGATCCGTGACAGATGCAGGAGCATCATGGAGGCAGGGATCGCAATATTTCATTTCTGGGAGATTCTGTAAAGGTATACTCTGTTAAAATTCATTATGTAAATTTTTTTCGGCAATTTAGACAATTTAGTTCGATTTGCCGAGATGTGAAATGCAAATACCGTCTGTAGTTATTTATTTATTTATTTAGAATTTTTTTATGGTTTATTGATCTAAAATGTTTTTTTTTTTTTTTTTTTTTTTTTTACCATTTTCTTCTATATCTTTGTGTTTTGTTCTATACATTGTGGCTTTTCAAATATTGTCAAATATTTTCTTACTCAACCAAAATTTGTGAAATCAGTCGTTTTTTTTTATTTCCGAGGATAAAACCTTTCAAACACTTGCGAGTCACCAATCAGGATCGAGCACTCGCTCTGTTTTGAACTCGTTCTGATCGGCGCTTTGCGTATCTACTGATCACCAACATACAGTTCAGCATCAGTTCGACATCAAGCAGAACATTTCGGGAGGAATAAATGATGAAGAAACTCCAGACTCGAACTCACCACAACACACGTGACCTCGTTTACACTATTATTAGTAGTTAAAAATTAAATTTTAGGCTCATGATCATTGTACTAGAAATCAATTATCATTCTATTAATATTAGTGTGCTGAGAGTCACATTTGAGTCTTTTCACAAAAATTGAGTTGATTAAGCAAAAATCTTGTGACCAAAATGATAACAGGAATATTATAGTCATAATAAAACTCCTTAGTCAGCAACACCCCTAGTTTGCATTTATTTGATTAGTTATTAGTATTAACTTAGCAAGGCATTTATACAGGAGAGAAAGAGAGAGACAGAAAGATGACCTGAAACCCATGAAACACACCTGCAGATGTGGAGAAAAGGAGAACAGGAAGGTCTGTCCTGTGCCATAGTAGGTGGAGCTAACTCTGAGAGGGGCGGAGCAAACTGCACCAAATACCTGCAACAAACAATAAGAATATAATAAATATGAATAAATGAATAAAACATTACAGTTCCTACTACAAATTCGGTAAAAAAAATTATAAAACAATATTGTTAATATTATTATCATGTCAACTGTAAGACCCCCCCGAAAAAATGTGAAAGTCACTGCCTGGTTTGGAAATTACGCCGTCTCGGATCGCTGAGACCCTACAGCGGAGAGTGAGAAGATCATCAGTCTCTCTTTTCCCTCCGTCACACACACACCCTCACACACACTCTTCACCCTCGTCTGGGAAAAGGTACAGTGGTGTTCGGGCCTTCGCGTCCAGACTGTCTAAACAATCCAAAGTCAATCCACAAGCCATTCAAATGCTTAATAAGAGACTGGGCTGACACACACACACACACACACACACACACACACACACACACACACACTCGCACACCTTCATTGCAATTCTTTAGCACGAATAAATTGCACTGCTGCCAGTACAGTGGCAAACTTTTACATGTACATTAGTCGTTATTCTATTATTATTATTATTATTATTATTATTATTATTATTATTATTATTATTATTATTATTATTTTATATTTATTTGCATTGCCTTGACTTGGGCCCTGCATTTTACAACTATTCCTTCAGTGGTGTCCTTCCTGAGTCAATCCACCTCTAAATCCCATAATTTTGATGGCATCGCTATAGAAACCACCAATATAATAGAGATTATGTCACTACTAAAGCAAGAAACCCAATAAACACAATTCAACACATCAACATTTTTTCAGTGAATTAAGGTTTTCCTGGGGATTTGAAATGAAGGGAAATTCCTCACGATGTCCAGCTTTTCTTGCAAAATGTCCTTGTAAGCGTATCTGTTTCTTCTAATGAAAAAAAGCTTTTAAATCTACACGAATATATTTGAGCTTGTGCAGTGTGATGCTGATGCGGTTTGTAAACTCTGACTACATGAACTTCATGAACTTCATACTGCAAGCACTCGAATTATTTATGTTGAAGGCCTCAACACAGATTTCTTTATCCCTGGCCACATGTGAAGCGATGACTGAAATCTAATAGGATTGAAACTCTAACATAAACAGACGCCTTGATGCAGCACAGCCGAGAGAAAAGATATGAAATTGAGAAAATGGACTATTGGGAATCATTTTATACCATGGACAAAAATATATTAATATTTCTGATTCCATTTGTCTTTGGGGTGCACAAACTTTTGCATAGTTAATAAAAATGTGCTGATGTGAGGCAAGCTGGGAAGTTTTTTTTTTTCTGTGTGTGTGTGTGTGTGTGTGTGTGTGTGTGTGTGTCTCACCTGTCCATAAGTGTCTTTAATGAGGACGATCATGCAGGTGTCCATTTCACTTGTGGTCCTGTACAGAGTCCTCAGACTGCTGCCGTGGCTCTGAGTGCGATACGCTAACACCCACTCACACAGCCTCAGTGTAGCAGGGAGAGCGTTGAAGAGCTACACACACACACACACACACACACACACACACACACACACACACACACACACACACACACACACACACACACACACACACACCACCATCAATGATAATGATCGAGCATGTCTATTAATCATTCAGCGAATGTATTATTGTATAAATGTAGAAGGAACAAACACATGTTGTGCTGCAATAGAAACATAATCAGTGCCTTCTGACCAATCAGAATGCAGAATTTTAATAATAATAATAAAAAGATAAAAAATACTACTGCTAATAATAAAAAATGTGATTACTTCAACTACTTCTAACAACAATAATAAAATGTTTTAAATAATAATAAATAATAATAATACTACCAATCACTATAAAAAGTAAAATAAAAACTCATTTAACTACTAATAATAGTTAAAATATTACTACTACTACTATAACTATTACTTATAATAAGAATATTTATAATAATACCACTGTTAAAATCGAAATAAATAATTGTAGTAATCAGTAAAAAATTACTACTAGTAAAAAAAAAAAATTGTAGTATTACTACTACTCATAATAACTATAAAAAATAATAAATTACTACTACTAAGATAATAAAAATATCAATACTAATATAATAATAATAATAATAATAATAATAATAATAATAATAATAATAATAATAATAATAATAATTCTTTCGGCTGTTCCCATTAGGGGGCGCCACAGCGGATCATCCGTCTCCATACTACTCTCTCCTCTACATCTGCCTCTTTCAAACTACCTACATGCAACCAACTACCTGCATGTCTTCCCTCATCACATCCATAAACCTCCTCCTTGTTCTTCCTCTTTTCCTCCTTCCTGGTGGCTCCATCCTCAGCATTCTCCTACTGATATACCCCATGTCCCTCCTCTGCACATGTCCAAACCATTTCAATCTCACCTCCCTCACCTTGTCTCCAAAAAACGTCCTACATGCTCCTTTTAAGAATTCATTTCTAATCCTGTCCATCCTCGTCATGAATGAAAACCTCAACATCTTCGTCTCTGCTACCTCCAGCTCCACCTCCTGTCTTTTACTCAATGCCACTGTCTCTAAACCATACAACATCTCAGGTCTCACCACAGTCCTATAAACTTTCCCTTTCACTCTCACAGATACTCTTCTATCACAAATCACTCCTGCTATCACTCTTCTCCACCCACTCCACGCTGCCTGCACTCTTTTCTTCACTTCTCTAACACACTCTCCATTACTCTGCACTGTTGACCCCAGGTACCTGAACTCCTCCACCTTCTCCACCTCTTCTCCCTGCAACCGCACCCCTCCACTGCCCTCCCTCTCATTCACACACATGTACTCTGTCTTACTCCTACTGACTTTCATTCCACTTCTCTCCAGCGCATATCTCCATCTCTCCAGGATCTTCTCAACCTGCTCCCTACTCTCACCACAAATCACAATATCATCCGCAAACATCATAGTCCACTGAGACTCCTGTCTGACCTCGTCCACCAACCTGTCCATCACCACTGCAAACAGAAAAGGGCTCAGAGCCGATCCTTGATGCAGTTCAACCTCCACCTTGAACCAGTCTGTCGTTCCTACTGCACACTTCACTGCTGTCACACTGTCCTCATACATGTCCTGCACCACCCTCACACCAGATTTCCTCATACAATACCACAACTCCTCTCTCCACCCTGTTGTACGCTTTCTCTAAATCCACAAACACATAATAATAATAATAATAATAATATTAATAATAATCACCTCCTGTATCTGTGTAACACTCAGCACTTTGCTTTGCTCAGACGTGATGTTCTTGTTGATTTCCTCGAGTCCCAGGAGACGGGGGACATCCCAGGCAGTGCACTCATTCTCCAGCTTCTGTCCATCCACACACTCGTCCTGCATCTCCACCATGTGGAAATCTTCATCATCGTCCTCCTCGTCCTCAACACTTCCCTCAAACCAGGTGGAGGACGAGTCCCTTTTACTGAGACGGCTCATCTGTGACAAAGGACGAGAGGAAGGACTGCATATAACCTCTTTTCTTTCTCTCCATCATCATCATCATCATCATCATCATCATCATCACTTTTTCATTCTTTCCATCACACAATGTTCCCTCTATCCATGTTTCTTTCACTTTCTGTCTTCATGTCCATCATCTGTCTGTCCTTCTGACTTTTACTCTCTCCATGGATCTCATTTCTCTCTCTTTATCATCTTCCATCATTCCACACTTTAAATCCTTCTTTATCTATCTTTTCCCTCCATTTTTGTATCATCTCAAGTGTCTTATCATCCCTCTCTTCACCTCTCCTTATTTCTCTTCACCATCACTGTGTCTTTCAGTCCATCCATCGTCCTCTCACAGTCTCTCTTTCGCACCATCTCTTTCATCCACCTGCCTATCCATCATCTCGCACGTCTACTCATTTTTTTTCTCTCCAAAACCTCAACATATTCTCTTATCTCTCTCTTCATTCGTTTCCTCCCCTCTTCCTTATTCAATCTCTTCCCCCTTTTAACCTCTCATGCTCTCGCCTTGATTTCAATTTGGGAAATTTATTTCCATCTTGCTTTTTCTTTCTCTCCCTCATTTCTCACTCTGCTCTGTTCATTTCTTTGTCTCACTCTCAATTTCACAACCATACGCAGTCATTTCTTTCTTTCTTTCTTTCTTTCTTTCTTTCTTTCTTTCTTTCTTTCTTTCTTTCTTTCTTTCTTTCTTTCTAATAGAGGTGTATCAGTGGAGCTGATATTTTTAAAGCCCCATTAACACTGTTAATGGCTCCCTTTGTGTCTCTCACAGTTCTGTCTTTTATAAACAGTGCATTTATCACCTCACCTCACCTCACACACACACACACACACACACACACACACACACACACACACACACACACACATACACTCGATACTCATTGCTGAATACACATCAGCTATCAGTGTTACATTACAGGGGAGAGAATGTGTGTGTGTGTGTGTGTGTGTAAGAGAGAGAAAGAGTGAAAATGGAAGCAAGAAAGAAAGAAAGAAAGTGGATGATAGAAAGTGGTGATTAGGGCAGTGGACTTTGGATCTGAAGGTCACAAGTTCAAATCCCACCACCACCAAGCTGCCACTGCTGTGCCCTTGAGCAAGGCCCTTAACTCTCCGCTCTCAGTTGTAAGTAGCTCTGGATAAGTTCATCTGCCAAATGACATCAATGTAAATATAAAACTGAAGACCGAAGTAAACTCTCTATGCAAATTCAAGATGGCCGCCTTCTCCGACCCCATAGCAGGAGATCTTCCACTCCAACCCATGTAAAGCAGATCTTCATGGAGCTGACTGTAGATTTTAGAGACTATATTGTCATTGTAATAGTACAACAACATTGTTTTTGGTAGCTCTCAGAGACCAGCAGCAATATGAACATTCAAGAATAAACCAAAAAAATCAACAAAATATAATTGCACTAAAATATAATAATCTGACAATGTGAACATTGAAATATATGTGTAGTGGAACATGGATCTTCTATATATATATATATATATATCGGTTTGCATTTGGGTGATTTCCTGTTCCTGGTAAAGGAAGAAGCTGAGCGGAATGTTTACAGGTGACTGTGTGTTCAGGAAACCTCCTGTAGTGATAAGTCATGATGTGCTGAGTCATCAGTGTCGATGTCACACGCCTATTGATCGCGCATATCAATCACAAACGCTTAGGTAACCATCAAATCAACGGTCAGCTAGTTCGATGATGATATCTCGACCACACGCTATTCACTGAACGCAGATTAGCGTCAATGAACAAAAGACGACATGCACTGACTTCGTTTACACAACAACAGCAGGGATCTGATAAGGACAAAGACTTGAAGATAATTAATCATTTACGCTAAAACCTCTCATTAGCATCTGAAAAGGCACTCTTAGCAATGCTAATTAGCATTACAGAGGCGTACGCTGTAACACAGGATGATATTCAGTCTCTAGATAAGAACGTTTTATCAACCGGTTCTGTTCTTTTGCCACTTTCTTTTTTATGAAAGCATCTTTCTTTTTCTTTCTTTCTTTCTTTCTTTCTTTCTTTCTTTCTTTCTTTCTTTCTTTCTTTCTTTCTTTCTTTCTTTCTTTCTTTCTTTCTTTCTTTCTTTCTTTCTAGGGTGTTTACTAATACGTGTCTCAGGATGCAATCATTGACATAATTGTTGAAATAAAAAAAAAAAACAACAATAACCAAAAAAATATTAATTAAATGACAAAAATTTCATAGGTAAAAAATTTTTTAGAAAATGAAGAGGGAATGTGTAGCAAAGAAATAAAGCTGTGTAATAAATCCTCTATTATTGTAAAAAAAATTTATGTAATTGCTTAAAAAAATTGTGAGAATAGAACAAAAAATTGCAAAAAAGAAAATGTGTCTAGTTATATAAAAGTCCTAAAATATATTAAATGCATTGAAAAACTCATATTTTTTAAAATCTAGTTCTAAATATTTATTTATTAAATTATTTCATTTCATTTTAAACATTTTAATAGAATTGTTGTTTTACTCACCTTGAACTGGTAACGCAGAGATTTCAGCATCTTTTACTAGAGTAGGGT